>NC_066316.1:57950993-58259993 GCF_022539315.1 Serinus canaria | reverse complement strand
GTACATTTAAATCATTCCTTTGGACATAACTATTCTGCAGTAAGGACTAAAAATAGATTTAATAGGTTGACAATAATTGGAATTTGATGGAGAGGTTTGCAGTAAATTGCAGATAATTTTTATAATGTTTCTCAAAGATCATGGTATTGAACTCTGAGTTTAGAAATCTAGCTGACTCAGGAGTGGGTCATGGCTTGAATGCCAAGGAGGAGCAGAGGAGGCCAGAAGCCCCTCAGACTGTGCCAGTGATGGGCTGGAGCTCACTAGTCCAGACACACAGAGAACCAAACAGCTGAAAGCTGCTGGCATTTGTCTATCATAAACCCTGGAGGAAAAGAAATTACTTAGGCATGTGTTTTGTCAGGTGAGAAGTCCACAAACAGAACCACGCTAGGCTGTATTTCTTGGGGTGTCGTAGCCTCATCTACATTTGGACTCTGACCACATTTGTAACTCTTAGTGAACACGACCACTTTTCTAAGGCAAGTTATAATCTTGTCTGCTGGGAAACATCCAACCAAAGCAGAGCATGATAAGTGGAAAGAGAACTGCGTGCCTACTAGCAGCCACTCCACATCATCACCTTTGTTTGCTTTCAGATGTTATCAGCATCCAACTGCAAGGATGAATGAAGTGATACATCTGGCTCACTGACCAAAACATGAGGAGTGTTTTCCCGTGCTCTTAACAGATGCCAGCAGCAGCACACAGCTGAACTGGCCCTTCCATAACCTAATCCCTTTCGAACATGGCTGCTGATATGTTCATACCTCATGGTTATATGTCTTGGCTTTTCATTTTATGTATTGAATTGTTTGGATAAGGTCAATATATACAGCAGTAACATTCCCTCTGACTGCACAAGCCCAGCTGCTCCTGCCCCATATTTCAACCAGCTTCCCACTCCATCTATATATAACAGTGATATAATTGGATTGCACAGGAGAAAAACTGATCGTTTTGAGGTCAGAGAATAGACATAATTTGCTTTGTGAATGCATATTTCTTCAGTGTATTTTGCAGCAATTCTAAGCAGGTTTCAGGCCAAGTCTCTTCACAGAGGGCTTTTGCACACCCAGAAGAGCAGTGCATTACTGCAGACGAGTTTACCTTTGTTTTTCCCCTGCACACCTCAGTGCGGTGTGTGTGCAGAGCAATGTCTCAATGGGCATGCATGGGGACAAATCTTTTGTTTGCATGTAGTCAACAGCTTGGGAAAAAAACCAGCAAAACTTATTAAAAACCTGGAGAAATGAAAAGAAAAAAACCCAAGCAAGCCATTGCTAGCTCTGTATAAGCAACATTTTAATTGTTCTAAAAAAATACTTATTGGAAAGAGCTTGAAATATAAATATATGGACACTATAGTATTTTGCAAAAGGTCTGCCTGTGCTCTGCTGACCTGAGGGATAAGCTGGGAAAGAATAATTTTATACTTTTAAGAATAATGAAAATGAATTAAAATTGCCTACAAAGCTATAAATTATTGCAGGGGTACAGCATTACCTCTGCATTAAGATTACAAGCTCTTGCAAGCTGCTTGTTATCTCATTCTCACCAGTTCACAAGTATGCTGGTCAGCAAAGCCAAAATTCTAGTATGTATCACAGAACTTTTAAAGCAAGTTGGAATTATGTATAAAGAGACTTCTCAGTGTTCTGTTGCTCAAGAGATGGTTTTTGTTGCTATGGGAGCATGTTTTTGGGCTTTGGGGTGAAATTGAGTTATCTAGCACACTGCTTATTTAGTTTTTAAGAAATTTCCTGCAGATCCTTTGAATTCTGGATATTTCCTGATGCTTGTTTATGTGAACCACTGATTTTGGTTTTGGATTTTCAAGAAAAAGGCACTGGCTTTGGTCATATGGATCATGAAATGGGGTTCTGTGATGGGGACTAAAATCAAGACTAAGAAAGGCATGGATGAGCTAGTACATAATGCTTAGCTTGGTGTAACTAAGAGCAAGATGCAAGCCTCTGCCCCATCATTTTCCATGATTTTCATTTACATGTATGGAGTGTTTGTGACCTCTCAATTAACGTTATTTATATCTCAGTAAACTACCATGCTACTATTCCAGATGTCCTGATCCTTTATGTAAATGCACTTATTAAACCCAGCCACCAGGCTCAGTGAAACCTGCCAAATCCACTGTGTCTGGACTCACACACTCCATAGACTAAGCTTTATTTGCGTAAACTTGCTCTGTAAGTGTAATCTTACTTATCATCTGAAGAGTTAAAGTTTCACTAATGTAAATCCCTGACAAATCAAGCACAGATGTAGCTGTTTGCCCTCAGGCTCAGCCTGTCGATTCACTGCCACCCTTGTATCTTTTCCCTGCTCCTTCTTCCAACCCTCGACCATCCTCCCCACCCTGCAAGTGGTTTTTTTAGCACTAGTAGTCATTTAGAACTGTTTATGTAGATACATTGCAGGTACTAAACAGGACACTGGAAATTAGTCATTTGGGCTTTTCCCTTTAGATGAAACTGTCTCACAAAAAAGTGTTGGCCTGTAATTCTGGGTGTCTGTTTTTAACACCTGGAAAAATTTGCTCTGTCAATCCCCAGGTGCCAGACAGATTGTTGCAGTTTGCCAGGCAATGTTCCAGATAAGGAGCCGAGCTCCATAAATGCTCAGTGTAAGCTGGCAAATTCCACAAAGCATCCAAGGAAAATTCAGACAGCAGCAGGGAGGTGGTGGTGGGGTAACTCCCAAAAAACACCCTATGGAAGTAGACAATGGGGTGAGGAGATGATTCTTCATATTCCTTTGTCTGTGAGAAATGAAAGTTCCCTTCCAGTCATAAAAACAGGAGATTGAAAACAAAATAAAACCTGCCAGGCTTCAAACCTTTAATGAAAATGAGGAAAATGTTATTTTTGAATTCAGAGGGTGTTGGCATACACTGGGTTTGTTTCTGATTACTTTAAGTTCTAAATATGTTTCCTTTGCTGGTACCCAGTTGCTATTTATTTGGCTTTAGTCTTTGATCTCCCTTATGCTGGCACATCATAAAAAACATATTCCTGTTTGAATTCTATATTATGCAGTTAGTCTTTGCTCGTTATGTTTGCCAGGCTGGTTGTACATATAGAATAAGACTCTCTTTGTTTTTGATAGACTCCAGGTGTTTATCACTCTAACTTACTAATGGATTTGACCACAGAATATGCATGCAAGAAGAAAACTGAAGAATTAATGGCAAAATTGCTGGTTTGATAATTCAATGGCCTCCTATACCATAACCACAGGAGCCACACACATGCATGCGTGCATGCACACAGGGTGAGTTTTGTAAAAGCAAGGATCCTTTGCTTATTCCGTTTTCTTGAGGTGAATTTTTCATTCTGAAAATTAAGTTTAGTTTCACATTTATTCACCACTCTGAGTTTTCTTTGAAAGGTTTTTGAATTTAGGCCCTGTTTTTTCAATTCCACATGACAGTGCATTTGAGGAGTGTCCTGTAACATCTAGCTGAGGTGATGCAACTCCTACATCTTTCCTACTCCTCCCTTGTAATTCCAAGGAAAGGGAGCATTCCTATCAGCCTGTCAGGCACTGACAGCTCCAGCTAACATGTTTAATCTGCATTGCAATAGCTTGGGAACTGCCGATATTAATTTAGTATCTCAGGTGAGGAGACAAAGTTTTTTATCACTTATTTACCACACTGCTTTACAGTAGCCAAAAATGAGTCTCCACCCACCCATTTCTGGTTAATCCAATTTTTGTAGTGGGAATTTATAAGAATTCCAATTAAAAACAAAGTCCTTATTCCTGTACATACCACCAAATGATAATTACCTGTTTAAGTGCAAGGGCCTGTGAAGGAACTTGGCTTTCACCCTTACCTGAGGTCTGTTAGAACTGCTGCAAAACACACTGCAATGAAAGGTGATTTGTATTTATCCTTCAAAGAGGTTGCACACAAATCATATCCCTTTAGTGCTCAGAATCTTTCCCTTTGTATGAATTATTTGATTATTTGAAATTTCTAAAGTAAATCTGAAATTACCTCAGAGTCCCTTAAGACCTGTAAACTTTATCTTTGTTTCACTTAAATACAGATAGCTCAGAAAAGTGAAGCTGCCTATATATATTCTGTACGTGCCTATACACACAGGTGGAATCACATACATATGAACCTTGTTTTAGCTAAAAATACAGGTGGATCATATCCATAGTAAGTGATTTCACTGTGATCTAAGAGGTAACCCAAGCATTCCTCATGGTTGAATTTTCCTATTTTGTTATATTGTTCGTTGATTTCTGTACTTTAAAAAGTAGGGATGCCTTTTCAGTCTAAATGTGATGCTGCAGTTACCAGTTTCATAAAAAAAATATTAAACTTTCAATTCCAGTACATACCTAAGTACTTTGAATGTTGCATTGAGCTTAATATAGTTTCCTAAGAGCCATAGCAGCGCTGAAGTTTAAAAGAGTAATCCAGGGACAGATTTATTGCAATGAGGTTCAGAATTGCCCCATTTACACCTGCTAAGTATTAAACACTGATATTTTGTTAATTTCACCTTTGGCTGCAGGAGAGGTGTCTCTCAGAGGTCAAACATGCTTGGTGTGTTGGTCGCTCGCTCTGTCGCCATGCTAATGCAGGGGTTTAGCTAACATCCATGGGCTTTTTCCACTGGGAGAGGGAACTGATGCGGCAATTCAGCATATTAACCAGGAATGCATGCAAGCCCTGCTTTCAGGAGGGTAAAGAAAATAAACGACAACAGTTTTCTTGCAAATAGTTTGTCGGACTCTTTCCACTGGATCCCAAGTGTTTGACTGTCACAAATTCTCTTCTGCCTCCCAAAACAACCATTTCGCTGCAAAATAGACTCCTGGTTCCCAAATTATGATCTGATTCCAAGTCTGAGCCCAAGTTTGAGTCCAAGTCCCAGGCCCCTCCTGGGGTAGTGCTTTGGTTTTGGACAAGTCCTGGTGATCTTCTCTCAAACAGTGACTGCCATTATTTCCCGCAACTCATATAGAAAATGAGTTTAATTCCCTGGACATGGAAGAAGTCAGATTACCTTCTGGCTCTTCTGCTATCTGTGGATCAGGTACAGCTGAAGGCAACCATTGTCATATGCAAAAGAGTGGAAAAAGGAGAGATAAGAACCAGGGAAGTGAAGGAAAAGGCCACAAGAAGATACAGCAGCTGAGGGAATGGAGCAGCCACTACAGAACTTAGGTTCCATGTGATCCAGAACCAAATAATGCATAGAAGAAGGCAGAGTTATGAGGCATAAATGGAAAACAAAAAATGACTTACCTGTCTGGTTTTGCATTGCTTCAAAATACCTTTTTTGTCGCTCTTGGGAAGGTAAAGTTCTACCCAGAAATGAAAAAGCAACAATAGCAGTTGCTTTTATACAATACACTACAGAGCACTATCAATTCCTGCTTATTTTCCTCCCTACCATGACAGTTTAATTTAAAGGGGAAAATCTAATTTCCTGTGCCGATTATATATCCAGTTAATTCCAAATTCTCATGTAACGGTTAAAATTCCTGGCAATTAATGGAGGAGGCACAGCTCTGCTGACATAACTTAGACACATTCTCATTGAGTCTCTGAATAATTTATGTTGGAAGGGACCTCTAGAGATCTTCCAGTCCAGATCCCCATCTCAAAGCAAGGCTAACTTAGATTGTGTTGCTCAGAACTTCATCCCGTCAAGCTTTGGTATCTCCAGGATCAAAAATCCTGTACTTCCTATGGGCCTCTGTTTCAGTGTTTAATCACCCTCATGGCAAAACTATTTTCCTAATATCTAATCAGAATTCTTTTCATATTATGACAAGTGCTGTTTGTCCCCTGCCTTACTGATGAGCACCAGCTCTGGGGATAGCCTGGCTCTGTCCTCTCTACCCCCTCCCATTAGGTGGCTGCAGCAGTAAATGCCCCATCTCCAGACTGAACAAGCCCAGCTCCCTGATCTTCCTCTCACTCCTGGAGCTCCAGCCTGGACCATCCCACCATCTCTTCACTGGCCTTACTGCAGTACATCCATATCTTTCTTGTACTTGGGAGCCCAGAGCGGGACACAGGAGTCCACTGTAGGTGATAATGGTGTGAGTTTTTCAGTGGAAGGACTATTGCTGATATCTAAATTTCCTCACTCAGAGGTGGGGTGTGAACACTCTGCTGTGTCCCTATAGAGGACATAAAGTACATACACTTCATGCATCAATTTCCTCCAATTTCTAGGAAGGAAACTCAGGCTTATAGGTTTTATGGATGTGTGGATCATTTCTGTAGGTATTTCATCTGCTGGTGTTTAAATTGGACACTGCTTCCTCATATCAGAGTGGGCCAGCAAAGAAGCCAGTCTCCTTATGGGTATGCATTTTATAAACATCAGTGTGGACAGTTTTTGAAAATGCACTGCTAAATCTCATTAAAATAGGCATAATCTAGTCTGCTAAAGACTTAATAGGTATTCCCTTGAAAAAATTCTCGTTTTAAGTTCTTTTTTAGTTGCTCTGCTTTCTTCCCTATGAGTGTGGTGAGTAATTGGAACAGGCTGCCCAAAGAAGCAGTGGTTCCACGTTCTTGGAGGTGTTCAAGGCCAGGCTGGAGGGCTTTGAACAACCTGGTCTAGTAGGGTGTCCCTACCCATGGTAGGGAAGTTGGAATTAGATAGATGGTTTTTAGGCCCTTTCCAACCCAAATGATTCTATGGTTCTTTAGAGGTAGCTCAGAGAAAGCATCAGCTCTAAGTATTATTGCAATAACTATTTAAATTTTAAAATAGCCTTCTGCTTAGTTTGAAAGGAAGAAAAAAATTCTGGATATATCCAGTTTTAAATACAACAGGCACCATTTACAAGGGAGCTAACATTTATTGCTAGCTATCACATGCACTTAGTTACTTCTCTAAAGCTGTGAGACCCTGGCTGTATTTACACTGTTAAGTGGTATGTGCCCTGTGTGATCTGATATGGACTGGGGTTTCCAACAGTGTCAGGTGCTTATCCTTCTTGCTCCTCCTGTCATTTGGAGAGGTGATTATGGAGAACCTGGAGGCAAATTAGAAAACAGCAGATTAACACTCACATCAGTGATGCAATCTAAATGAATGATTTATCTGTCCCGAACAAGTAGAACCCACCCAACTCTATACACAGCACTGATAGAAAAATGTATTTTAGTTATGAACTCTAGTTATCCAAAACAGTTTTTTGGATAGACTTTTCAAGAGCAAAGTCTCAGGAGCACAAGAAGTCTCAGGAGCTCAAAACTGTGTCAAAAGCCATATGGTCAAGCATGTATTGTTGCTTTTTAAATTCCAGTGGTTGTGCAGCTTTGCCCCTTGCCTGTCTTCAGAGTCACTGTTTTTAGGTATCGTTGGAATGGGACTTCAGAGAAGGAGGTCCTTACAATAAAATTTGAGCTGCAAGACCTCACAGAGTAGAAATCCCAACCTGTGAATAAAAGTATGGCCTTTATAAACTCCATTGGCCTATTTTGACTAAACACTGATTTTTGGTTACCGTTTGGTTTTAACTTCTGACTCTGGGAATGCACCCCTTGCACCCCCATTGCTGGTGGGTAGTTCAGGAGCTGAACGTGGATTGACAATAGGCAGGCTCTGCTAACATCTCATGCAGAGGTCACCCACAGTTTGGTTTGATGTTTACTGTTTCTGTAATTAGCCTTTACACTTCAAAGCTCTTCTAAGACTGATAATTAAATGGACACATGAGCAAATCAGTTCTTGGGCTGAAAATGGCATCTTGGTATGGATGGCAATTGTGATATGCCAACCTGAAATACCTCAAGAAGCATAAAAGTCAAAGGAATAGTTTTGATGATTGTTACTAGCAGACTGGCTGCTGTTCTTGCTTGCTGAGCTAGACAAAAGGGTGTGAAGTCCTTATTTCACAGAACTAGAAGTTTGTGTGGTCATGGAAAGTAAACAGAAGAAAACCAAGATATTTTTAAGGGGGGCAGGAAGCTCATTAGCTAGTTGTGAGCCTAACCCTGGTGACCCAGACTGCCTATCCACAGCCTGGTGGCTGTCAGTCCTGTCTGTCTCACCCCTTCCCAGCAGAAACTGCTACCAGCAGCATCAAAGCATCCTTGGAATTGCTGTCCTTCCCTGCTGCCCACTGCTCCTCTTATTGGTGGTCAGAAGAGTGCTCAAGAGAGCTCTGGGGTCTCTGGTCCCAGGAGACCCTGCCCCTAAGGGTGGCCCTTGGGACTGGGGGTCCCTATCCTGCCAGGTATGCCAGTTTCAAGCACATTTCAGCCTTCTGTAGATTCTCCTCTGAAAAAAATAAAAAGACTCTGCTGTGCTTGCTGTCAAATATCTGCAAAGTATGCTGGCCTCTTCTGTAGGGTCTTCTGAGCAGCAAGGGAGGAGCAGTGAGAGGATGTTTGTTTTGAAAAGGGAAGGGGAAGCAGTATTTGGCTGTGAGCGTAACTGGGGGTGGGCAGACTGGTAAAGCATGCAGGTTGTATTTCTCAGGGTTGAATGGTAACAAGACAGCAGTAGAAACAAAGCATTCTTTAAGGAAATAAAGAGTAAAACTGAAGGGGTCCTTAGTGTAGCCTTTTGAGTTTATGAGGCATTTCCTCTTGCTGATGAATATGGATAGTTTAACTTTTCTGCACATTGTTGTTAAAAATGACTGGAGTACAACTACAAATAGATGTCTGTTCTCCTGTCTCCAGATTCTAAACACAAAAATGCAAAGTTTAGCATTGGTTTCAGTGTCAGATCCCCTGTGAAGCCAATGGAAATGGTATAGTTTACATGGACATAAAATTTTACCCACAGTCTGGGTTGCTAAACCACTAGGATAAGTGGTGAGAAAACTTATTTATAGACGTTTCAAGGACATCTAGAAACCTTTTCCTGTGGCTGCATTTCCAAGCATCTTCATTTGCTTTCTGTGCACTTTTTTTGCAAAAGTAAGTTGTAGTGGCACAAATCTCGTGGAAGGTTGTACAAGAGTTGCAAATCAGTTTCTTTTGCAAAGCAACATATATTTGTCACCTAAATGAAAATATTTAACAGAAAAAAAGAACGGTTAAGTCACCTAATCCAAGAACTGGGGCAGCACAGTGTAACTGGAGTGACCAGTTCTCCTGAAATCCCATGTTCATGATCACTGAATAAATCTTTGAATGTATGCCAAGAATAAATATTATCAAATTTTTTGGCCAAGCTGTTCAATACCAATCACCCAAACAAACTTGGAAATAGTAACATTTGATCTACAAAAAGTCAGGATTAATTTGAGAGGTATTTTGGTTAAGGAGAATTATCACCGAAAAATCAAGGAATATTCTAAATTGGAAGGGACCCACAAGGATCCTGGGGTCTAATTCCTGAGTGAAGGGCTTGTATAGGGGGTTGAAACCAACAACCTTGGCATTATTAGCACCATGCCCTCCCTAACCAACTGATCTCATCATAGGGTTGCCAGGCAAGGTCATCTAAAAATCTATTCTGTCTTCAATCCACACCAGTGCATCAGCTTGCAAGACTCACCCTTAATATTCTTTTTGATGACAATAGAATCTGTTCTTTGTATATCTGATTTTAAAGCATATATTTTAGCCCTTCTGTTATTTATACATCTCCTTTTCTAAATTTTTTAGGAGAGGCAGATAACAGAATGAGGTGCAGGGACTGCTTCAGTGCTGCCTCAGAGGATGTGGGGGACCAAGCTGCCAGGATGGGCTCTTTCTAACCCCTGTTAGGCTCTGGTGGGTTTAAGCAGGTATTGAAGCAGAAAAAGCCCATGAGCATTCCATGCTTGGAGAGCTCACCAGGCAGACTTGCCTACTTTTTGAACAGGCCCCAGTTTAGGATCAGCCATTCAGATCTTCTTCAGCTCAGGGAAAAATACTTTTTTAAACTTAAAATCGATTTTGAAATATGAACATGTGTTCAGAAAGCCAAGGGAGCAAAGGCAAGACTGGGCTAACACAAGCTGGAAATATCAAACAGAGTTTGCATTAGCCTGCATTGTTGGATCACTTGGCTATTTAATCCTGTTATGGGGCAAGAAATCCCTACACAACATGCAGGAGGGTTTGACAGGAAGTGAGACAGGAGAAAATGAATTGTTGTGTCTTGTGATAGGCTGTATGCAAAAGTGAGCCAGGGGTGAAAGGGTATGATGACAAAGCTGTTGGCAATTTAAATCTTGGCTCAGGCATAAAATAAATACATTATTCCTGATGGTGAAATTAGATGGTGCTGTCATGGATTCATTTTGTCTTCCTGGTGTTTTTCTAGCCCCTTCTCTCTCATCTGACCTATGGCATTCATATCTGCACACCAATGTGTCAAAACACTCTGAATGTGTCAGGTTTCAGTGCACTTTAATTGCAATTCAGGCTGCATGCATTTTTCTGAACTCCACATCCAGATACCATTTAAATCTATGCATTTTGGAGGGTTGTACCAGGCCTTCTAAAGATGGCATTGACTGGGGCAGTTCTGCTTTGGGGCATGGTACCACTGCTGCCCAGCTTTTACTCTGCCTTTGAGTGTGCAGGGCTGACCAGCCCTGCCAGGAGGGTGGTACAGGATTTTCATACAGCCAGGAACAGGGTTCCTAAACTTCACAAGGGGCAGCATGAGCTCATAGAGTTAAAGCTAAACCAAACCAAGGCAAACCAGAAATATTGTGGCAGTAACTGGGTGTGTTGGGAACATTAACTTTCCGTTTCTGACCCCTGTATTTTTTCACTTTCATGTTTTGTTTTTTTTTTTCATGTGGTTTGCTTTTTCTTTCCCTTATGGTTTTTACACCTTCTGAAAACGACACCTTTTGCCATGCTGTAGATATTAGTGCAGGGGGTCTCTGACTGCTGGCCTGGCTGCTGCTGCAATGATGGAGATGGGGATTTCCTCTGGGATAACCTGTGTTTGCCTGTGACTGACTGCTTGCTCCTAGCAACATCCCTGCTTTTTGCAAGATGTTTCCTTTTCAGTTTACACCAGAGGATGGGGATAGAATAAAAGGAGCAGGTCGATACTTTTGTTTGGATAACTTTCTCCTGCCACCCCCATTTACTTGTCTAAAGCTTATCTGAATCTTTATGGGCTGGAAAGTCACAAAATCAGATGTTCTTGGGAGTGCTTTACGGCTTTCTAGGCATGGTGTGGGTGGACATACCACAGGCACAGCTTGTCACGCAGTGTTTTGGTAGCTCTAGCTCCTTACAGCTGCCTAGAGCCCGGCTACATATGAAAAATTAAAGAAATGAAATATTGGTGGAATTTGGTAAGCACTCTGGAGCACAGCCTGCAGCTCTGTGCTTGGCTTACTGCTTCTTTTCCAGGGGAAGGGAAGCCATCTCTTTCCAGTGACCTGAGCCCTCACAGCTGCTCCCAGGACCTGTTCTCTGAACCCACCGTTTTGAAGCCCAAGTGTAACACAATTTCCACCCCACGCCTTATTTGTGTTTGAATTCCTTATAGAATATTCGCTGCCAAGATTGTGGCTGTGTCTTGGTTTTCTATGGAACTTAATGGAGAGAAAAAAACTCTTTCAGCCATTTAACTAAAAATATGTGAAATAGGATTAGCCTGTACCTTGTAAAATTTTATTTTAAGCAACTAAGGCCCTGATCCAATCACAATGAGGTCAGTGGGACACTTTCCACTGATTCAGTGGGGCTTGGATATGGTCCTAAGACATTATTTTCAGAAACAAGGACTGTGAGAAATGTATCTAATATTAGAAATTTATTGTTTATATTCTTTCTATAATTAAAATGGCCAGCTGCTGTTAAAAGGTTTCTTCTGAGCTGAACGTCTGCATATTAAATTTGAGTCTGAAGCAAAATGAGAGATGTTGGCTCTTGACAACAAAGGCTTTCTGCACAGGGATCCAAGTGGGCTGGTGTCTCAGTTATCCTGTTCCACAAGGCACTGATGCAGGACATTTTTTCAAGTTCTCTGGCTTCCTCCACAAACATGACAGAAGTCTGCAGTCAGTGAGCAGATTTGGGAAAGTTGTTTACATATGACACCACCGCTACAGGAATGCATGTAGCTGATCGGATCCACACCTCATTTGTGCTGTTCTTGGACAGACACTACTGAGCCTGCCCTGGAAGCAGTTTCTGCATCTTTGGAGTCCTTAATGGCTTGAAATCTTGAAAGACTGAGACACTTGCTGTGGACACTAGGTGTACGGACAGCCCAGACCTCCAGATGGATGGGGTCTTGCTGGATGGGGAAGCAGCTCTTTGCCAATATCTTTAGTAAATAAAAGGAACTGCACAGGTAAACTGGGGACATTTGTGTCCAGGCAATAGGCTGAGGTACTTTTTCCTTTTACAGCTGCTAAATAATGGGGCAAAATTACCATCTGTGTCCACCATCTGTTCCACCCATGCATGGGTGGATGGTGCCTCTGGGCAAAAAGTGCAGCTTTTGGGACTGAAGTGCAAGATCCAAACTGGAAGGTCTAGAAGAAATGGAAAAGTGTGGAAAAAAGGAACTGATGAGGGATGACCTTTCTTTTGGGATGTGAAGATTGTCTGCAAGTGCTCAGGGTCACCCATTCCTCTACAGGGAGCCAAAGCACATTAAGGGAAGCTAGAGACAGTCAACATGGCTGAGCATCCAAAGACACCCAAATGCTGAGCACTGGTGATAAGAAGGGACAGCTGGGCCACCTCAGAGCTGTTTGGGCAGGGCATGGCCCCATTTTTCATGCAGGCTGACGGGTACTGTCCTGAGAGGCTGAGTGAGGTTTCCTTTCCTGGCCATGGCCACCCAACACTGCCTTTGTCTGGGACACCAACAGGGACAAGAAGAGGCTGTGAGGATGACCTGACCAGCCAGCCATGGGAACACTGCCTCAGGAGGTGCTGATCTCCTCTCTTATGGAGAGTTTGCCCCTTCCAAACTGCTATTTAATTGTGCCCCCGCCTCCCTTTTCTATCCTGTGGAATCATGTCTGTGTAGACCCCTTTGTTTAAATCTTTTCCTGGTGAGGTTACATGTTCTTGAGTGCTCCTGGAGAGTTATGTACATTCCTGAGTTCCTGCATGGGAGGCTACAGCGTGTGCCCCTTAAGCAATTTGCACAAGAATGCTGGGAAGCTGAATCAGTGCTTCTTGCTGTGCAAGAGAGAAGAAAGACTTCAAACACCAATCTTTTTTAAAAATTACATTTCTTCCCATCTCAGAGCAGTCTGGCTGATGCTGGGCAGGAATCAGATGGGCTTTATTTCCTTTATTCCTTGTATCCAACTGCAAGCTACAGTCAATACTTCTGTTACCACTTCTGCTAACATACTGGCTGCAGCCAAAATTTGATCTCATTCCAGCTTCACACCTGAATGACTGAAACTGATGCAGTTTTATTGAAAGGTATGGATCTGCTGGACACACATTGGTATCAGTGAGCAGTCACTCATGCATAACCAGTCCTTCTGGAGCTAGTAATGGCTCACAGATTTGAATGGACTTCAGCATTTGGCCATTAAGCATGGCTTTAATCTCTTTACCTTTTGAACTTACATCAATTACATAATGCTTTGTATATTCTAAAGATCTGGCCTTGGTTTTAACAGATTTTCATATAAAATGGGCCATCTCCTAGATTTGCTTGCTTTGGGTAATATTTTATAATAAATACTTGATATTTAAAGGTTTTTTTAAAACTGAATTATTATTACTGTGGTGGCATCCAATGCTTTCTCAGTGCTCCACCACGACATCAAAAACCACAATTATAGTGAAGTAGACTGCCTGATAATTATGTGTATTTTACTCATATAAAATGAACAAATGCAAAAATTTACACTAAAAAAGGGAAAATTTAATTTGATATCACCAATTGGTCTTTCCCAATAGATATGCTAAGCCCTGTTGCATGCAACCGATCCAGCAACACATACAACAATAAATAGGAATCTCTTTCCACTTAAGTTTCCCCTTATTTATAATGCATTAGTGTGTGTGGTTGACACTTGAGATGTAGAAATGGAATATTTAAATGTAATTTTTTTATTTTATAAAGGACCTTGTTTAAATGCAATGAAGACTTGCAGAGTGTTTAAACACCACTCATCTAAGAACAGTTCTTGAATGAGGCTGATGCTGGCCTACTATCTTTAGATCTAGGCCAAAGTTGTATGGTTGCTTCAGCAAGGGTTGTGTAGGGGGCTGTGAGGAAAATGCCAGCTCCTTCTCTCTGTTCATCTGGTCACATATCCACATCTTTTCCATGTGCTCACATTACTGCTCATCCAACAGTGCTGGAGGAGCAAGGCACAATGGAGGGCTGGGTGAGGGAAAACTGATTTTCAGCTGGAGCCATTCCCTGGTCCAGCTCCCTGCAGAACCCAGCAAATTACTCGCAGCTGCAAGGGCACAAGTAGCTTTGGGTAGATGAAAAAGGGGCAAGGAACCACTCCACCCACCCCCTTTCAACACAGCTCTGACTGGAATAAAAAATCATGGAACTTCAGCTGCAGTCAAACAAGCAGAATTACCTGCTGAAGCTTGGTTTGTGTGGGAACAGAAACAATAAAAGTTGAAAGGAAGCTATAGGGTTTGATGAGGTTTGTCTATGTTTGGCAAAGACTTTTTCCTTTCTTAGGGGTTCTTGGAAATGTCTTCAAAACATTCCAGGATTGGTTTTCCTCCTTAAATACTCTTCAGTGTTTTATTTTAACAGTGAAGAGCCAAGTTCTCCCCTCAGATATGCATGCAAACACTCCCACATTAATCAGAAGAATTGTCTGTGCATACCCTAAGTGCCGGAGTTTTCTCATTTGGTATGTGCTTTGCTTCTTAAGGAGAAGCCAACTCTGAGCACAGACTTTCTCCTATTCACAAAAATTCACAAAAATTTTGAGTCTTTCCAGCATGGCTTGGGGATGAGTTGCTCTCACCCTAGAGGGAACACTAACATATTTCACGAGAAGACTCA
Source organism: Serinus canaria (assembly GCF_022539315.1). NCBI lineage: Eukaryota > Metazoa > Chordata > Aves > Passeriformes > Fringillidae > Serinus > Serinus canaria. Next base: position 58,245,060 of record NC_066316.1, on the reverse strand, counting down.
GTGGCTACAGAAAGATTGCCCACTCAGCACAGGGTGTATCAGGACAGCTAAAATGGGGAATCTGATCCTCTGATTAATGAGAAATGATGAAGAAGTAGGAAGAGCTGCACAAAAGAACGGGATAAGACATTAATTAATGGAAAAGAAATTGGTGCATGATATTTGGTTTAAAATACAAGGACTGAAACAGTAATGTAGGTCTTTATACTCCTTGATAAAACACTAGTGGACTTAAAAATAGGTTTTAAAAACTGAGCTGCTGTTTTGATTTGTAAAACAAGTTAAACCAAACTTGACAATAAGGCATGTGCTTTAGATTTCCCTGGTTTGAGGCACTGTTTACTCTGGCAGATGTATCCTTAAGTGAAGCTTTTTTTCCCCCCTCAAAGCTGTTACATGGTAGACTGATGTTGGCTGACCCTGAAGCAAAAATTTGAAAACAGCACATTTATTTTCCTGCTAATGCTAAACACACATGCCATGCAGCATTTTTTTGGTCTAGATGGAAAATCTTCAAATCTGGACTATTTGTCCCTTTTACCCTGACTTTAATGTTTTCATGAACACAAAAATAACATAACAAACTCGGGGGATGGGAGTGTGTGTGTTTTGCAGTGGGAGAGCAGCCTGTAATTTGCAGGCTGCAGGCTGGAATGGGCAGATGGGAAGAGCCAAAGGGTCAGCCTGGTCCTATGCTGTGTCAATGGCAATGGGCTTTCCCACATGCCTCAGCACCCAGTAAAGCTCACAGAGTGCTGCTGCCCAACCAGGCAAAATATTATCAGACCTATACATTCCCTTCTCTTACTTTCCTTGCAACACAAGCAAAACACCAGGCTGACAGTCATCTTTGCTACTATTTGAACAATTCATTGGGAAAAAAAACAACTAAAAAAATCCTGCAATTTGCTGATATTTGCAATTTGCTGCAAATTGTTGATATTTGCAGAAAGCTCAGAAGAAAGATGACTTTTTGGAATAGTGGTATTGCTGTGATGTGTAGGACCCATGTGATTGCCTCTGTTTTAACAGCTTTCACGTAGGTATAAATAAAGCCAGCAAACCTGTAGTGCCACAGTCAATCTCCAAGACACTGAGTTTTGTCTCACTGGAAACCAACTCAAATGACCCCCTAAGCTGTGCTGGAGTCAGCTGAGGGTGTCAGGGCATGTTACCAAAAAACCAAAAGCAGCATGAGCTCGCTGACTGAAGTTGCTAATGGAGCAGTGGTTTGGGTGAAACACTGAGGGTCTGTTCCATGCAATTCTTGAATGGATTTGACTGGAATGGACTTCAGCTAAATGGATTAAATTGTTAAACCAATTTAAGGAAGTCCATGTTCAGAGATGAAAGAAGTTGCTTAAATTGGTGCCAATCCTCACATCAGTTAAGAGGGGAAAAAAGATTTAAGAAAGAAGGACTTACAAGAGATCATTCCTCTTGATGAAATATCTAAATCTTTGCCAATGCTAACTGAAAGGAATGAAAAAAAGCACTCTGGAGAGCTTTTAGCAATTAGTTCCTGTTTGCAAAGAATTTGGGTCTGTGTTGCTCTAGGGCGCTCAGCCCAACAATTTTAAATGTTTTTTTTACAAACTGGACTGCACCTCATTAGAGATGCCCAGCTGTATTTTTCTCCCTTTCACAGCCATACACATCACTTTTCATCCTGTCCTTTTCATCACCTACTGCTTCTTTAGCAAGTTAAGCAAGTGAAAATAAAGTACAAAGAAATCTCATATGCATTTATCAGTTTTTTCCTGCTGTTTAGCAGCTGGAAACACAGACTTATAGCAGCACCCTGAGACACAATGCTGTGGCCATCACCCTTGCAGATATTCTGCAGCCATCAGTGGGTGAGAGACCACAGATCCAGGAGTTCTGTTACAAGGTACCCAGGGATCTGGTACACACAATATATTATTTTATTGTATAGGGCCAGGCTGACTTTGCCTCCCTCTGAGCTGGAGAATAAGCTACCTCCAGCCTACAAATTTTATGGCTGTCTCATTGCAAGCAGCAAAATTAAAGTGAATCACACACTACCATCCTACAGATTCTAGATTAAATTGGTGCTACTGTGTCAGAGTGGGTTCTGCTAATCCTCATTTATGCAGACAGATTTCCTGTAGGTCATGGGCAAAACCTGGAAGAGCCCTATAGATTGTTGTGGCTCTGAATGATGTAGACACTAAGAGCTATAGGACTGGCCTCATAACCATTGTATAGGAACTGTAGCTGAGCTTTATTCTAAAAACCACAGATATCTCAAGTTTTTCTCCTTGCTGGCTGGCTAACAGAGATGCTAATAGGGTAGAAGTGCCCTTCTGGCTCCCCTCAAAAGTGGCAGCAGGAGTTAAAGCTACAGTCCACTGGGTCAACCATTCCCCAGGAGTGAAGCTTTGCAGAAATGCTCAATGGAAATGAAAAGAGTAGGACCAGTGTGGCAGAACCAAGGTATCAGCCTGTGTGGAATAAAAAAAAATGGTAAAAGACACTTCTGTTTTTCTACTGTTGCATTTTGGAATGATAAAATGAGGTTATAGTCAATATAAAGTATAGATTGTGGAAAAAATTCATCTTCTTCTGTCTTTTAATAAAGAAAGTCCCACTACTTGACTAGAATTTCAAGAGCTTCAGCAAAAGACTTGTTCTCAAAAGTAACAACTGAACCAATATGAGCTGGTCTCCTTGAATGCAGAGGTGTGGCCTCTAAAAACAAGATGTACATAACAGTACCCTTCTGTTATGTAGCTTAGTAACTTGGTATTTAAATCAATACTCTTCAAAAGAAGATTTCCCATTTTACTTGGCAAGAAGGGAGATCCATATTAGAAAGTAGATTTTGTATTCAAAGCTGACCAAAGTGTAAATGCAAATACATTTGTATTAAAGTGCATTTGTTAAGGTTCAGTAAGCATTTTCCTCAATTTTTAAGTATTTCTGCAGTCATGTCTGTCTATCTATCTATCTATCTATCTATCTATCTATCTATCTATCTATCTATCTATCTATCTATCTATCTATGTCTATATATGTATGTAATGTATATATACATCCTTTGGATGTGTGTTGTGTGTATATGTCTGTACATATAAAAGATACATTGCTAAAACTCCTTTTATATTTTTCTGTATTGTGGGAAGTATTTCTACACCAATTTTAATTCCTGTCCAAATAAAATGAGTTGATTAATTTTAGTATTGAGTTTAGTTTTTTTTTCATCTCGCTACATTTGCAAATCAAATGTGGCATACTGAAGATATTTAACATCCACATAATCAAAAAGGAGCCACCATTTCATTTGAAGCCAACCTAAAATGAGCTATCTTTACTGTCTAGTTGATTGACCTCTACACAACACCAGCAACAATTCTACTGGCTGGTGTTCTTAAGAAGTCCTCCAGTGAGAGCTAATCAAAGAACAAATTTAAGTTTCTTTCCTGCTGTATCACCATGATGCCTGGAAACAAGCACAGAAATAAAATCTCACACTCAATGCTGGCCTTTTAAAATACTTTTCTCGTGTCACACTAACCTTGTGAGAGGGGCAGAGGAGATGGAAAAGAGGGGAAGCCTGGGGAGAATAGGCTGCTCAGACAAAGCACTGAGGAGAGTGCAGGTGCACCAACCTACTGCCAGGTGAGACACACTGTGCTTGCCTCTGCAGCTGCCTCCAAAAATTATTCCTTGGGCCTTCTGGGATGCACTAAACGTACTGGAGTTAGTATCATTTGCAACAAATTTGTAACAAATACAGCTCAGATAATGGTTTGTACTTGGTGCCCACCCTGAAGAGACCATCTCACAACACCTGTGGAGATGCTGCCATCTTGGGCAGGGTCTCCTTTTGTCAGCAATAAACCAGAAAATGGTGTTTCAGTCACTCTGCTGCAATTAATCTGAGCTTGCTAAACAGCTTTATTCAAATCGTTTCTTTGGTATCCAGCTTCATGGTACCAATGTTTGGAAAGGTGGTGATTTTTAGAGCAGTTCTACATAGTTATGGAGAGTTCTACAACACTGTGCCTATACATATCAGGAAAATTCTGATGTTCCCATTCCTTCAATGAAGGGCAGGAATTGAGTCTGAGATGCTCACAGTGAGCACCCCCCTTTTCTTCCCCTTGGGATGCCAATCTCACCCATAAATTTTCCTGATATAATTCAGTATGCATGCTGCTCCCTTAATTGCTATGGAACTTAGAAAAAAAAGTTATGTTTATTCATGGTGCAAAAGCATTGTCTTTTATTTCAAATGCCCTGTTCAAAAGACCTAAACTGTAATGGAAAATATTTTCAGTTTAGCAGGAATCACCTAAAAATCTATTTCATTTGGGGCAAAATATTGTCCTTTCTCACTCCCCTCCCCTTTTCGGCAGTGCTTTATTTAGGAGCTCAGACAAACAAAAATTCACTTATTCGCTCAGCTCTGTGAAATAGCAGGAGACCTCTTCCACCAAGCAGCACAGCTCTCTGTCAGTCCTTTGGCTGGTTAAATAAGGTAAGTGTCACTGTATTACCAGTACTTCATATTTAGTGCTGGCATTGCTGTTTCTATTCCAAGGATTTTCTTTTCCAAAGTAAATGACCAAATTTAGCTATACCAAAAATTTTGTGTTAAAAATTTTTAGTTATCCTAAAAATCAGCACTCAGGCTGGCTCTGAGGTGGAGCCTGGTGTGCACATGTGCCCATGTGTGCATGACGCACTAACACCAGTTTTTCCCTTCATATCTGGGACTGTGTTTGACAGTGATGATTCCCCCTTAGCCACTCCACCTTTTCAGGCAGCTTATGGATTTGGGAGGACGTTAGTCGCATCTTTCCTGCCTTTGTTATTAACAGTGGAACAAGGTAAAACAGCTGCTTTCATGCTCCCTTTCTACACAGGGAGGAGTGATCCAGCCTTGCACTCCTTAGAAAGGAGTGCATTTGCAGGGGACTGGGCCATTCCTTTCCCTGCTTGAGAGTGGTTCACTTATTTATTGTGTTTTTTATAATGTGTTCCTGGCTTCTACCTTCCTCCTTCTCTAAAAATGCCTTCAGAACACTGTGCTGAAACCTTGCACATCATACATCTTAGCAAGCCACAATCACATCTGGTTTAGAGCCATGGCTGGCGTCAGCTATTCTTCTTACTGACTTTAGAAGCTAAATATTCAGCAGGGATTAAGACCCTGTGAAGGGGGAACCAGCAGCTCTCCAGAACCTGGAAATTTCTAGGCACCCTCCTGACACAGGTGCATTAAGGTTTGGTACACACTTGTATCTTGGCTGCTTTACACTGGAAAGCCCTGACAGGAGTCATTGCATCTCCTTCAAGTGTAAGGTGGGGGACATCTAAGGACACAACTTTATGATGACTGATTTCGTCTTCTCTTGGTAATATGAAATACAAGCTACTTGAATTGGAGAATAATATTCTCACTTTTCAGGAGAGTAATGTCTCATCCAATGATGTTAGAATGTATGTCCATTGTAAAGTAGAACAATGTGGTGGATGATATTCTCTGACTTGTTTATAAGAGTCAGCCTTTCATCAAGGTGTAGTTATAAAACATTACTTTTGATTGTTAAAGTGTATTTTGCTGGAATGGATAGGAAAAAATTAGGATCTTTCAAAATTACTTAGCAGTCTGAGCCACAATCTTCATCCATATCCAAGCTTTCCAAGCAGATCTACTTCAGTGACTTTGATTCAGTCAAGGGGACAGACAGAAGTTCAGACTTCAGTTTCCTAACAGCCAAGAGAAGGAGAAATAGATCAGGTTTTGAATCCAGCTCACTTCTAATATTAATCTGCAGAAGACAAATGTTAACAAAGTGGAAATTTTGCATGCAGCTTCTCTGGAGTGAAGCTAAGTTTGAAGATTATTGTTTGGAGGCTATCAGAGGTTCTGACAGACAGCAGATCAATCTTTCCTTGGCCTGCTAATGAAACTTTTGTGGAGCCATACTGGAATTTAGATTGTCTCTGTGATCTAGGTTAATACCATGAAAAAATCCAAGGGAGAGAATTACTTGCTATTATTGCTGTCCCAAGTTTTTACGTGGCTGGTCAAGTCACTTTTGAACAGTAAGACCTCAAGAGAACCACTTGCCATTTCCAGCTGTGTTTTGTGCTGTAACCAAAAAACTGCCTTGGATTTTATGCCCTCTCAGTATCTTCAGTCACAGCAGGTTAAGATCCTATCAGAAGTCTGTTTGCAGTAGACAAATCTTTGGTCTCCTTCATGCAAAATAAAATCCATCTAGGAGCAAAACTAACTGGATTCTCTAAAGAGAAATTAACAGGACAATATTTCTCTATTGTTTATCTACAGTTTCTATTAGCCTCTTCTGAAAACAAGACAGCAGTTTAATGCTTCCTGTCTGAAAACTTCAGTGCTAGAGATTGCCTTTGTCTATTCCACAGGTTGTGTCAGATAAAAATCTAGTGAAAAGTGTCATACCGACAGTGAGACTGACAGAGGTAATTCTGGCAGTGCCTTTACTTACACTTGACTTTCTCTAAGCCTGTTATGAATTGTGACAGCTGGAGAAGGATAATAAAATAAAAATAAAACAAGAAACAACAACAAATAAGTACCTCAGAGACTGAAAGCCTCTCAGTTCTGATTTCATTGGGAAAGCAGACCTGCCAGCAATGTCTTATTTTTATCCGCATGTTAATTTACCTTTTGCTTTTTCGACTGAATAAAGACCACAGAAATGCTGTTTATATATTCTTGGTGTGAATGTTTGATTATTGGTATTGATTTTACCTTGCTTTACATAAGATATTTTCCTAAGATACATACGATCATAATGATCAATCTCTTTCCTGTGGTACTGGCTACTGTGACAGCAATCTTAGATACACATAGATTGTGGATAAATTTTATCCATTGACTTTACAGCCACAATCTATTTATGACTGAAAATAACTGAGTGCAGTGGACTTAAATAAAAACTCCTCACGAGCACACAATTTGCAGCATTGGATACGATGGAAAAGATTTTCAAAAGCACTTCTGAAAGTCTGATTTTTCCCATGCTGAACCCATTACCCTTCTGCCCATCAAGCCCTCCCAAATCCTCCCTTTCTGTGTTGTCTCTATTGCTTTGGTCATGATCCCGAGGCTGCTGTTGGAGGAACAGAGACAGAAGAAGCACGTAACCGTAATCCCAGGCTAGCGTGCCGCGCAAGAGATGCCCACAGCAGCGTGGCCCATCGGCTCTTCAGCAGCGTGCCCTGGACAAAGCCTGCCAGCTATTTCCCCCACAAACCAGCCTGCATGGATGTGGCTGTGCCCCTGAGAGCCGAAGGGCCGGGTGGAATGCGTGTGAGAGGCGTGCGGTCGCGCTTTGTTGGAGGTTCTGACAAATCCCAGCTGCACGGCCGGCTGGGGGCTTGCCGAAGGTGGAGGCTTCCCTCGTCTCTGGCTTTGCACGGCTGCTGGGGAGGGCTGCGGTAACATAACTCTGCTTCGCTCCATATTTTTCCCATATTTAAAAGAAAATAAACCATATGAAAAAAGTGCTCTTCCCGCATGCATAAGGACTTCTGAACTCCTCCTGTGCTCTGGATAATTGTTCTCAACTTGCATTTAATTTTAAAGCTTGCTGCTTCTATTTCAGACCAAAGAGGGACTTAGCCATTTCCAATTACAGCAGTTTGCCTAAGGAAAGACATATTTCGACTTGCAAACCTCCTACTGCCTGTGTGTCTCTACCCATCCAAATACACCTAGGGCTGAGGACAAGCAGAAAATGACATTGTAGGGTTATAAAAAAATAACATTAGGAGAGCCTCCTGTGATAGGATAAGAGAAAATGGTTTTAAAGGAATTCTTTTAAAGTAAGAGAAGGTAGGAACATGAGGGGATTTTTAAGGAAGGTGGAGATTGACTGCTGAAAGAGGCTATTAAGGGAAGGAAGAGTTTGCTGTCTTGCCAACTTCACATTAAGCATAGATTTTGTTTTTTAGATTTTTTTTTTTCTGGAAGATGTCTAATAGTCATATTCATTTTACTGACTTCAAGTCAGATTAGGCAGTCAAATTTTCAGGTCTTCTATAGTCAAGAAGTCAAGTAGACATCTAATCATCCCTTTTAATTCAAGAGATCAATGAAGAAACATCAAAGTGCTTTGAATGAAACTGCAAAAGTTTCACTATGTGAGAGAACTAAGACATTAAGAAGGAGGCCCTGATCCTACACCAGTTTATGAACATGAGCATCCATTTCCAGAATTCATGTTGTTCTCTGCAGTGGATGTAGAATCTCTGCTTAACTCAAGGAGTCACAAAGAGAAATGATCAGAGGATCAGCTGTTTTGCTATAAAGAACCAATTTGAATAAAGGCCTGCTCTTTTTCATGGGATCTTTGAAAAATTGACAGTATGTTTCCATGCATAAGACTCTTTAATTCTTATAATCCTTCTGGCCACTACTGGGACATTTTTTTCCCTCAGTGAGCTTCAGTTTTGCATTTGTCACTAACTCATGGTTCCAAGATGTGAGGGACTACCAGTGGGGAAGTTTACAGTAGTTTTTATTTGCATAACAAAGCTCCCGGGTAGTCACTTTGTGCCTGAGACAATTCTTTGCCCACTTGCTCAGCCCTGAGAGAGACAGAATGATGCAGCCACTTTCTCCTCATCCTGGGCTTCTTCAAAGGTCCTGTCATAGCTGAAAGAGCCAAGACACCTGGGTAGGCTGTGAAATGACCTCTAGCACCATGCCCCATGCCTGTGCCCAGCACCCTTTGGTGCTGGCACTCCCTGTGCTGCCCCAGCCGGGCGGTGGGAGCTGGCTGGGCACGCTGCAGCACTCAGTGGCATGGCACGGGGACATGGATGGGCATGTCACCCTTCAGCTGTGCTGCATCACAAGCTAGGCTAGGTTTGCCTTTAGAAAACCATGACTAAATACTGCCAATAAGTTGATAATTCTCCAGATCTGCCCCTGGGTATCTGCATTGAAAGTGCTGCTTTTTGGACTGCTGTAGTGGCTGGCAGGGGAGACCTGCCCTACAATGCAAACATTTGTTTAAGCAGTGCTTTTAGCGGTAGATTACATCTCAGCAGAGCCATGAGTACTGATTCTGGCTGCATGAAGGCCTCCCTTGCAGCAATATATCTATTCTGAGTGTAGACAAGTCTCAGTAACATTAATAAATTGGCACTGAGGGTTTTCTGTAATATCTCAGTTTCCCACAGCCAGTTCAGCTTCAGAGAGGACTCTGTGAGTTTTTAAAGGGGCAGACTGGACAAAAATCAAAATGAGGCAGAAGAAGAGCAGGGCTCAATGTAGACATGACAGGGACAGGAAGGGTATCTTTTTGCTGTCTCAGCCCCTTTTTCCACTTTTTAGATAAACATGTGACTCTTTCTGAGTGCCCAGGTACCATTACCCTCCCTCTCTCTAGCTATGTGCATAACAGGTGGGAAGGGGAAGGATGTGCAGGTGCACATGGCCCTGCTGGTATCCCCCCAGTTTCATCTAAACTAGAGCTGCCCATAGCACATCCTTGCCCATAGCACATCTCTGACTCTCACACTAGGTAACTCTCTGCTCCTCACCTCCATTGCATGCAGCTTCCTCCACTCCCTGAGTTTGCTCTGGTTCCTCTTTTAAGGGCTCACATGCTCTTTCTGAGTTTCCTAGAGTTCCCTTTTTTTACCCAGTAACAGAAAACCTCTCATTTTTCCACAGTGTGGCTGTGATCTTAAATTGTCTCTCCTTTGTTTTTTTACTTTCACCTTGCAAACAACTCCTGATCTTCCCCTTAAATGCCCAAGATTCTTAACTCCTGCTCTTCTTACTGCACAAAATGGTAACCCCTCCCAAATTCTCTTGTAGGGGTTTGAAAAGCCTGTCTGTGTCCATGCAGTAACAAGTCAGCATTATGCTTTTGGACTAATATGGAATGGCATATTTCTGACAGTCATGTCTTAACACAGGGAAAGCTGTGAAAATCAGATGTGTGGTGCACCCTTTCCCAAGCTAGAAAAGATAAGATGCATTGGTTGCCTCTGTAGAAGCACTTTTGTCCCTCATTGGAGTTGCATCTGATCCAAAATATAACACTTATTCTGGATGGGAAAAGGTAAAATAAACCCCTGCAATTTCTCATTTTCTTTGGCTGCTGATATCATACCTTATAGTTCTGCTAATAGTAATTTTTAAACTTACCTGCTCACAGGACAGTGTTCTGGCAAATTCCTGTTGCTGCTCTTCGTGGTGTCATTCAAGCACCTTGGCAATATCCAGCCTAACAAAGCTCTCTCTGAGGCTCAGCCCAGATTAGCAGCCCAGATTAGCACAGAGGCAGAATAAAGCAATAAGGAATGAACCACACCAAGATCTATATTTGGAGTGGAAAAACAGTTAGGCTAACAAGCTGGAAGAATCAAGCAGGGGACTCTTGGGAACTAAGTGTATTTCTCCACTCAGTTGGAAAAGAACCTTCTTGTGTAAATAACACCAAAACACCTCATTTCTTACAAAAAGAAGGGAGATACAGCAGATGGACAACCCTTTTAGAAGAGAAAATTACACTGAAAGTGAGAGGGGTCTTGACATCTGGAGACTGGATTTGAATCCAGGTTCTTCAAGCATCAGGAGAACAGTCCATCCATTGGCTTTCACCATCGTGGTGTTGGATGTATGTCCTTACAATTTGGTTAAGCCAGCCAATTGGGCTGCAGAGAGCATCAAGATAACACTGGGCACCAGGGATGAAGGACAGAGCGTTTGTCTGCCAAGTAGCAGTGCAGGCACCAAAAGGTTAAAAATTTGAGACTCATCCTTCCAGCATGAGAAGGCAGCTGAATGTGACTTAGAGGCACTCCGCCATGAATTTAGTTATTTTAAAATTCATGGAGATTTTGAAACATAACACAAACAGTTTAGAAGGATTAAAAAAAAATTCTAGAGTTAATTGGAACATTCAGTTCAAATAGAAAAGAGTAATGAAGGAACTTTGGAAGCTTTATAAATGCTTTGAAGTTTCATCTATGCAGCCAACTCCTGGAACTGAAGGAAATTTTTCCATTAGGTGGGTCACCCCACAGATGCCCACCCAAGCTGGTACTGGTCAGTATCATGGGAAAGACAGGAGACAGAACTTGTAACAATTTGAATAACACCAAAAAGGTAATATATTTTCTGCCAATCCTTTTCCTCCATCCAAAGCAGAAACCAACTAGGAAAATATGTTTAACATCAGACATACTTTTTTCCCTTCATATGAAGAAATCCAGAAGATGAGTGTTTCATTATAAAAATATTTCATACTTAAGAGATACTGTCGCTATGCCCTTGGTTGGGTAGCAGAGTAAACAGTTGCATGAAAGTGAAAGGATTTAAGATGTGTTAAAAGGGAGTTCATTTTAGCTGCCCTGTAACTACAATAACATACCTATTTTTTTTCGTAGCCATGCCAATCTTGTATGAACACTCTCCCTTCCTGTTACTCTTTCACCTTGCCTGGATAGGAAATCAAATGCAATGGAGATGGGTGAGACCAGGAAAGTCTCAGATTTTATTGAACTTTGAGAGGTTTTGGAGCTAGTGGCTTGCAGAGGTAGCCCTCTGTGGAGGGTTTCGTCTCTAGCTCGGTGATTGCCAGTTGAAGGATGAACCGTGTGAAGAGACATGAATGAAAAAGAACAACTACATTTGACCCCAGTTTTGTCTGTTGCAATGCAGGAATAATTTGCAGCTTGAACCATATTTGTTTGATTTGTGAGTAGAGAACACAACAATTTTTGAAAGAAACTCAGTTTTGCTGACTCCTGTGTTTGGAAATTACCTTTTCAGTTACTCAAACAGGAAAGGATAAACGCTGGAAACGTTATTAATAAAACATTAAGCCCCCTCCCTCTCTCCCTCCCCAAAACCCCAACTCCTAATTCAGCAGAGGTCAAACAATAAAGTTTACAATCATGCACTCCACGCTGCTCAGCACTCCGAGCCAGCACACCAGTGACTGGCCAGATTAACTAATCTTCCTCAGCTTCGTCTTGGGCCCTATAACTACTGCGGCAGGTCATTAACCAGCTGGTGAAGCCCCGGCACATCGTACATTTATTCCCAAACCTTAGCAGCCGTTGTTGAGTCCAGGAGCCTTAAAGAGGTACTTCTGACGTTAGCTGACAGAATGTTAATTTATGCTCGCTGTAATTCAAAGGGATTCCAAGGCAACTGTAAACTAATGAAACCTGAATAACTTTCCTGGAGAAGGTTCCTTATTTAATCAGTTGAACTAAAATGGAAATATGTAAAATGAGCAGTCATTCTTTCTTTTAAAATATAAGGCCTTTTTGTGAAAAGGGAGATAAATGAGAACATGATGTGTTAGAGGAATGAGATGTAGAAAAATGTTTGATTAATGCAAAACATTTATTCTCCCCAAGTTCCTTGATTTTTTTTTTTTTAACTCTGCTGTTCATCACTGCCAAAAGCAAAAAAGTAAAGAACGCAATGTCTACTTAGTTTGGTAACCTAGGAAAGGTATTGCTTTCAGCCAGGATTTGCTTTTTCTTTCCTTTTTCTTTTTTTTTCCTCTCTTTCTTTTTTTTTTTTTTTTTTCTTTTTAATCTCAAATGAAAGGCTCCCTTTAATCAGATAATTGACCGGCTGGTAATTTTAGCTGTTTGTGACACACCAGTTGGCAGGTACAGTGGTACATAACCATGAGCCTTTTCCTATAGCCCTCCCTCCCTCTGGGACACTCACAGACGTGTCTCTGTCTTATCAGTCCCAGGGGACAATTCCCAAACATTTTGCAATGAAAATGCAAAGAAGGGACCTTTTCCCTCCAGAAAAGGAGGACCAGCTGTCAGAGGTAATGACCGCCACTGCATGCACAGATGGCACTGGAGGTGTTCCCTCAGCCCACGGAGCACCTGGAGAAAGGGGGTGTCCGTTGTACAGCTGCTCCTGCAGGGGCCACGCTCTGCCCTGCTCCTGGGGCTCAGAGCCCTTGCCAGGTTGGTGGGGGGCCCAGTGGCAGCAGACACAGATGTCCCCAGAGCATGCCACACTGGCAAGGAAGGCATAATCTGAGGGATCCTCCTTTTGATTCACCGTGGGCTTCTTGCTCTTATCCCTTCTCTGCCCTTCACTTTCGGTGGTGGGTGGGAGTGAAATGTAACTTGCTGCATGACTGACAGACCTTCAAGCTCCTCGGGAAACCTTGGGCCTTATTTTGAAAGGCCCCTGAAAGAAAAAGGATTGTGTGCTCTCTGAATGCAGGGCTGCTGAACCGCTGCCAACCCCAGGCTGCTCCATTCAAAGGGCTGAGTGAATAAATGAGAATAACATCCTTGGGGACCTCAGGGATCGGTTTACTCTGAAAATCCTCAGCCTCACAACGGGTCAGAGTCACAAGGTAAATGAAAATGGCTGGGAGGGGACTTTGATGGCCAAAATACTGTAACTGTAGAGGACTTGAAAGAAAACTCTATTTTTTAAAAAGTGAGAGAAGAGAGGAAGCAAACAGGGGGGAACGTGGCTAGCAGGGGGACTTCAGCCTGCAGCCTCACCAGAAGGGAGAGGGGGGATGAGAATTGGAGAACAGAAAGAAATGTCTCCTCTCTCTTAATCAACAGAGATCTTTGAAATACTGCTATGGGCAGTGGTTGCAGCAAGGGAGAGCCTCTCTGCTGCCCAATGCCTCAGTGCAACAAAGGTATTTCCTTTGGGTAATGGTAAGCACAGTAGAACAGAGCAGCATTTCACTCACTTGATAAGTAACCAACAGATCTCAAGACATGGAGGGCTGAGCAAATGGCACTAGGGATGTGACTGCACCATGTCCTCACAGAAACTGAATAAAATTGCACCGAAGTGCAATTCAGATCTTTTTGGTGTTTCAGTTAAAAAATGAACTTATAAGCTAATGCAGAGACATTTTAAAAGGGCTGTTTTGGAAATAGCTTTTCAGTGGTATGGAAGACAAGGATGTAAACATGTTCACCCACTTTGAGTCTGTTTAAAATTGTTAAAGTCAGTAAGTTGTATAAGGCCAGATGCACATTAACATCTTGAGACCATTGGGAATTAGACACCTAAACACTTCAGTCTCTAAATCTGTGGCTCTTGTTGGTCTCTTCTCTTTACCTTTAGTACTCTGAGCAACTCCATTAATATTGGCAGTAGTTAAGTTAAACACAGTCCTAAACATTTGCAGGATCAGGATGTGTGTGAGTTAAAGCAGTTGCAGTTTCTTATTAGCTGCTTGTATTGTGCCTGGCATCTGGGCCTCATCTCAGTTTGAGTTAATGCAATTCAAGTCACAGTAATTTAAAAAATGGGTTAAATACTGAATTATAAATATCTTCTGACAGATTATCTACTGCTGGTGAAATATTTTTTCAAGTTCTTATGGTCAAGATACTCAGCTGACAAGTGCACAGCTTTGGTCAGACTGCTTCTGTCTCAACGATCATTGCACCTTAACTAAGAGAGAAGTTTTATGTGCAGCTGAACTCATTTGTGCCCTCACATGTCAAAAGTGATACCTGTAGGCTACTCCCTCCTCAGCTGTCGGTAAAGACTCTGCTAGCTACAGATAGTTTCCTTTTGCAAAGTTATTTACTTCTGTAACACAAGAGGGAGAAAAGAATATCCTACTGAAAACAGAGAAATTCAAGCTTGTTTGATTTAGATATTCAGATCAAGGTCCATACTCCATGAAAAAGAGTCTTAAACTTCCACCAGGCTCATACTGTTATATAGGCTCCATGACTTGTAACTGCTGTTTATAACATAATTTTGTTGATAGACATGTTAGTACCCCATACTAGTCCACAAAATAACAGTGGGCAGAGAAATGCAGGATCCTGTTTTGTGTTTCCTACACGCCAGCTGCAATATTGTTCCTCTGATCAAAGTTCCTCTGCCTTGGGATTCAGATGGGGAAGAACCTGTCAGCCTCAGACAGTACCATAGACTGTGGTGTTTTTTAGGGTTAAAACAAGAAGGTTTAGCTTACCAGTAGTGTATAGCAGTGAGTAGCTAAACCCTTCACTTGAAAGTACAGATAAAACCTACCTCAAACTGTTTTGTTTTGTGAAGTGGGTTGCTATCAGAGTTGATGGGACTGGAGAGGAAGTAAAATTGCATCCACATGGGCAAACACTAATAGGAGACTTTTTTTTTTTTCAATCCAGAAATATATGAGGCTTTTCTAAAGGTTTATTTTTTCTGCATCATTTTTTAAAAGCATATAGGCTTAAATCCTTGTACCTGACAGAAAAGACATCACTGGCTTGTGATCCAGTTTCTGTGTCAAATATTAGAAACATGTATAACTTCTCTGCACCTTAGTTTCATCTACATAGTGCAGAAACAGTAGCACAAGTTTAATCCTTCAGGCTGTGCAAAAGAGTTACAAGTAAACTGTAGAAATCTTATTTTGGCAGATAAATTAATGGAGGAAAAAAGGGCTTTGTTACAGAGCACATCAGAAGAAAGTTCATAGTTTATTTTTAAACAAGAGCAGGTAGTTCGCAAAACTCAGGAGGGGTTTTCTAATAGACTGGGTGTTTAACCCAGGATTTGGGCTCTCTTTGTGGATGCCTTGAAGTCCAATATGAAGCAATGTCATGCTTCAGCATACCCAGTATGAGGGTATTAATAGATTTTCCTCTTAGCCTGCCACCTGTTTTCCCACAACAGTGGGAGCTTTGCTACCTCTGAGATCTCTATCACCTTTGTCAAATTTAGCTGATGTAGGCCAAAGGGCTCAGAAGTTATTGAAGTATCTCATGTTGATATAAGACTCATTTCCTTAGGAAATCAGGCTGAGAAAGCAGTTGGGTTCAGAGTACACTCAAGGCTGTAACATGCCATAATTCACTGTAGCTGTGAGCATCACTGCATAAATGAACACAAATGCACACGTGTTTCCTAATGCCTACTGGAAGCAATAAGCAGAACCAATAATGTAAATGTAATTGTATTTATTTTTCACAAATGTCTTTTAAGAAAGGATTCTCTTAAACCAACAATTTGAGAAATGGCCCAGACTGGGATTTATCTCAATTATGTTGTGTACGATTATATGATAGACATTTTTTCTGGGAGAAAAAACTCAAGTTGCACATGGAGTTCATTAAAATAGGACTAATGGTTTCAATCATGTTTCTAATAGTGTGGAATAGCTGGTCAGCAATGTGGGCTGCGGATAAGCCTGTGTGATAGCTTCTGAAACATATGTGCTTTTGTTTCCCCTCCTCATGACGAGCAAACTGTTGCTGAAATGTTTTATTTTTACAAATGTGAATAAGGAGAAACATGAATGAAGAAAACTATGAATGAATATGAAGAATAAACACGGTAAGTATATACAAAACCTTCCTACAGATGTGTTCAGGTTGGTAGCTGTACCTGCTGTGGAGTGGACAGTTAATATTCCTCTGCAATGCACTCATAGGGAAGAACAGTGTCAGGGCAGTACAAGTCAGATTTTATTATAAAGTGCCAACTTGTTCTTAGCCTCAAGCTGACAAGAAGCAGAATGGGGCACCTTAACTTACTAATTAAGTGGCAACATTTTCTTTAAAGTAATCCTTGTTTTCACAATGTCTTCAATCGATTTTTTAAAAGTGTATATCAGGCAAACAGTTTTTGATATTTCACTTTTCTTTGGAGTTGCAGGGGTTTTGTTTATGTGGGGACAGGGAGCAGCTGTCCCACATACAGTGCCCCTCAGGCTATCTTTTTTTAACTTGAAAACCTTTGCAAACTACACTCTCCTACTTTTGTTTTTCCAGTGTTCCCCAGCAGCAAAACTTTGGAGTTTCATTCCAAGTAATGTGCTCGGGGCCAGACCGATGCTTTTCATCCAGGGCTGTGGATTTAGCTTCAGCCTTCAGAGGGCAGCCCAGGGCAGCAGACAGCACACTGAAACCTCCTCTTTGGACCCTCTGGTCATACTTTATTCAGAGCTCTTTCCTGGATGGCAGTATTGATTAATGTCATTATTTCCCACGTGAGTGCTGGCAAGGCAATGTCTGAGCGTGGCTCTCCCTCTGTGGACATAACAGCACGACCAAAATGCAAGGACATGGCTGTGGTTCTGCTGGACAGGCTATTGTGGGAGATCTGTAGAAGAGAAAAAAGAAGCCCCTTTGCTATGTTGTGTTTCTGTGCAACACAAACTTATCTATAGACGTGGGTACAACAGTTCCATTTTCAGAAGAGAAAACTGCAGATCATTTCTCCAAGAATTAATGTGAGACTATCTCTCATGTTTAAATTTTAGTTATGATTAATTCTGCTGGTATGATGGAGACAGTGAGTTCACTTTGCCTTTCCCAAAACAAAACATGGCTTGTTTAATTTAATTCGAAAATCCAATAAAAATGGTTTAGATAAATGTTGAAAGACCCATTGGTTTCCACCGGGCATACAACATAAACAGTTGGCATCCTATCTACTTTCCTCATCTTGCTTTTAATTCTCTCTTTTCCCTCAATTTCTACTATCAACTTTCACATAACTCTGCTATTTTTATGATTGCCCCAGGCCTACATGTTCTATAGATCAAGCCACTTCTAATAAGAAAAAATAGTTGATTTATAAAAACATTTACATGATGGGCACTGGAGGAGGGGGGTGGAGTTGGGTGGAAATCCTACAGAATTTTCTTAGAATAGCATAGAGTCATAGAATCTTTAAGGCTGGAAAAGACCTCCAAGAACACAGCCTTTGACTAAGAACCACCCTCTCAACTAAACCACATCACATCCCAGTCTTTCTTGAACACTTCCAGAGATGGTGACTCCACAATCTCTCAGGACAGCCTATTCCAATGCTTAATTATCCTTTCAGTGAAGCAGTTGTTCCTGAAGTCCAACCTGAACCTCTCCTGATGTAGCTTGAGGCCATTTCTTCTCATCCCATCACTTGTTACCTGGGAGAAGAGGCCAACCCCCCACCAGGCTGCACCCTCCTTTCAGGCAGCTGTAGTGAGTGATAAGGTCTCTGTCCCCTGAGCCTCCTTTCCTCCAGGGCAAACAGCCCCAGCACCCTCAAACTCTCCTTATAAGACTTACTCTCTAGACCCTTCTCCAGCTCTGTTGTCCTCTAACACACTCCAGCACCTCGATGTCTTCCTTGTTTTGAGGGGCCCAAAACCAGACACAGCACTTGAGGTGCAGCCTCACCAGTGCTGAGTACAAAGGGGCAATGACCTCCCTGCTCCTGCTGGCCACACTATCGCTGATACAGGCCACGATGCCATCAGCCTTCTTGGCCTCCCAGGCACGCTGCTGGCTCATGTTCAGCCACTGTCAACCAGCACCCCAAGGTTTTTTTCCATCACTCTACTCTGTAGGTCTGCCTGGGATTGTTGGGACCCAGGTGCAGGACACTTTGCCACCTAATTCTTGGTGATCCATTTAATTTCCTTGTTACTATGCCTAAAAGACAACCTTCACCAAAACTGCTGAAGAAAATCCCCTCTAACCTAACTGAGGGATTTTACCTCTAGTTGAAATGTTGGCTTCTTTCTGCTCAGTCCTTCTCTGCAATTAAGAGAGGTCTTGGAGCTTGCTTCTGGTGGAAAAACTCAGAATTTTGGCTTTTTTCTGGTTGGCCGTGGCATGAAGGGCAGAGAAAATGCTGGAATGAAAAGATGCTTTTAAATCACTGTTTTCCTTATGTATTGTGAAACCATGGCAGAGCCAGGAGGGAAAAGGAAGGTTTTACAATTGTGAGTGCAGTTCAGGGAAGAAAAACAAGTGTCCTTGGAAATATCTCCTGGATTTTATTACATGTGTTCATGGATGCCAGCAACTGGGAATGGAACAGCACCAGGGAAACAGGATAGATTTCAAAATATAAAAATTCAGAATTTCTATAATACAGTGCTAGGGAAGAATGATAAAAATGCCTGACTACACACCTTGCTGTAGCAGAAAAGAATGTAGACAATCCTCTGAGGAACAGGGAAACTGCTTTCCTGTAACAGCCTTGTGCTACTCTCCAGGCTGAAATCTGGCTCCCAGGCTGACCTCCTCCAGATTCTCCACAGGCAGGAAAAAAAAGACCCTCCAAAAAACCAAAATCCTCAAGGAAGATATTAAGGGAATAGTTTGCCAGTATAGGAGAATTCTTCATAATTGCCTTCAGTTAGTTACTGTTTTACACTCAAAGAAGGAAAACTGAGTTCATTTCTAATCCACTTTTAATTGGCACAATGCACAAGAATGCATGGATTTTTAATTGTTCAATGCATGCACATAAAGATCACATATTGCACTTAAAAGCCCACATATGCAGAAACAAGTTACAAACCTTTAAAAGCTGCTGCAGCTCTGTGTTCTAGATAGAGCAAAGCAAAAATGAGTATTTATTGCCCTCATATTTAACACTGATTCCCATCTTGCTGCATTGTGTTCTCTTTGACATCTTTTACCGCTTTTTAAACTGAAGAAATGTGCCTGCAGATTCAGGTATCTTTGTCAAACTTACCCAGCAGCAGGCCAATTATCGGTAGACTAAGATTACAGTGTTAAACTACTCTGCATGACAGTCCAACACTCCACCTTGGCATGCAATGCTGATCTCCATCTGCTTGCCCACTCCAGGAGCTTGTAGCCAATCTGCTGGGATGCTCCAGGACCCAGCCCCACACGTGCTCAGCAACCATCAACAAAATAAAAATGGAGGAGAAAACTGTTTTGCTACCTACATGTCTGCAATAGAGTTTGTCTACTTTGCTGGCAGGAAGGCCAAATGATACCTTTCGTTTTAGGATAGAAAAATGAATCATACTTTCTGTCTTAAGAGTAATGTTTGTGTGTCTCTGGATATGTGATCCTTATTCTCTCTGCTATAGAGATGACCCAGGTGCTTTCCTGCCATTCAGATACATGCAGAATATCCTTAATTTTTCTTTTCTTTGTCTCCTTCCCTGTCTCCCTCTTCTTCCTTTCTCCCTTACTTTTTCTTTCTTCCTCTAACTCTTTTTCTTTCTGGGGATGTGTGTATGCAGTCATTCCCAAGTGAAAAGAAGTTTGCTCCTTTTTGTAGAACAGTGGAGAAAATTGTTGCATGAGTGGAAAGTTCCACAGTTAATTTAAAAGCTTTCCATTTTACAATGTGGAGTGGGGATTGTTTCCACGCCAATGTCTCAAAATGTTGTCTGAATGCCATTGTTCTCTGAAGAGAATGCATCATGCTTTGGGATCTGCAGATAGGACTAGCCGAAAGAGATCTGGCTTGTATGGATCCATAGACACCTGCTGCCTGGGAAGCTACTACAAACTGCACTACATTGTTTGACTGATCTGGAGCTCCTTCCTGCTTAAGTCTGGGGTAAAGCAGGAGCACCCTTGGTTGGTTTTGTCACAAATGTAAGACTTTGTCACCAGTGTAAGACTGTGGTATCAAGTTCTAAGGACCACAGGATAAAGACACTACAGAGGGAGTACAAGTGGTGGCAGGTCTGCCAGACAGATGAGCAGAGGTCTCAGACCATCAGAAGTCTCACTGGTTTCTGCCATAAGCACAAGGGCAAAGGAGTTTTAAGAAAAGGTCTGAAAACCAACTGACTTTGTGGATGTTTAGAGCAAACTCTTCCCAATGTCAGGAGTCACACAGATGTGGTTGCTTACAAATGAAAAAATTCAAAACAGAGGCATTAGGGGAGAGTTGAGGTCTCCGTGCTGACTCCAAGACAAGTGGGCTGTGAAATGAAGCTTGTTTGATGAGGCAGAGAGGCAAAGAAAGACAACTGAAACATGATCAAAACACTGAGGCTGGGAAATGATCTTTGGAGCATCATTGCCAATCACTGTGAGAGGGCAAAACTGTGTTTGTCAAGAGGAGCAGAAAGGATGTGACTTCTGTGGTCTACTGTGCTTTGCTCAGACCAGGACTGAACAAGCTTTTTAATCTACAAGGTACTTGGTTTACTAGACAGAATTATCTATTGCATGTGTGTCAGAGAAAGGTTCTTGAGCCACTATTTGTTCTAAAGCCTTCTCTTTTCATACTGTTTTTACCGGGCCCACAAATGCCCATTGAAATCAAGATCTCACAGATCTAGTGGGTATACAGATATTGCTACCACCTTGTTTCAGCTGCAGAGGATGTAAGAAAAGAGCAGACTCCTCATTCAGTTGAGTTCTCATCACCTCGTTCCTGTCTCTGCGGAGCACCAAGGACGCCCTGGCAGGGAAAGGTGTCCCCATGAATGGTTCCTCTGTGCTGGTGCTCCTTCATGCTGTCCTCAGAGACTGGGTGGTCTTTGGGTGCTCCTTCCTGCTGTCCTCAGAGACTGGGTGCTCTTTGGGTGAGCCAGGGTAGGCTGCTGGTCTGCCTAAACCCTTTGTAAGCAGCCATTCATGCTGTGGTTGCATGGGCACAAGGGATGAGGAGGGGAGAGATGATGGGAAGATGGATTTATCCCTTTAGCAGGGTCTGTGTTGGGTGGCCTTTCTTCACCCTGCTTTAAACACTTCTGATAGTTTTAAATAATAATGCTGAGATCCCAGAAAAGTTTTTGGGATGAATACCAGTGACATTCAATATAAGTTAAAATACCAAAAATGAACAATTTCCTAAGCTGAACCTTACCTGAGACTTTGTGTGGATGTGATTTTTGTAACTATGTGAATTATGGGTTCTTGGTTTGTTTTGGAATTTTACACCATGTTACACCATAAGCTGTTGCCTAATTTTCTCTCCACCAGCACTGCATAAGAACAATTTTTTTCAAGACCGCTTTCTCCTGTTGTTAAATAGCCATGCCTACTGACACTCCTACTTTTCCAGATGGGCTAGAAATCTTTACAGAAATGCATTTTTTCTACGATAGCAATATGTCTAAGAATAAATTAATATACCATTCAGCCATTCAACCTAAGAAAGATACTAATGTTCTTGTTGAAAGACAAAGAGGTACAAAGACATGTCCAGAGATCAGCACTGTGCCTGATCTATGTAATATTAATGTTATGAAATGAGTTATACAGAAGAAGAGCTAATAGTACTGATTAACTTTTAGGTGAAAGACATAGCATGAAGGACTTAGACAGGTTACAAAGAAACACTGGGCTGGGCAGTAATAATTTAATATGTAAGACAGAAAAAAGGGAGTCTGGTTATCATAGAGGAGAGGATATGGATTTAGGATCATCATCCCTTTGGCTGAGTACCTCAGTCCTTCTAAAGAAAACCCAGTGTGTTTATAGGGTAGCTAATTAGTTTTTGCCATAGAGAGCAAGTGTTAGATTTTCCTTCTGTGCCTGTCTGACTGGTTGGAAGCTTGATTTGACTCCTCAGGTTGAGTTTCGCTCGATCTTCTCAAGTCTGGAAGAGCCTGTCTGATTGTGCTGCATGTGACTCAAAGCCAAATTGAAATAGTTAAACAAATATTCAAAATAAAGGAAGAAAAAGAATGTGCTTATTCTGTGGCATTATCCGCATTTTTGAGAAATAATTCCTCATTTGTTATATTTTAAATGAGAAAGATAAACACGTTGTGTGCCTATGTATGTTAAATTTTCTGTGCCTTGAGTCAGAGCTGGTAAACACACATGTTGTGGAGTGTTTCTGTTGTCTGGAGCTCATGGGCCCCTTATTGCACTCATTTGTTCTGCATGGCAAGGGCTGAGTTCCACAGTTTGCTCTTGGCAGCTGAGAGCTATTATTGGGCTGCAACATCTGTTTCAACAACAGTGAGTCCCTGGTCAGCAAAACTAATTAAAAAAGAAGTGCAAAGTCAAATACCGTGACCTATCTGCTGTGTCTACATGTAAACATGGAAACTACTGGAATAATGAAAACTTAGGATAATTTACAAAAATCTGACAAGTGATGAAATGCCTCAGAACTGTTCCTCATATCAGACACTTATAAACAGCACAGGCAAAGATTAGGATTCGTGCAAGCGCTTAAGCATGTAGGGAACTTTTTATGCACATGGGTATTGGCAGTAAACTCACTGAGGCCACTCAGCTGTGCAGCCCTTCCCACGTGGATGAATATTTACAGAATTGGATTGCAAGCTTCCTCTGTACTCTGCCAGGATTTTCTTAATTGGTAATTGTAGATATGAAGGTGCCCGGGTACACATTTAATGACTCCAAACATGCACAAAATTCCTCCATTTCGCTCTGCTGTCAAAATTTTTGTATTCAATAATAAAGTAATTAGTGCTGGTAAGTTCCAGCACATTAAATACTTCCCTCTGACCTAAAAAGGAGGAGAGGAGTTATGTTTATATTGGACTGATGAAATGAGATTACTTCCTTGAAGAAAATGCAGTGGAGAAAGTATTTAGGACAGAAGGCGTAGGAAGTTGTCAGAGCAGGCACTGCTTCATTGTCAAAGTGATGACTGAGTTATCTCCAAGGCATCCTAATTTTGCTTTTTCCCAGGTTAGCTGATTGATTCCAGACTTTAAAAAACTGAACAGAAACCGAAAAGTGACCAAAACTTCCCTACAGCATATACTCAGATGAAAAAAAGAATGATCTATTTTACAAATATGGGTAGATTACATGCTAAAATTTGGCCTAAAGGAAGTCTCTCCATACTCCCTGCATGAGCTGTATGGGATGTGGATGCTGATGAGCGAGTGGAGACAGGAGTACAGCAGATAATGCATTGTGAAGCTGCTGCTTTTGCTTTTACACAAGAAATGGGCAGAGGCTGACAGATGATCCTTCTCCATCCCATTTTCAAAATATGGACCATAAGCAAGTAACTGTGAGGTTCTTTTTTTCCAGCAAATGAAAAACACACAGAAAGAACTGTAACTCATGAGATGACAATTTTTCATTCATACAGTTCCTAATGTTGCAGAACATTCTCCTCTCCAGGTCTGAGGGGCAGCCTCAGTCCAAGCTGCCATGAAGATATCAGTGATTAACAGTGCCTCAGAGCGTGCTTGTCTATACACAGTTCTTTTCTTTTTCAAATGTATTCTGAACATTTTCAGCCAAGAGGAAAACTTCTAATCTATTCTTGTGTCTGGTTCTAAAATACAAAATTTTGGCTTTATTTAGTGCTTTCCTGACCAAACCTACACTTGTCTATGTCTTCCCATATTGGGGAATAACAGAATTCATTCTTTTCAGGGGCAACAGTGTGATTGAAATAGTGTGCTGAAGATGGTCCACCTGTGTAACCAGTTGCTCTCTGTAATCTGTTCTTTCTTTAGAAATGGTGGGAAGTCAATGCTCCTCTAGAGACTTTTATTGTCAGTCTATCTGCTAGAACCTCTTCAATATCCATCTTAGATGGCTGAGAATTATCTTTACAGGGAGTCAAGATGAATGGTTTGTCAGACCTTCTGTCTGATGATTTTTACATCCTTTTGTAATCTCTCCATTGAATAGTAGGTTAGCAAAAAAGTAAAATGTATGCAATATAAAATGTTCTGGACTGTCAAACTTGCTAGAAAACCAAATTCAGTCATGATACTATATCCTTATAAGCAGTTGAAAAACTGCTTGCAGTTATTAATGCCACCACCCGTGTGCCATTAATATTAACGTCATAAGTATCCAAAATAGCGTCTAGAAAATACCATTCAGATTATTTGTCAAGATGTATATTTTCCCCAGGAGCTAACACTTTTTTTGGTGAGAAAAAAAAATATAATATTGCTGTTTTTCTCAGCATCAGTGACAAAACTTGGATTATCCACTGCTAATTCTATTTTTTTAAACTACAAATACTTGTTTTACCTTTCTAACTAATTTAACTTGCTATCATGCCATGTAGCAGGTTAGAGGGCAAGATGATCCAGACTTCAACATTTCTTTGAGCTTTTCTAGATTTCTTCATTGGCCCATTCCCTCATCTTGATATTTCTTAGTCGTGCTTCAGATAGAGCACCATTATCTGAAAAACAAATAAATTCATTATTTACCTTTTTAACATTTTGCCAGAAAATGCATCCACCAAATGCATTTGTATGGATTCTTAAGGAAACTGAAAGAGCTCAGAAAGGAAACAAAAGAATAGAGAAAGCATTAGCATCTTTTTTTTTCTAGAAAAAGTAGCAAAATTGAGGCCTTGCATGCAATACAAGGAGCCTGCTTCACCATTTTGCCTCAGTTATAAAGAGAGCCCAGAACACCCAAGATGGGATGAAGGCGCCTCTGTGATGTTAACGTTTTCCCAGTGTGCTCATCCAGCTGGTGCTGGTCTATAGGTAGTGGGTGTGATGTCTTGGAGGGGCTGCCTGGGCCCACCAAAGCTCCCCTGGGAGCTGCCTGGGGCTGGCACGGGGCGAGGATGTGGCTGCAGGTACCGCTGGCCATGAGGACAGTACAGTTTCTTCAGAAGCATCCATGCTCCTTCCCCTTTATTCCCTTGGTTGCTACAAGAGCAGCAGGAAGAGCAGCTCCCCCCATCTCTCCACTTTAAACATACATTTCTTCTCCTACTGTCTCCACTAGCAGAAGGAGCCTGTTCCTACACCCTTGTCCACAGGAGAGTGGCATCCAGTTTCCGATATGCTGCTGAAAAACTGGAGCCAGCCATGACCATGTTGATCTACTTAGTTTTACTGGATGAAAACAGTAATTAGAACAGCACTGATGCAGTGCAGAGCAAGACTTTCAGCTGTTGCAATCATCACAGCTCTGCCAACTCTGAAGGAAATAGTCTGTTAATGCCAGCTCAGAACCTGGCCTTCTTCTAAAGAAATCAAGTAACACTGAATTATCAACATCCCTCTTGAACAGCATTGTATGCACATAGTTACCTTTTCTGGCAAGAATAGCTTTGGTCTCTTTGCCCAAATTTTAATCAAATTCTAACTGAAAATAGATTTGACCGTTTCCTTTGCAATCAGTTGTATAAAGGAACATAATTGTCTTTCCACTGTTCTATTCCCGTGGCCTGGGTTAAGCTAGTTGGAGTTCTGAGTAGCTGCCGAGTTCAAATTCTTTCACACGCTGATTGCAAAGCTAATCAGCTAGGTGAAATGGGACTGGAATACTGCTATTAGCTCTGATTTCCAGAAATTTAAATACTGACTGCAGCTTTAGGTCTTGAGCTGAACCATTCTCAGGATGCCTGCTTACATTCACCTGAGAGCCAGTGGGCATCTGGCTGCAAGGCTTCATGGGCTTGCTGCTAAAAATTAGAAACAAAGCAGAGAAGAAAAAAACAAGGCAGACCTACAGGATCTCTACTAAATTAGAGCTTTCACTATGGGAGCCTGAGCAGCTCAGGGGAATTGGTAATGGGAAATTGGAGCCACGCACCTCAAGGCTGCCAATCTGTATCTGATCCAGGCTAGTATTGGCTGGAAGCCTTTAGCATCCAACAGTTCTTTAGCTCTTTTCTTGTCTTTGTGAAGCCGTTAGCAACCTCACACCAGTTCCTGTTGGAAATATATCCATAGCCCAAGGCTATCTTCACAGCTGGCCTAAAGCTGCACCCTCTCACATTTGTAGCAAAGAGGTGAGAACAAGTTGGAGACATAGCTCCTCCCTGGCCTTTGAAGGGTCCCCATGGTCAGGGAGCAGGTGTGTAGGCAAAGAGCCATGGGCAAGACATTACTGCTGCTCAAGGCACTCTCAGGAAAGGTGTTTGGGTCAAAGACACCCTGGGCTAGAGGGGTGCATGGGGAGGCATGGCAAAGGGTTGGTCAGGAATCACTGGATGGGACAGGAAAGGAATAAAAGGTGCAAAAATGCTGCCCAAGCAAGGAGGCCATCAGCGTGCCAATGTCAGTCATCCTCGGTCTCTATGCAGCATTTCTCATGTGTGAACTGAATGTGTGTTTCTGACCCATAACTGCTGAATTTCCGTGAAAGCAGTGGGAAGAGAGGGGATGTGCAGTTTGTGTACCTTTAAAAACCCTCACATCCACCTGAAAAGTGTACACCCAGCTGCTTGTGCCCAGAGTTTCTCAGGACGAGAAATTGCTCAGCCCTAAAAATGTACTCTGCTCTTTCCCAGCTCTCCAAATAAATGGAGGAACAAAAAATGCAATGTCAGAATTAACAGCAGCTCCAAGGCCATCACAACACAGACTATATTCTTGGGCTAAAAGCTCCAAAAAGGCTGAGCTGCAAAAGGGAGATTGCATGCAGCAGAATGAGGAAAAATAGGTGGTTGCAGCAGAGCCAAATTTCTCAGAACAAACTGATGCATTCAATTAAACCTTCACTTGCTACCTGGGGACGAGCTTTACCTACACCTTGGGGCTGGCCAACTGCATGCAGGCAGGTAATCAGGTAATATGAGCAACTTGATACCTGCCTGAAAAAAATAAAAAAGTATGGGCTGGGTGTGCAGTACCTAAACTAATTACTCCAAAATGATTGCCTGGATTTGGGCCAAGCATTATCTCACTTGTCCTCAGCACTACTGCAATGGCATGAGGGGAACAGAAAATGCAGTAATCTGAGAGGGAGATAAGAATGAGAGAGAGGGAGAATTGAGAATGGTCTTTAGCTGTGAAGGAGCTGTTCTGTCTCTGTACCACTCTTTTGTCCAGCCTCAACAGCAGTGAAGCAGCCTTTGTGTCTTGTCTCCTCCTTTTAAAATGGATTGGCAGCCAGGAGCATTATCCACACATGCATAGTCTAAACACTGTGAATTAACCTGTTTTGTTTACTTTGATCTCCATAAATCTAGACTCATCTTACTGAAGAATAAAATATCAACTTTTGAAGATAATTTTTATGTAGAAAACCACAAATCCCTGATTATAAAATCCTGTCATCTTAATTTTTTAAGTAGGCAATTGGTTATAGAGAGAATATAATTTTAAATCACAGTGAGTAAAATGGCAAAGTTCTGATCCAATGTAATACAGAATTATTTGGTTTATTGAAAAGAATTCCTTATCCTTTGGTGGCTTTGAAGCAGAGAAAGGTTGTTTTATTTTCAGTGGAGAAAGTCAGTAATATAGTTTCTGATCTAGTTAGCTAATATACAGGACCTGCTTAGGAATTTAGTATAAAAAATTAAGGTGGAAGTCAAACTTGGAGAGCAGAGAAAACAGCAGCACAACATGCTTTGTCTTTCAAATCTGTCACCTGGAGAAAATAATATTTTTCATGTCAGAGTTGGGAAATCCTGCACTGTGTTTGCTGCAATGTGTCTGAAAAGTGTGGGCTTGGAAAGTACCACAGGTGTATTTATGGGGAAGGAAGGTATCTTAGACTTATCTTGCTAAGGGCTGTGCTTCAGGTTGTTCAACTGATGCAGAAGTTACTGTGAAACCATGACAGACATCAAGTAGGAGGTGAAACACTATTGAAATGCTATAGCTTTTCCTTCTGATTGCTGTTCTCTTTACAGGCTCATTTACTGCATATATGAACATATAATACATGAGTATGAATGAAACATCATAACAGAATAGACAAAAAAGTGAATTCAATAAGTTTGCTAGCCTTTACAATGGAGGACAAGTCAGACTCTCACTCCTGGATCTAACAGTCCATCCCTAATTCCCTTAGTCAATGCTTAGAAAGTCAGTCAATGCTCACTTTCAGTGCTTGCTCCACAGGGACAGACTCATTCAGTACAATGTAGATTTGTTTAAACTTGCTGATGAGTACAGACCTGGGGCATGTATTTCTTGCTGCATCAGAACCTGCAAGCCACATGTATCCAAAGCACAGATAAACCGTGGCCGTTTATGCGTCGCTGCCTGGCCTTCTGCTTTGTGCTGGCTGTGAGCTGGGCACGTCAGTGCTCACTGTGGTCTTGCCTAGGGAAGACAGGGGAAGTTCAGCCTTGACCAGAAAAGCACCAGAAGAGCTAAGGGTTAGAGGGCAGGTTCAATAGTTCCTATCTTGAAATTCAGTTTGGCACTCTCTAGGAGCTACAGCTGCCATTTGCGCTAACATAGAAGGGCATGGGATCATCAGCAAGTGGCAGTCCAGTGGGGAAGGGGAAGGGGAAGGGGCGGGGCCGGGGAAGGGGCAGGGACGGGGAGGGGAGGGGCACGGGTGGGCCGGGGAAGGGGAAAGGGGCAGGGAGGTGAGGGAGGGAGGGGAAGGGAAGGGAAGGGGAGGGGGAGGAGGGGAAGGGGAAGGGGAAGGGGAAGGGGGAGGAGGGGAAGCGGGAAGGGGACGGGGCAGGGGAAGGGGAGGGGACGGGGAAGGGAGGGGAAGGGGAAGGGGAAGGTGAAGGGGAAGGGCGGGGGAAGGGAAGGGGAAGGGGAGGGGAGAGGGGGAAGGGGCAGGGGAAGGGGAGGGGCAGGGAGGGAAGGGGAAGGGGAAGGGGAAGGGAAGGGGCAGGGGGAAGGGAAGCGGGGAAGGGGACATTTTACTTTCCTTTTCCTTTTCTGCCTTTCCTTTTCTTTTTTCATTTTACTTCCTTTTTCCTTTTCCTTTTCTTTTCATTTTCCTCTTTTCCTTTCCTTTCTTTTCCTTTCCTTTTCATTTTCCTTTTTCTTTTCTTTGTTTTATCTTTTTTCCTTTTCTTTATTTTCCTTTTTCCCTTTGTTTTCTTTTTTTTTTATTTTTCATTTTTCCTTTTTTTTTTTTCAATTTCGTTCTTTATTCGTTCTTTCCTGTTTTTATATTTTCTTTTTGTTCTATTCAGTTCCTTTTCTTATATTTTTATTCTTAATGTTATGCGTTACATGTATGTACTGTGCAGTACTGTCCTGGCAGGTACGGTCCGGTCGTGTATCAGGAGACATAGCAAGGCTGTACGCGCCTCGTCATCTCCTCTCCTAGTCCACTCTCCTCTCCTACTCTCTCCTCTCTCTCCTCTACTTCCTCTCCTCTCCTCTCCTCTCCCCCAATGTGATGTACATGCTTACTTCTTTCAAGAGAAACTGCAACCAAAATTGCCTTGACCTTTCCCATGAGCTCAGGCAGAAACCTCTTCTTGGCTGAGATAAAGAAATTGGAACTTCACTCTTCCATGGTTTCCCCCTAGGAATGCATCTTGGCAAGATGCTAAGAATAAACCCGTTATTGAAAGGGGGATCTGGGAAGTTGACAAGCATGGCTAAGCTCAGCAGAGAAATTTGACAATGAAATAAGATTCTTTGTAGATCAGGGTGTAGTGATTAGTCTTTTGAATGCTGGGATTATTATATAAGCAAAAAAGGAGGGGGGCACTTATTGTATATCTGACAGCTACCACTTACCCAGGTATTCTTCAGACTAATGAGGAACATAATGGTGTGTTTGTTTATAAATCTTGAGTGAGACTCCTGCAGTTTACAAAAGTCAATTAAATGTGATGGAAAAGTAAAGACAACTTTTCTTTTTCTGCTCTCAGAAATTAGAATCCCTGCAGAAAGGATAGGTAAAAAATCTCCAGCGCCATATCACTGACATGCTGCCTTGAGTCTTGGAGTTTATGTTCATCTTCAAAATAGCCTGTATTAAATATCTGAAACACCATGTTTTGAACACTCTATACACTCACTGAGGATAACTAAATATCCAGAAATCAGTGCCCACTGCTATGACAGATATTACTTGTCATCATTCTGTACAAAAGCAGACAGGTTAGAAAGTTGAGTAGTAGGAAAATCAATGAAATAAACTTCTGAAACCATAAAAAAAGAAATTAAAAATTCTAAAATACCTTATTAGAAATAAAGAAATAGATAATTAAGTAACAGTTCTCTTCATATTTTTCTTTTTCATAAGTAATAAATTCATGTTTTGAAAACTGCAGTCTCCATATTATTAAAATATTAAGCAATCACCCAGAGATATTATTTCCCCCTCTTGTGGGATATTATTTCCCCCTCTTCCTCTCCCATAATCATACACACACAACAGTGAAGTTTACCCTGAATTATGCACATAGATTCTACTAAAAAGAGTTATGACTGTGTGTGCATGGGTAAAAAGAGGAAAATATGAGACAAGAGATTCAGCTTCAGATAAAACTTTGGAATGTTTTACAGAAGTTTGTCTTCCCACATGACACAAAGCACAGGACGTTATTTACACAGAATATGCTCAGGGAAACAGGGCGAGCAATTTACAAACTTATTTGAACAACTTGGAGGATTGATTCAAAATATCCTCTCTGCATCATTATTTAATTATTCTAGACATCATGTCATGTTTTTGCCTCATCTTCTGCAAAGCTAGGCTACCAAGCTGGCTGAGATCACCTGGACCTAGCCAGAGTTCAGAGTCTTTCCAGTCCTGTCTGCAATGCCCTTTCCATTACATACAGACTAATTTTTGTGTAAGCAAGATTTATCATCAGCCTATGCCTCTGCCTCTCACTGGGACATTATCCCTGGAAGTGTTATTCCAAATAGCAATTCCCCAGTTTAAGTGAAAACACTTATGGAGTCAGCTTATTGAAGGGAAGACTGAAGGATATTTATGAATGTTTACACCTAACTTATGCACATACTTCTACATGCTATGGGATATAACACCACCTGGACTGAGGCCAGATCTCACTGTTTATGTGCACAGAATGTATGGTCCCATTTTGTTCCACTTTTTCTGAATTACTGGGATAATCTAAGTGTAAATGAGTCCCTGCCTGAGAGAGAGCTTTACTGAATTAGTTCCAGGAGCAAGTACTTAGTTATGATAACATTTTATAGGTGGAAGTTCCAACCAGAAAAGAAAGGGGACATTTTTCAAGAAATGTTGCTGTTGCTGTTTCATTCATTCATACATTAAGTAATCTGGTTCTGGTGACCCCCATTTTTAAGAGTATTCTCAGTACTGGGTGCCCCTAGTGATCTGCTATTGCTCCTTAAACTGCAGTGGACTCTCTACCTCTCTGAGTTTTGGAGTCTCACAAGAATTTTTATCATAGGCCTAGCTTAGTCCTGGTAGCAGCTCTTTGCATATTTTTACTTTGTGTGAGGACAAATTACTCTAGATAAATTTTAGGAGCATGGAGAACATATTGCTCACCTATGTGGAATCTGCATGGAAGCCCCGTCTTTCAATTTCTTTTGTGATTTCCCTTCACCTCTAGTCTGCTGTAAGCTTATTAGAAACAGTCTTGTATAAATATTCACATGTTTTGTTCAAACAAATATCTGTACATTATTAGAGGATTGCTGGAAATTTTTAGAGTTCTTTCCACAATCTCCTTTTCCACAGAGTGATTTTAGGTAGACATAAATCCAGTCACAAAGGTATTCTACAGATTGCTGTCAACTTGAACAGATAATTTCTTGTCCCAATCTGCACAGAATTTTTTTGATCCTTTTGATTCCAACTGAGGAAACATATCTGTGAAGGATATGACTCCTGAGATGACAGCCCCAATTTATAGCCAGCAATTTGGCTTTGTGATTCCTGGTGCCGACTGCAAAGGGTGTCTTTGGATTTGGTTCTGTCATCATTTTAATTCTATTGTTTTTCTTTTCTTACACTCGCTGTTGGAAAACCTGGAGGTTGTCTAGATCCAAGACTTTTTATGAACATCTTTGCTATGAATCTGTAAAAAACTTTTCCACTTTTCTGTCTTATGCTTAACAGTGAATGCAAAGACCATCTCTACAGATAGTGACCCACAGGAATGCAACAGGCAATCCACACAAAGGAAATGTAATACCCTAGCAGCTAATTAAAAAAGCATTACCTTCCACCAGTGCTGACCTCCAGCCATGCAGGGGATAAAGATGGGTGTCTGTCAATCAAAAGAAACCTTGGCACAGAATAATGAATGGACAAACCTAAAAAAGGGTGATATTTCTCAGAATTCTAAGGTACTTTTAATACCACATTTAAAGAAGCAGAAGAACTTGTTAGTAATTTGAAACCTCAGCCTGCATACTAGGAATATACCAGTGCTAAATTTGCCCAGTACTACAGATACTAGACATGGACTGTGTTGAACCATTAAAGACCTCCATGGGATTTTGATACACTTACCACAAGGGTGTTCAAATCACAGACATCCTAAAGACATCCTACAGACATCCTAAAGCCTGCATGCTTGTATTTCACTATTTCATCATTCCAATAGCAGAACAAGCACTGAATTTTAAGTGGGTTTTTTTGTTCTAAAAAAAATTTTTTTTGTATATTTAGGAACTTTGCAAGTCATGTTAGCTCAATTCCTGGTTCTAATTTATCATTAATTAAGGCAAGTTCAACTGATACGTTGTCTGCTGAAATAGCATTTATCCACACTGTTCTTGCAATGCATTTGATTCCTCAGCCCTGCTGCCCATATATTTTTTCATCTAGATTTGTGTCATGCAATGTGTTGCTCCAGAGTTCTGTGATGACCAGGACAGAGCCCTTACAGTGAGAAACAGCTTTTAAAATATGTACTTTTTGTTTTCCTTGAACTGGACAAGAGGGGAGAGGATAAGATCCTAGTTATTTGTAAAAGTACCATGGTACTTATGTGAATACACATATGAGAGTCTGGGTGTTGGGCAGAGTGACTTCAAAGCTGCCCATCAGAAAACTACATGGAACATGAGCCAGCAGTATGCCTGAGAGGCCAAGGAGGCCAATGGCATCCTGGCTTGTAGCAGGAATATTGTGGCCTGCCGGATCGGGCAGAGATTGTCCCTCTGTACTTGGCACTGGTGAAGCCACACCTTGAGTGCTGTGTCCAGTTTTGGGCTACTCACTATGGGGAAGGCATTGAGGTGCTGGAGAATGTCATGAGAAGGACAGTGGGGCTGGTAAAGAGTCTGGAGCACAATTCCTATGAGGAGCACCCCAGAGAGCTGGAGAATAGGAGGCTCAAGGAAGATCTAATCACTCCCTACAGCCATCTGAAAGGTGCTGTAGCCAGATGAGGGTTGGTCTCTTCTCCCAGGTAGAAAACATTAAGACAAGAAAAAGAGTCTCAAATTGTCCCAAGGGACGTTTAGATTGGATAGCAGGAAAAGATTCTTCGCTTAAAGGGTTTTCAAGCATTGATACAGGCTGTCCAGGGAGGTTGAGTCACTGTCCCTGGAGTGATCTAAAAGATCTAAAAGACCTGCAGATGTGGCACTTAGTGACATGGCTTGTTGGTGGACTTGGCAGTTTTAGGTTTGCCGTTGGACTTGATAATTTTAAAGGATTTTTCCCAGCCTAAACATTCTACAGTTCTATGATTCCATCACTATTGATCTACATGGTCACAATCAAATTTATTAGATCAGTGCCTTAAGAGATGATGAAAGAAAATGCATGATATAATGAACTGAGAAGAAAGATGAAGAAAAATCGAATTGCCATAAATGTCAAGCCTGACAAAAGCTGATTTGCTGTGAGTTTTGGCTCATCATCTGAAGGGGAAGGGAAGGACTTGTCCGGGTAATGTGCTATTCCCATCGAGGTTCTTGGCCTCCAGGAGCTTGAGAGTGCTGAGCTGGCTGAGCTAGTCGTAACCAGAAACCAGAGCAGATGGGGCAGGTGGCATCTGAAACCTGGAAGCAGGTAGACAGGCTACCACTTCTCTCTTTCCACAGCCTTCTGTTTTCCAAACGGAATTACTCCAGATAAAATTTTCTGTGCAAGAGATAATATCAGGTTCAGAGTTCCTAGGAAGTGGCAGTGAAACAAATGCAGTTTTTTCTTCATCTATTCTTTAGACAAAATATGTATTTCTTTTCAATGTTTATATTGCCCCATGCTTTGGAAGAAGAGTTTGAAACATGATAGTTTTTTGCCTTAGTGTTGGCTTTTGGCTTCCTCAGAAAATCCTCCCACAGTGATGCCAACTTTCAAACCTTTGACTCACTTCACTTTGCACATGCTCAGCTGTGAACTGCTGAATTTTCCTTCTTGCATTTCCAGAATATTCCAGTTGCTCTGCGCATGCTCCAGGACTCTGCAATTGCAGCTGTGGGTTCCTGTCTAAGGATACAGTTTCATGATCAGCATAATTTGATCTAACTATGGGCTGCTGCCCAAAAAGAATGGCCCCATTTTCTCTGGTATCCCCAAATGCATTTTCAAAAATTCCTCTTTGCATCTGACCTAGCAACTGCACAATTATGAAACTGTTTCTGGGAGCGAAAAAGAAAAAAATCTTCCTATTTTTTTCCTTCCCTCTGTTTTCCAAGGTCTGTGCCAGTTCCAAGTATATGGACCATGTGCAATATGCCTGACCCTTGTTCCCTCTCACTGACCACTCTGCTTGGGTATGCACTGCATGGGAGGAAAGAGCAGCTTGCCAGGATGTAGCAATGATATGGGCCAGAGCAGTGCAGTGGGCAGTTTTATATTATGCATTTATGAAATAATACACGAAAAAACTTGGGCCAAGTAAATGACAGCAATAAACAATGCCCAGGGTATTGGCTCTGTGGATATTTCTTTAAGCCAGGTTCACAGTATCACACCTGACTGTATGGAATCATCTTGGTTGCCAGCAATAAAGAGAAGGAAATCAAAGTTACTACTATTAGTTCACCAGCACGTACTGAAAGAACAGCAGATACTTAACAGATATCTCAGAAAAACAAGCATTCCATGATGAGCTTGCTTATTCAGTGTAAGAAGTATAGGCAACATAACTTCCTGTCAAGAGGAACATTACTTGTGGTGCTGAAAGACACAGTCTTGCCCTGGGGTGGTGTTCTTCAGGTTAGTCGGGGTTTTACCTTCAACACTCATCATCCCTAGGCAAGACAAAAAAAGTCAGATACCTTTCTCTGAAGCTGAAGCAAGTTTTATCAGTAGTCTGTGCATTTAGAGATGTGTCACGTGTCCTGTGCTGCCCCCTCCCCAGCAGCTCAGAGCAGCATGAGGGCTGGTGGCTGTCTGTGTGTCCTCTCCAGTGGGAAAGAAGAGTTACCACAAAGCTTCGATTTAACACAGAGCCATGCTCTGCCTGCTGACTTCTTACTTAGTGCTCTCTGTTCCATCAAAATAAAATGGAAATTAATATCTCTCCCATAATACACCAAGTATTTTTACACCTAAACTTGTCTATTCATCACAAGCTTTTATAGTAAATGACTCTCAGGGGATGGATGACCTTGCTTTCTAGCAAAGTAACTGCGAGAAGCATCGTTTAATTGTCTTCTGAATATACAAAAACACAGTCACAGAGAAATAAGGCACACACACACACACGCACACACACACACACACACACACATGCACACAAAACCCAAAGGCACTTCAAGAAATACAACTTTCAGTGTAGTACCTAATCCAATTCAGCAGAACTCCCTGAGTATGAAGGGTGGGCTGGTGTGATTTGATCTAAGTATATGGATATAAAGAAATGCTAAAACAAATGGAATTAAGTAGCTTATTTATGTTATCCTTATGTACAGTATCCTTATCATTTTATCAGGATCCCCTGGCGCTCCTGATGAAGTGTGAACAGATTGACTCACCAAAGCCACAGATCAAATGAGCCTTCACTCTCTGATGTCCGTGGACAGCTTGTGAAACTTTCCAGTTGATGCTGAGATGTCCTCTGGGAATACTAGGAGGACTTCAGGAAACTTTTTTTTCTTTCTTTCTCTTCCTCTTTCTTGATCATGGTATTTTATTTTATAGCTGAAGGAATAAATCTCACCATGGGAAATATAAACTTGTGATTAAGTGCAAAGGCTAAAAACAAAACAAAAAAACTTTCATAATTTTTCCAAACCTAGCTTGTCATTAATAGCAGTGAATTTGTGTTCATTTAAATTTCATGCTCATTTTTGGGAAGGGGGAGAGAGACATTTTGAAGGGTTAAATCCTTTGTAACAGCAGTGTTTTCCTCTGATCCACATTTCTGTTGGAAATTACCTGCTTCAGTGCTATTAGATGGCTCAACTGCACACTTGCCAGCCTTGCCAGAGGATTGCATCCTTTGTAACAATTCTTAATATCTGCTAATGAAGAATCATTTATTGAATTTCAGCAGTAGGGAGGAAAAGAAAAAGATGTGTATGTATGGTACTAGTTTACCTTCAGGTGAATTCAGTCTCACTATTGCTCCTTTGTGGTCCTTCAAAAAGTAACTCCTACTGAAAGCAACTGCAAATATATATCATTAGCATAAAAAATTGTCATATATTTGAATATATATTATATATATGTATATGTATTTGACACAAGCTCTAGGCTTGTGTTAGTAAAAACTTGCATTGCATCTAGCACAGGAATTGGACCTGTTTGGTCTTTAAACAACACCACCCACATATGTTAATGCAGCTGCTATTACCATAGTATGAATAAAGCAAAGCTTCATTATTTTACTGTAGAAAAGACCTTAAATTATGGCCTCAAAGCTACAACCAGGTTAGCTCTAGTCCATGCTATGGTACGAAGCTGTGTTTAAACAGTTAAAGAAAAAAAAGTTATAACCAGATCACTCAATATTTTTGGCTTTTCTGTCATTCTTTTTTTCAGTGTGGGTGAGTAATAAAGGACAAATGCAGGTGATGAAGATTGAACCAAGGTTAGTATACAACAGTAGGGAGAGGCCACCCCCTTTCTAAAGACATATGAGCAGATCTTAAATTTGAAGGCAGTTTTGTTTTTACTCCCAACTGCCAGGGTAACTTAATTTGTCAGCCATTAATTTTCATCAGTAATTGATGAGCAAAAACAAAGAAAACATCTTTCAGGAATGCTTTCCTGCCCAAATAATGAGCCATTATTTTAACTCAGAATGCTTTCAGGAAGGACAGAGGAAAATACATCTGTAAAATGCTGCAAGACATTTAAATAACAAATGTTGTTTCTCACATCCAAGATGTGCTGAGGTTGTGATGAAAGATTTTTGTGTGTGTGTGTGCGTTATTTCCCTATGATTGCAACCACAAGAATGGGTTTTAGTCTGCTGAGAATCAAACCCTTATTTCTAGATTTCTTCTGTTATTATGGATATTATTCCTAGCTGGGAAACGTATACAGTTTTCCTTCCTTTTCTGCTTCTGGTGCAAGTGATTTTTTAAGAAGAAAACTGAATTTGAAGTACTGAATTTCAGTACTTCCCCTCTTTACAAAAAAATTCCTTGGTTTTAGGTCTTTGTCAAAAAAGCAAAGGCACAAAATAGTTGTCAACAATTTGTACATATTTTGTTTTTTAAGTCACAACTCCAGCAGCTAACAGAAACTGAGAAACAGATAGACCATTCATTAAACCAGCCACACAACCTATTGAGGAGTGCTATTATCTGTCCTTACCCAGCCTTGACCCCCTTATTTCAGCCTCTTAAACAGCTGAACTGTGGAGCATTTCCTTGTACCACTACCTAAGCCTGCTCCCCACAGCCTGACTTAGCTACCCTAGCTCTCAGAGATCAGAGCAATTTCTGCCTCTGTCTGGGAAGAAGGGAACTGGTGGGGAGCGGAGGAATGATGGTCCCGCAGGCTGGTGCTGGCTCCCTACCACCCACTTCAGACCAGAGTTGTGATTCCCACTGACCTGGCAAACCTGGCTCAGCAGCCCCTGTGCCTTCCCCATGAGAGACACAATTTGAGCTGGAGCTGTTCCTCCACTGCTATTTGAATCAGTCAGGTCACTGCAGAATTTGGGGCACATAAACAACTCCAGAGCTGCAATGGATTTCCAGCCCCAGCTGTAGCATTTTGCCTGGCAATTCAGGGTGGTTCTCATCCCAGAGGATTCTGGAGTTCATGTGTCAGGACAGACTGGGCAGCTCGTGCTTTTCATGTTCCTGGTCCCATGGTGACAGCAAATCACAGCATTCAGCCATTTCTTCTGTAGAAGAGGAGGTCCCTGCTGCTCATTCACAAGAATGCCACGAGTCCTGTGAGTATGAGCAAAGCCACCTTCCTCTGTCATCTGGCAGCCTGGACTGGCAGAGGGTTGGTCTCATGCTCGCAAGGAAGGCTGTAAGAGAAGTTCATCGGCTGCACCTGTCAGAAAAAGGTCCTAAAGGCAAGCAAAGACATTGGAACCATCCCTCATGTCACAGGCAGTGGCACTTCAGGAATGATTTCATATGCCAGCCAGACTCCAGCTTCCCTGATTCCTCAGAGTCTTGTCATGGCTTACATACACCATGTGGCACCAAACATGAAAAACTGGAGATCACTGATCAACCTGCTCAAGACAGCAGATTTAGGCATTGCACATTAATTTGTTTTTACTTTGGTAGTCTTATTGGCTTGCTTATTTTTTGTTTATTTAGAACTTGTTCCATTCATTCCCACATCCTTCTCTCCCCTTCTCTATATTTACAGGCAACTTGATGGAGTTTGGGACATACAAAAACACTAATTAATTTGTGGTTGAAACTGCAGCCTTGATTTAGGTACCCTGTGAAGGCGAGGGAACTCTGGGGACGCTAATCCTCAGCATTGTGAATAAATTGTGTTTTCCACTGTTCTTCCACAGTTTTTCACTGTTTTTCATAAAGAGCTGGCCTTCAATCTAGCCTACATGCATATATTTTATGACAGTGGAATTCAGCTCTTCCTCTCTCTAACACCTTTTCATGAACTGTGCTGGAGAGACAGCTTTAACTTATGTGTATTGGCATAGAGGACATAATTCCATCTTGGGGTAAATCCTTCTGTCCATATCCATTTTTCAGAGTGATTGCCATGCCCTGCGCAGATCCTCATGGCTCACTTTTAGGGGGAAGGGCTGCACATTTATAGCCACTCACCACATCAGTGTCTGGAAGTTAAACTATCTGTAAAACAAGCAACTGAGACTCGGGGTAAGAAAACCAAAGGCTTCTCATAATGGGTAATGCTACATTACTGACTGCTTTTAAAAATTCATCAGAAAGGGCAGTTTCATAGAGCCACAGAATATCCTGTGTTGGAAGGGACCCACAAGGATCATCCAACTCCAACTCTGGTTTGATCACAAGTCAGCTTTCCCTGAGTCCCCATAGAAAAACAGGGAAAAGCCAGTGTTCACCCCCAGAGACCAATAGGATGCTTCTCTAATCCTGTGTTCAGTTTTGGGCCCCTGACTACCTGCAAGACATTGAGGCATTAGAGAAGGGCAACGGAGCTGGTGAAGGGTCTGGAGGACAAGTCTTTTGAGAAGCAGCTGAGGGAGCAGTGGGTATTTAGCATGGAGAAAAGGAGGCTTGAGGGGGCCTTATTGCTCTCCACAGCTCCCTGGAAAGGAGCTTGTATCCGAGTGGGGTACAGCCTCCCCCAAGTAATGAGTGATAGGACAAGAAGAAACAGTCTCAAATTGCACCAGGGTAAGTTTAGATTGGATATCAGAAAAAAATTTCTTCACTGAATGGGTGATTAAGCATGGGAACACTCTGTCCAGGGAAGTGGTGGAATCATTATCCCTGGGAGTGTTCCAGAGATGTGTGGATCTGGAATTTAGGGACATGGTTTAGTGTTGAATACAGCAGTGTTAAGTTAATGGTTGAACTTGATGATCTTAGAGGTATTTTCCAACCTAAATGATTCTATGGTACTGTGAACTAGCTCAGCCATCAAGTAGCCATGCTTGAACCTACTGAAAACAGCCAGATTCCAGCTCTACAGGTAGCTGAGACTAAGGAGGAATGGTGAACATAAGTTCAAGGCAATGGCAGTGTAACAGGAGCTCCTAGTGAAAAATGGCAGGATGAGAATCTCAAGTGGCTCACCTGGCAGGTGCTCCATGTGGTGAGGAAGCAAAGCATGTGAACCACAGAGAGACGTGACAGGAAACATCTGACAGATGGAGGCAGCAGCATATCCCAAGCAAAGCATGT
Source organism: Serinus canaria (assembly GCF_022539315.1). NCBI lineage: Eukaryota > Metazoa > Chordata > Aves > Passeriformes > Fringillidae > Serinus > Serinus canaria. The sequence goes on along the minus strand of NC_066316.1, from coordinate 58,204,513 downwards.
CTCCAAGGAGCAGGGCAGATTGGCCTGAAGAGCAGAATATGTGATGATTGTGATATTAACTGGCTACACTATGACAACAGTAAAAACGCATCCCTATGGAAGAACTGTGGCCTACTAACCTCTTACTGCCCCACAAGTCAGCATATGATGGCTTACAAGACAAACCCTTAAAGAAAACTGGTAACACCAAAGATGTAGGAACTTGTACAAGATCAAAAAGAAGGACCATGAACTACCAGAAGGAAGAGTCTGAAAGAAGGGTTAGGAAGAAGTCAGTCTGAACACACATCATCAAAGTGCCAGCAGCACACGCACCGTATCTTCATTAATAATTCTCCTAATAACAAGGGAGTTGCTTTTACATATTAGGAGCTTTCTTGTTTTGTTATCCAGAATTGGAAGTGGGATTATAAAATGTATATGCATAGGCTACCTTAACAAACCCTTGTTATTTGGCTGGCTACATGTGTGTAATCTGTCCAAAAATTTACCATTTCATAAGTAGAGCATATCCCTTCCAGGCATCATTTGTGTCATCTTCTCACATGACAGCTGAAAAGGATTTTCAAATCAGACACTTAAAAAGGAAGGACATGCAGAAGGGTTTGATACAACTACTCTGGTTTCTAAGAGTGTTGGCTCCTGTTGATTTGTGAGTAATGTTTTGCTGAAGTGGGCTGAGCTCAACAAGAAAATAACTGGGTTACCTAGCGGACATGGGATATTTTGGCTTTGAATTCTGGTGCTGCATGTCTTCTGTAGCACAGAATTTTGTAGTTTAGAAAAAGTATTTCTGGGTCAGAAAGAAAGCAAACTTTGTGTGTTTGTAATGGAAACATGCACCCATCTACTGGGCAGAAAGAAGTCATTGCAAATGTGATATCCAATTCTGCTTTAATATCAAATCAGCTTCTTGCTTGAGTTACCCCTTTATCAGTGGCAGGTGACATACTCAACAAGTCTTCCTGAAGAAGAAGGTGGTGAGAGGTTCTGTATATTTTCCCTGTCTCATTAAGGCATGAAGAGGTACTAAAAAATGTTTGGGCAGGAACTGTTTAAAACCACATCCCAAACAAGTACCATTCTTCCTGGTACTTACCTGTGAGGGTGGACTAGAACCTGCTGCTCTAGAAATGTTAATGGGTTGGAGTTGCCTGAGTTTTGCCTTCTGGATCTGATGATCAAGAACACTGCTGCTTTAGCTACTTGTGTGCTAAATTGATCTCAATGATCACTCCTTTTAGCTGTTTGTGTGCCACAGGTGCTGCAGTGTAGTCCAGGCTTTATTATCTAGACTAACTCAGCTATGCAGACCTTAACTCCTGGTTCCTCATCACTGCTGTCTTTGGAACATGTCCCATGGGCATCGACAAACAGGCTCTGCAGAGCCTCCACAGGATTTAGGAGTGTGGAGAATTGAAAATTCTCCCTGGAAATCACTCAGTACAGATCCTCTGGTTTCATGAGGGAATGAATTCTGTGGGCTTGTGTCCACTTTTAAAAGGACACAGAAACATGCAAATATCCTCTTTGACAAAGTAGCCATAGCAAAGTGGGGCTGGGAGATGAGGATAGGAATAGAGGAATAGAGGACTGAGTGAGAGAATTGGGAACTGAGTGCTGAGGTCTCTGACACAGAAATTCATGTTACCTTCTGACTCATTTTCCCCTGCACTATTCCTGTCTTTCTCCCAGTTTTGAAGGATGATGCAAGTGATTGTAGAATACTGTACAGGAAGCTTTAAATACTAATCATTAAGGACAACTTAGCAGTCTGAGTGGGGCTAATCACAGTGGGTGCTCTATTCAACAGGGAGTGATTTTGTTATTTTTAGAGACATTCCTAAAATGTTCACTATAAATCGTGTAGCTACCAACATGGTCATCAACACTGGTTAAAAATTAATTTCTTGTCATCTTCCAGACTCAGAAAATTAACTGTTTCATGAACAAAGTATTAATGTCATGGATGGATATTGGGTGGGTTTTAATCTCCTTAGAGTCACATCCTAGGGGAAGCTTGTTTATTTCTGTTTGAAAACACAACAGTGATTTTACTCCTTCTCAGTCTTTTAACCTGAAATTCACTTAAAATTTCTCCCTCATGTTTTTGCTTCTGTTTTGGAGTAGGCTTGAATGGGCCTCTGAATTGTGCTGTGTAAAAAAAGCAGAATTCTCTGAGGTGGTGCCATGAGAGGTGTGCAGGACAAGGAAGTATCTGAAGCAAGCCTTCCTCCATTGTTCTGCTCCTCCTCACAGACTTTCTTAAGAGGTGTCTTTTAATGTCCTGCCCCCAGGTAGCTTTTCAGCACATCAGCTCTTCTGTGCTGGGAGTGCTTCCTAACATCTGTTTCAGATTTGTTGCTCCTTTGTTTCCATTTATGTCCCTTCTCAACCATTATTATTTTTAGGCTGAAAATATTAAATTGTATAGAAAATATCCGAATAGGCTACGACCGAAGTATGTGTGAGGTAAATTTTATTTTAATTGTTGTTTTCTGTCATATTAAGCACAGAAGGTTCAGCTGCTTTGTGGAAAGGGGAGAAAATAGTTTTGTCTGTCTTCATTTAGCAAAGCAAAGTCTACAGAGAGAATCTGTCTTTTTACAGACCAGTTGTTGCAGCCAGAAAAGCACCATGAGCTTTTGAACTCAGAGTCCTCATCATACCACGTTTTTACCATCAAATCAGCACTGCTACAAAAAAATTACTGATCTAGGAATGTAGCAATTTCTTGTTCTAATGATTCTCTTAATTTTTGCATCCCTCACAGAATGAGAGTACCATGGGAACTGCACCTTAAGGAGTCCCTAGTATGGATCTTGGGATCTGGTTTTCAGATTACTGGGGCTCCCTTTATTGTTGGGGTGATCAACGGGTATCAGTATGCTGAATAAAAATACTGGAATTTTTTGCATATTCTCATGATTACCAGACAAGAGAACTATTCTGCATGGTGTTAAAAAATGAGATGGGAATACTAGTGTTTATTCCTTAGGGTTTATGGAACAATCCAGTCAGTGCAAAATGAGAGCTTAATCTTGAGCAAGTATGACAAACAATTAAAAAGTAAAGATTTTCATTCTGAATATAACAGGGTAAACGTTGTACTAAATAGCCAGTATAATGCACAGCAGGACAACAAAATAAGGGCATGTGTACAACCAAGAGACCTCTTCAGTTTCTGTTCACATTCACACTTTATTGTTGACGATAATTTCTTCTTTTCTTTTCCCATTCTCTAACCTTCTTGCATATATTTCTAGCTCAGTAACCTATACCTGCCAAGATGAGAGTGACACGGCAGAAATTAGAAGTGGACTGGCTCTCTTGCCATTTCCCAGTCTAAAATATTTAATATACCATTAGATGGTGCATGAAAGTTAAGAATGTGGCTCATGCTTTGGGGAGCAGAGGTCATCTGGCAGCCCAGAGGAGTAAGCACCTCACTGTTTGCAAGATTGTACTGTCTTTTTCCAGTGTAGCATGTCTAGTATTTGAACTTCACCCCAGTTCCATACATGGATCCAAGCCACATCCTGTTCAATGGAGTTAGCAGAACCTCTGCATAACTCCTCTGTGGGGCCATATTTAAGTTCCACACTGGTAGGACATCAATAGCTCTGTACCACAAACATGGTTTTGGCTGGGCTGTGGAGGCAGCCTCCAGAGCAACTTGTGGAATTCTTTGGCAGTCAAACTACAGAAGCATATGGCACTGAGTTACTTACTGGATAATATTAAAAATAGTATAAGGCTCTGCATTTTAACCCAGGAACTATATTGCTGCTCATTAAACACTTCGGAAATGTCCATCTTCATAAATATAAAATATAGAATTACATATGCCAAAGAAAGGCATTATTACACTTCCTTAAAATGAAATCTTCCAGGTTTTAAAATGCTTAGTAATACTGGCTCACTGACATCCTTCTTGTGACCTTAAAACAATTTTTTGTTGTTTCCTTTAAATAATTTAGTGAGTGATTGCTCAGTGATGATGTTTAAATAAAAACACAATGTGATAGTTAATCTGCGAGACAGATGCTATTAATATTGGATGGATGTAGTTTCAGAAGTATTCTGCCTGAATTCGAAGTACTAAGCTGGATATAAATAGTGGTGGATTTCCCTTATGTGGAAAATGTAATAGCCCCATTAAGCATGTCTTCGCTGCAGAGTCAGGCCGTATATTGACCCCCAGCTTTGAGTCCCAGCTTTTACTGAGATGAGGTGCAGGGAGCCAGACAGCCAAACGATTTTGGGCTAATGAATCCTCATTAGCTTGGTGCTCCCTTGGGTATTTCTGTCATCCTTCACAGGGCAGCTCACCTAGTCCTCTATCTCTGCAATATGTGGAGTTGTCTCAAGTCTAAGACGTTTGGTCTCAGACCCTGAGCACCTTTGAATGGCTGAATTACATAGCCCTACTATAATAATTTCAAGGAAATTATCAATTAAATAATAATTAAATAATCAATGACATTATCTGTATCTGTAGCAACAAAGAGCAGGTAGTAATGACCATGGCATGGCCTTGGAGAGGGCTCCTCTAGATTAAGGTCACTTGCCAACAACCAAAGAGCAAATGTGATGCCTTTACAAGGTCTAGCTGTTTCTGAAAAACCTCTGTTCCTGTGAGCTAGGTCCACACCAGGAAACAGGGAAAATGAGAACACTTAATGAAGGTGAAAAGCTGTCTCTTACTTCTCTTTCCAACTTCATCATCCTTCAGAGACTGACAGCATCAGAGTCTGTGTGTGGGCATGACGAATGGAGCAAAATGCAGAGCTGAAATAAGAGTCAAAAAATAACTCCACTCTGAAGACATGCTGTTGCAGGGGACTGCTTTATGGCCAAGTCACTTTCCCAAATGCCCACAGTTTCAGGATAAGATGGAAAAGATGTTTCTGTGTATGTATGTGCCAGCAAAATACTGGCAGGTATATACTGCCTTCATTCCAGCCCACCCTTCTATTTTCCCTAGAGAGAAGAAATATTATACCTGCTGCTACTTTACATTGCAGGCTATACTCACAGCTACACATTCAATTATTTTTAAACTGTTCCAGTGACAATTCCTGTAATGGGGTCTATTTTCCCCTTTGTCCTTTGGGTGGTTTTTTAATTTTATTTTATTTTTACAAACAAAATAAAAGATGGATCAGCTAAAGATCTTTGCTTGAGTATTATTGGCATAGAGTAAATTCAGTAATATGAGAGTTTGTCCTGGAAGGACGTTAATAAGATTACTCATAATACCTATGTGCTTAATAAATTTTTGCTGGCTACTGCTGGATGCTGTGTAGCTTTAGAAACTTATACTTTAAGTTGGGGTAAATCTCAGCTCAGCACTGAAGGGAAGGCTAATGCAGCCATTACTTACTGTTTGAAGTCTGGGACTTGCAGCTGCAGCTTCCTTGCTTTACCAGAGTCATCTTTGCACAAATCACATTGGAGTCTCACACAGGATTTAGCAGAGGATTTTCTGTGCTAAGGAGATCCAGAGCTGCCACCACCAGCAGCAATTCAGTCAGCAGAGGCACTACACCAGGACACAAGGCAGGGCATGCAAGTTCTAGGTCTGTCTCAGCTGTCTTCCCCTCCACCAAAGAAGAATATATTTCATTTTTAACACAGGAATGTCTCAATTTTGGGATTTGATTAATGGTGGCATGAAATGCTCCTGCTGGAACACAGAGAAGGATAATGATGGTGTGGGATGAGAGGAAGGAAGGACTGATGCTTTTCCATCACTGGCAGATTTTGTGAACCAGGAGCCACTGTGCTCTCTGCCCCACCATCCCTACTGTAAAAAGCATCCCTAAGAGTCCTCTTCCCCACAGGAACTTTGAAGATCAACACATTCCTGCTGCTGAGGCACTCAGATGCAAGAGCTATCCACACAGACACTAGATCAGGCCTCCACTGGGAACTTGGGGACTGTATCTCAGCTGTGTGTCTCACATTACTTAGATAAGAAACCTTAAAAGTTTTCTTCAGTACACCTCTGTATCATTTCCAGGATAATGCAATCTTTTTCTTCTTCTTCCTTCATGGTTGTTTTAAATATTGGGAGAATTCAGAAAATAGAAACCCATTGCAAAAAAAAATTTCATTGCTTTAACATGCTGTATTTTTCACAATTTTTTGGCCAAAGGCAGTCTAATAATTGGACATTAAATTTATCACTGTACAACAAAATCTCATGTATCTCACTGAATTTGTTGTCTGCTGAAAAATATTGTCAGAGACATGTAATTTGGAGGCCAGTCTGAAGCATCTCTATTTAAAGACTTCATTCTTTTATCATTATGATTAATAGTGGTGGTATTTGCACTACTGAAATACTGAAATATTTGCCATAGGTATTTGCACTTCTGAAAGCTGCAACAAGGCAAGAGGATTTGGAAGCCAAACCTAGAGTTAAGGTCTGAAGTTTTCTTCTTGGTAAAAGAAGCTGGGAGTCTTTCTACAGGAAGAAACTTTGGACATTCCTAAACTACTACTACTAGTCCTTTCCATCTAGGTGATGATTAATGAGGGGAGATGATAATGAATCACAAATGTTGAAAAAGTGACTCTAAAGAAAATGGAGATACTGTGATAATGGAAAAGAGAACAAAGAAAAAGAATAAGACAAGGGTAAGAGAAGCATAATCTAGTTTGTGAAAAAAGTATGTTTGAAAGTATTTGGGAAAAAATCTCCACTGTTCTGTGGCGAAACTATCTTGAGTTTCTCAAATCAATCTTGTTTTTTCATGATAAACAGCACTTTATCTGGGTATGTTTTCTGTCTTACTCATACAGTAATAGCAACCTGATTTCTGATATTTGGGACTTTACTCAAAGTCTTCAAATACAAAATTTCTGCACAGTAAAATTAGTTCATTAGCTATTACATTTACTTTTCATAGGTAATTTTTACAGTCTCACAAATCCCTTTCTGAATATTACTGCTGTTGGGAGATAGGCTAAAATAATCCAAATGCTTCTCTCGAAGAGTAGGAGCTTAAAGTGAATGAATCATTTAGTACTTTGACAAAGAAAAATGAATGACAAATATGTTATAGAACTTCATTTTCCCCCACAGTACACCTCATTGTTATATGTACATATTAGTGATATATGCTAATATTGAATATGTACAGGGTTGACTAGTCCTTTGAAAAGATTACCTACAAATGTAGCTTGTCTTTAAGTCAGTCTAATTTCTGCAAATACATTTCTTGTCTATAGCATTTACCAAAGAATTTCCAGCAATTGATTCTACATGGTATTCACAAGGCAGCTGGTATGACTAATTATGTTTTATTATTATTCATTGTTGCTCAAATGGAGGACCTGAAATTTCTACCATGATGATGCTGGTAAAGTACTAGGCATTTCTCTTCCTGCTGCTGCTTTTGTAACAAAAAATCATTAATGGGTAACAATGTTCATTTATCAATTGATGCAGTTTCTAAACTGAATACTCTGATAAAGATGCACATTTTTCATATTAAAAATTTAGTTTGTCATACACACTTCTACCTACACACAGTTTTCTATCTCCATTTTGTAGCAGACATATTTTTTTCAAAAATTATGTGCTTCTTGTAGAGGTATGTATTTTGTCATTCACACATTAAAATTCCAAGATTCATGGTCAGTTTTTTTTTCATAATTTGGTTGCCTAAAATACCAGACTAACATAAGAAAGAAGCCAGTCTCTTGAAAAGTCTTTGGTTTTTTTGCACTCTTATGATACATTTCAAAGCCATTAGAAGCTAATCAGACAACATTTTTATGTGGCATTGTTGTCAGTAGAGAAAAAAAAGGAAGGCATGGGAAAGCAGTTGGAAAAACCTGAAAATAAGAGACTTCAATAGAGTTGGGAACAGCTGCTAGTGAGATACAGAAATGTGTGTGTACAGAAAATGTGCTGCCCAAAGGATCAGGATTTTAATAGAGGTTGTATAACCCTTTAAGGTATGTTGTTCAGCGTCTTTGGTGTTGCTGCATTTGCAAGGAGAGTGTCAGAAAACAACAGCTTGGTGAAGCAGATTGCAAATTAGGAAATTCAAGCCCCATTTCAAATGGGTGATTTAGGGCATAAGTAACACCACCCATTCGAAACAATGGTTAATGTACAGCAAAAATCAAATTGCAAAGACTTACCCAGAACTCTGAAAAGTCATCTTGAAGTTCCAGCACTCACTTGTAGCACTTCTCTCCATGAAGATGAATGGCTGACACTTTATGATCTGCCAGTGACAAGACCCTGAAAGCCTTTCTCGTTCTGGGGTAATTAATGCATCTACTATCTATTTTCACACCCAATTTTTGCTGAACTCTTCACTTTGCTGTAATTATTATGGTTATTACTACACTGAATTGTTAAGTGTGAAGGAGGAATTTTCTTAATTTAATTACATGGGGTTCGTATGATTGATAAAAACAGTTTACAAATGCATCACAAATTGCCACACACTTTGGGTAAACTAGCAGTGAGATGTTGGCTGTGTGTGTTACAGTATTAGAGTGGCAGAAGTACCACAGACTTCTGAATAGTTTAGAGACAGTGCTCAGTGTGACCTGAAAAGCACCAAGAATTTGTGTACCCGGGCTCAGTTACTCACCAAACTGAAGGTGTCAAAAGCTTCCTTCGAAAGCTGACATTTTTAAATGAAATGGCTAAATTAAGGAGGCTGTGTGTGCCTTGCTGCTACAAGGTATGCTTTCAAAAGCCACCGAAGGAATTTAGTTGCTTCGCTCTCCGACGTTGATGACAGAGCACACCTCCTTGAAAAATCACTCTCTGTGCTTTGCCTGTGTTGGGGTTTTCCAGCTCCGTAGTCTCCCAGAGTGTACTTTTATTGCATTTTTGACAGCTGGTTCACATACCAAAATCGATGTAACCCAGCTGACCCTATATCCTTTGCAGGTCATGCATGATTCTAGTATTCACAGTTTAATAAAGCTAGGAAAAAAAGACTTGCAGAGAAATACATCCTTCCCTGGGCAAAGGGGGTTGCAGCAGCTCTAAACTGATTTAATGATATAATGGAAAAACAGCAAAGTATCTGTCTGTGTAGATTTTTTTTTTTTTTTTTTTGCTGTGGTAAGCCACCATGTGGATTTTGTTTCTCTCTCAGAAGAGAATATCTAGGCAGTCACAATGGAGATGGCAGGTAGAAAGTGAGTCTTTCTAATTTCAAGACTTGCTCACTTATTTTAACATCATTTTAAGCACATGATTTTGTCATTTCCTTTGCTTCCCATCTCCCAAAGCACAGTAACTTTCCAAGCCTAAAAATTACCAAACAGAATTTTTTTCTGCTGTTAAATGACTCCAGAGTGACCAAAAATTCCTTTAGTTAAGATTCCTCCTATTTTTTAAAAAAATCTTGGTGCTCAATTTTCTGTTTTCCGGTTAATTTTAATTAGCCCCTTAGAATTCTCTGACAGAGGATTAGGCAAAGTTGCTTGCAAATGTGATGCTTTTCTTTACTCCAAATTAAGATTGTGTTGGTAGTGATAGTTTCATCTGTGCCTTTACAAAACTTTACAAGTTTTCATCCGTGCATTACAAGACATCATAGGCAGCTATGCCTAGTCTATACCAGGTCTTGACCAAACGAGAATCATGGATAGCGTGCAAGTCCTTTGTCCCTCTCACATTCACAAACCTTCCAAGAGGTTTTCCCTTTCTTCCCTCTGCTGTGTGGTCGTGTTTTTTTTCATCCAGTTCCATTTCTGTGATGATGTTAAACCTCTCAGTAGCCCAGCTGGAGTCTCTGAAGCAGCCTTTACCTTGAGCTGCCCTGACCATCAGAGTGGAAAGGAAACTGGAAGGCAAAAAAAAGCAGTGACAAAGGAACACAGAGAGGAGCAAGAGACACCAGACAGCATTTTGACAGCTTGGTGCATTGCACTGACACAAGACTGACGACTTCATTACTAACTTTATCCTGAGTGGAATTGATATGCCTGCACTCTCAGTGCAGGAAAGTAGTTTAAATGCCAAAATAATTCAGCAGGCATTGCCTGCTTCAGTTTTCCTCAGCTATCTAGTTGTGGAGGTGCAAACATTGTAACCCCAGTGGATTTTAGGGATCATTAGTGGTGTAAAAGCATGAAGATGTGAGTGACACTTGGCCTAAAGCCTGTGACTGATTGGTAGGCACAAATGTGGTTTTCAGCTACAGAAAGGAGTGAGGTCATCATCATTAGAAAGATGGAAACAAGATGTCCTTTTGCAGAGTCAACTCAAAGTTTTGTACCCATGCCTTTGGCTTGTTTTGTTGAAAGACTTAACTATAAAGTAAAGAAAATCACAATATCCCAAATTGAACAAGAATGAAATTAAATGAAAAGAAACCCAAAGACTAGAGAGATTGACAGAACCATGGGTAACACAGTGAAACTTCAGTTAATTTGTTCTTATGTTCCTATTAGTGAAGCCAAAAATATGTTATTTCAGCAGTATTAATTTCACTAAACTTATAAAGAAAATATAAATGAGAGCAGGAGGGTGAAATTAACTAGTAGTTGACTTCTAGAAATAATTTCCGGTCACAACACAGTCACTTTATGAACTGTTTCAAAAAAATAACCTCCCACCCAAATCACAGTATATAAAATACAGAAAAAAATCCTCACTTTACATTTAATTCTGCAGGGTAAGCTGCTTAAGTCCAACTGCAACCTTCAGAGCATGACAAACAGCTGTCCTTTAAAAAAGATAATCGAAAGCGCTCCAAAGTAGGAACAAGGAAGAAAGAAATTAATTATTTTATTTGATGGAACAAGAAAAAAGGTGGAATAGGGGAGAAAATAAAGTTTTTTGAGGTCATGTACAGGTTTTCTTTATAAGCTTCCTCAATCTACAGTTTCATTTATCCTGTTTTCACATATTTTATTGGTGTAACTTTAGAGGAAATACAAAAAAAATGTAACTCATTTTTCCTAAAATAATAAAGTGGAGATCCACTACAGCCTCTAAAAAAAATTAAAAGGATGAAAACAAAGCAGATGAAGTTCACAGGAGTTCACAGGTCACTTATCAAGCCCACCGAAGGCAAGCTGCTGCCGTTTTTCCTGCCCTGCTTAGCTGGTCCAGGTACAGGGAAGGCAGTGAAACCAGCAGTAGAGCAGACAGTGAGGGGATTATGGGGGCACAAGGAGGGGAAAGAATGTTTTCTACACCAAAGACATTAATTTTTTTTGAGAGGAAATTATGGGATCTTTTGATGTGCAATTGGAAGCTGAGATGAGGGTCTATTTGGATGAGAAAGTGGCTTTTACATTTGACTTTTGATATTGTCCAGAACTTCAAAATGAAAGCACAGAATTGTAAACCATTCCAAACCTTACTAATGAAATTCATAACTGTTCTGAATTAGAGAAGGATGTGTCCCCTTTATGTCTTTGTCTTGTAATTTAATTAAACTGGCCTTCTTTGGCAGCACTAATTAGGGCATGACATAAGTCATTTACTGAGTTCATTCACCGTAACACATGAAGACAATAACAGAACTCCAGAGACATGGGACAATAAAGGAAGTAGTAACACTGGGTGACCTTTTAAATTTCTTTCCTTTCCAGTTTGAATCAATGAACTCATTGAGAATCATGAGCCCAAGATCTTCCTCCTGTTCATCACTACCTGGATGTTGCTGCAGGCTCTCTTGTCTAATTTGCCCTCTGTGTCACACTGGAGTGACACTGGTGACATGACTGATCCCCTGAACTGTACACAGAGTTGTTTCACTTGCAAGAATTCAGAATTATTTAAGAAAGCTCTAGTACAGGTTAGTTGAAGTTTAAAATTGCTAAATCACAATTAAAATTGCCTAATCTTTCTAACTGATGTGTTGTGTGGTTTGCCCTCAAACTCAACCTATAAAAATGAGACACAAAAAGATGTCTGCACAGTTCCCACACCTTAACACAACCCCCCTGCCAAAACTTCATGGCTCAGGATAGCCAAGGACATTTATCATGGCAAAATGGATTGTCAGAACAGGCTGAACTTCAGTTCTTGTTGAGTGTTTGCCCCCTGCTGAAAGAAAACCTCTTAGGAATCATTGGCATCATTGCCTTGGATGACTGTTGGCCCAGGGTTTCCCCAAAGCCATTCTCAAGCCTAACACAGAATATGCCATAGCAATATTCCACTAAATCAGGTTGTTCAAAGCCTCATCCAGCCCCACCTTGGACTCCAGGTGTCATGGTAGTAAAATAACAGGGCTGCACGCTTCATGGTCAGCTAACAACTTCATAACCTCTCTGGCCAGTAATGGAAAGAAGGAGTAAAAGTCTTTGGAACCTGACTGTGATTTTGTCTGATATAGAAGTTATATGCAAGTTAATGACAGGCAAAAGAGCAGGAATCAATAGTGTGAGGGCTAAAGGGGAAGGCTACGCTGAGACAGCAGAAAGTTACCATTTTTGGGAGCTGTCTTTTTCAGAAACCCAAACATACAAATAATAAATGAAGACTGCAGGTGGGAGTGCTGATGCTCTGATATCATAAAATTTTATCATGTCTGGAGCTGCCATTGTCAACACATAGAGTCAAGAGATTGATTTACACCCAGTGAATTCAATAGTAACCTAATAATAACATATGTTTTCCAAATAGGCCACTCTGGAAAACCTGGCTTTATTATAATTATATGTGCCTGTTGGACCTACCAGCATCTTGGATCACAGGCTGGACTCATAAATCATATTATATTGCTGATTTTATATATATATATTGTGATTGCAATTTGATTTTATATATATTGTGTTTGCAATTTATGTGTCAGTTTATATTTATTCCCCTGCTTGACATTATTCTTCTCTATGAGAAAGATTTATATTTTTTTCCAGTATTATTTTGACCTTAATAAGGATTGTCTTACTACAAAGTGAATTATGAGTATATGTGCAAAGGTGGTCGTCAGAGAAATCTGACACAAATTTTTCAGGTGCCCCCATCTTTTGGATTTTTCACTTTCTGAATTCAACACAGAGGGAAAACCACACAGCTCAGACCTCATGACCAAAGCAGTGTCAGAAAAGACACCTTTGAGGAACTTAAGTGTCTGTGGAATTGCCATCCCCAGAAGTTCAGGACTCAGCCCTTTCTGGATTTGTTCTCTAGACCAAAGCGATGCCCACCCCAGCCTTGCTTCCACAAACCTGTCTACCTCCCATTTCTTTCTGATGGTGTTTCCAGCAACAAGGTCTGCACCTCCTTAAGAAATCCTTCACTCTCTGGTATCCTGGCATTTCAGGATTTTTTTACTGTTACTGGCACTTAAGGGAATTGAGAAACTTTGTCACTGATGGTGATTCTTCTCATTAACTTAATCCATTTAAAATCCTCTCTTTTTATATGAGGGAGTTTGCATCCTGACTGTTGAAGATTACTTAATTCAGGCAAGACCCTCAGAGCCTGCATTTTGGAGGTGTTGAGTGCCACAACCTGAAGCCAGTGGAAAATTTCACAAGGTCAATTAACTTAAACATGGTCTGTGAAAATTGGTTTAAAGTGCGGTACAACAGGCTGAAACTAAAGGAAAAAACAGATCTGAAAAAAAGGGGAAAGTAGGGTACTTTTTTAGGGTACTTTTAAATTTAATTTTAGCAGGGATATAATACACAGAGAAACAAATTCCACAGGTCTACTTAGCTACTTAAGTTACAAGTCTACTGAGTTATTTAAGAATTTCTAATCTCTCTCTTCTCTTACCAAGCAAATACACATTCAGCCATGTACAGTAGGAAAAAAATTGCTGTTATTCTAAAGGGTTAAATAAAAATCACTAAAATTATTGCTTAAAGTATTTTAGTCTATTTTGTGTTTAAAATGAATTTTTGTGGTTTTGTTTTAATTATGTCTACTACATAACTCATAGTAAATAAATCAGTTTTTATATATATGTATTTAAGTGAACTTTAGAAAGGCAGAAAATATTGAAGAGTTTTACAGTAGGCCTTCCAATGACATAACATGGTTCAATTATTTTGTGATCTTTTCAGCACATATCTTCTCTGTGTCTTTCTCATCTTTCTCTCAACTTGGTCATTCTTTTCTGGATTATTGTGAACTGGAAATATTCTGTATTATGTCTTACTGGTTGTCTATTTAATGGGTCAAACAACTTTTTCAGTACAGCGCAGAATATGACAAAATAATTTTAAAATATTATTTACTATTCTCTATAGATCTTTAAGAACAATATTCTTTGGCATTTTGGCTATTGGCAATAAATTTCTTAATATTATTCTAGAGTCTCAATGTAATATCTGAGCTGGAAGTTTGGACCTATAAGTCCTCTTATGTATTAATTATAAGAGATTGCATCTAATACCTCAGACCTTTTTTTTATCTTCAAATTGCCTAGATAGATGCTTCTTAACATTGTTTTTTCAGTGGGCCAATTTTTTTCCACAGTTGTGCCAATACAGCAAGCACATTGATTTCAAAGACTTTAATCCAGATTTATACAATAATTACTGAAATTATTGGATTTGATCTCATAGGCCTTTTTGTTGAGAGATTTCTGTCCTTACAATGTGGGGGATTTTTAGCTTTCATTAAGGCTCAAGGTTTTTCTAAAGCTCAAGTTAGTTAACCTGGATGTATTTCTTTGTGGAAACACCACACTGCAAATCTTCATTCCATACAGGTTTAATTCCTCATACTATGCATATTCTGTCTATAATCTCTGCTTAGATTTGGGTTTTTTTCTATCAGATTCACACCCCTCAATTTGACACAACTGTGTATATGAGATAAAGCTGAAACCTGCTGATCCAGAATAGCAAGCTACCAAATTGTTGAAAGCAGAATATGAGGCTAAGCCTCTTGCAAACAGGAACCTAAATTCATGTTGTTCTTGATTTTAGTATTTTTTATATAACACCGGTCTGCAGAGTCATATAGCAGGAGCTTTATATTGAGGTTGATCTCCACTCTAGAATAGGGTATGAAATACTGCTTCCTTTTTGGTAGACTGCAGCTGTAGGCAAGAGAATGGCTGCAAGGTGAGAAATGCAGCACAGATTCACACCAGGAAATATCAACTCCTCAGTAAAAGCCTGAGGGCTGTTCTGGCTATTTCACATCAGCTTTTTGGTTGTGATCAGACAAGCACAGATTCCCTGTTTAGAGCAGTTTCAAGGAGGGTTCAGTTTTAGACTGGGATAGTGGCTCTGAAGAAATAAACCTAAGTAGTAAATATGAAAGCTTTTCCTGATACAGGGTCTACAATCTGACCATTTGCATAAATCAACAATATTTACCATGTTACAGGTAATGTATTACGCTGACTTTAATTATGCTGATTCATTTATACGTTGCAGCATTTGTAACAGTCTCAGTACAAATAAAAGGTGATAGTTTTACTACCTGTAGAAGAAAGTTAGCATAGCTTTCAGAGATAAATACTTAAGTTTAAGTATTTCAAAGAGTTAGGCAAATAGCTTCCATGTTTCTGGTTCTAGGTTTTCCATTTGGATCTAGAAGTCTGGATGAAGTTGAGGAAAAATATAAGAAAATACATTATTAAAAAGTCTGTACTGGAGGCACTTTTGGGAACTGCGACAACTTATTAGAGTAAACTTGATCTCTAAAGCATGCATACATATTGGGCAAGATGGAGAAATTTCTGTCTGATGGATATTTCAAGATTATTACTCATTAAGCTTTCTGATGTAAGTATGCTCACAAGTGGGAATTAAATAAGTCACGGTTTTCTAGACTTGGCAAGTACTAGAAACTGTGTATGAATCTGGAAAGAGTTGCATTTTTTATTGGTACATCACCCAGTGAAATCCTTACCTGTAAACACTAAGTACTCAAGCATTTAAGCACCACTTTTAATTAGTGTTAATTGTATAAAATTGAAACAGTATTCTTCAGAAAACTAGCATACCTCTAAGGTAATCTCTTCTCTGGCATCTTTCCTACCTTGTGAGACTATCTTTCCAATTACTCAGACAGCATCAGGAAAGTCAGATTAAAACATAACAAAAGAAGTGGGAAAAAAGCACCCCAAACATTTTGATGTAAAAGAAAACTGTTTAATTACCTCTTCCTTCCCCCAAAAAAAGAAAAAGTTGCCTGAACCTGGCTGCTGCTGCATGAGTAAGACTCAGCAAGGAAGAGGTGTCACAGAAGCATAAAGTGGTCACTGTGAGCAGCAGCAGTGTCTGTATATCACTGTCTGTCTCTCCATGGGAATCAACAGAGGATGGCTTAAAAAAACCCCAACTTTAAAAATGCTTATTCTTGTTAAAAATAGAAGTGCCATGAAGGAAAGAGGACAAATGAAATTGCCATAGTTTTGTTGCCTGAAGCTCAGTGGTTTCCCGTGTGAAACACTGAATTTGCTGCTCCAAACAGTTGTCCACAAAAGTTAATGGGCAGCCTGATTTTGCACTTTTGGAAATAGCTGTGTGTTGTAGCACTACCTTTGCCCATGTCCTGTGGAAAAACATGCCCAGAGGATAGCCCAAACTTGTTTTACTGCTTGGTGGTCTCCAAACCTGTCTGGTTTAGGGCATCCTTCCCTGACCCTTAATGTGAGCTCTTCTGGCATGATTCACATCCACAGACCTGGGTCTTGTAAGAGAAACTCAGAGTCGGAGGACACTGGTCAAAGGGATCACCTCTCTGGATTTCTAAAATTCTGTGGTTTCCATGTGAGACTTGACTGCAGACAATTTACCAGATGATATATGCCTGGAAGTGGCATATTAAATTCTACTTATGGTCCAACAAACCAATTTTCTTTAGCTGGAGTTACACCTTATTTTGTGGTTCATTGCTGGTGCCTATCTTAAAATGTTAGATCTGAAAGCCAACGGCTCTTTCTCTGAGCATGCAACCTAAATTCTGTGGATACCAACACCACAGATCAAAGAAGGGAAGGTGACTGCTTTCTTCTTTCATCCAGAGTAGTCTGCAATCTTAGAAAAGTCTTGTGGATATACAGCTAAACAGATGACAAGAGGCACACTCAACGATCAAGAAAATTATATAAATAGGCAAAAAACTGGATTCTAAGTTTTTGCAGCTGAAAGATAAAGGAGAGCTATTAGACAACAAAGTTTGCCTTGGCTGTATCAGTTATTATGTGCATTTTTCATTGAGGTTTTGCACTATTAACTCACTGGTTTGAGCAGATCCTAGGATGTGCAGGGCTGATCATGATGCAGCAAAGATCTGGGGATATTTTACATTTCCCAGGGAGAAGGGGGAGGGAGAGGACCTGTTCACGCATTGGCTGTAACCAATCAAATTTTGCATGATGCCAAAAAATTAAACACAGTAAAGCCAGACCCTGTTAGCAACGAGTTGATTGCTTTAAATAAGGGAGATTTCCTGAATGTTTAAATTGAAACTTCTACTATGATTAAAGCAAAAAGAAGTACCAGGATGCTTCCTAACCATTTAGTTCCTAAAATTCTTGTGCGGTCTGGAGATGACAAATTCAATTCTGATGTGCTGTGTTTTACACTCTGCAGGCTGTACTAAAAGGTAAAACTAATCAAGCTTGGGTTTCCCATGGGCTGTGCTTTAAGATGTTTTCTTATTTAAAGTCATGGAAGTATGTTAAAACCCACGTAGACTGGGTGAAGTTTATACAACACAAAATATAATTGACCCTGCTTTTTCAGAGTGTGTATATTTCCACTTTTCATTATTTTTTTGTTTGTTTAATCCTTCATCCTGCTTAAATCTATATTCCAACCATATTTTCAGATGGAAGATGGGGAAGAACAGCTTATAGTTCTCTCAAGATGTTACTTAAGACTATTTTTGTAGTGAATTGAATTTCTTTTATAATATTTTAAATGCAGTAGGAGAGAGAATAGTGTACTCAACAGAGAACTTCTAATTATAGGGGACAAAATATTCATTCTGTTCATACTCTTATTAGAAAAAATCCAGAATTTTGTCCCCAACCCTGTATCACCTACAACAATCCTTCCTCACTATTTCAAGCTCCCCAGAATGAATAGTCAGCTGGAATGTAGCTAATTAATCATCATATGTACTCACTGAACTCACTCTTTACATAGCAGGAAAATGATTGAAATGGGTCTTTTCAGCAGATCTGGCTGCATCAGAAATTTCTTCTATACTGATTATGAATGTGGTCCTCAAATATATTTTTGAAATGAAATTTTTTGAATTTTCTGACTGAAAGTTATGTTTCCCATTGTGAATAAATGAAGCACTATTTCTGTGCAACCACATATTTCACCATATGAAATGATCTCATCATGATTTCTGTAACCCAGCAGAGGAAATATTCATCTTTAAATCTTCTTTGTCTCAGAAGTTTTAAGGCTGGTTTGAATTGCTATATTGTTTACATTTCCAAAGTTTAGCACTTGTCATTATGCTGATTAATTGTGGAGATATTCTTTTCTGTTCATAATTAAAATCTGTCCATGCAACATCTCTGATATAGTTTCCACGTCTAGGTTGGAGAAGAAAGAAAGCAGAAACATTTTAAAGATTTATTATACCATAAGTTCTGTAGTGGACATTTACCTAATGAATGACAGATAGATGATGAGTATTATTTAACCACCAGCACCATCATTTTCATTTTGCTTGAAAGTCTAAAGTGTGTTCATAACAAATTGAAAATACAGACATAGAAAATGTCTGTATTCATGTTCAGACAGTCTTTCAGACTCTGCTTCAGTACCCATTTGGCTTTGGAAGTCTCACAGGAATCCCTACTGCTATTAGTAGATATCTACATGGAAAGTAGAAAAGTATTTTAAAGGCAGAAAATGCTAATCTAAATGCAATGTTTTTCTGAAATGCATTTTCTAAACACAATGGTTTGAACACAAGTACGCATGCAGTTGGGGTCTAGGTTTATATTTTCTTATTTCTGCCAGCTTTCACTGAGTGATGTTGCAATTTCAGAGAAACTGTGCCATTATAATTGCAGCCTATATGTTGATTTTTAATAGCATTTTCCATATACAGGGTTGTTTTGATTGGTATACCCTAAAGAACACCGCTGACAAGGGGGCATTGGAAACCCTTTAAATTACACTCCAATTAGTCCATATGGTAAGTGACAGTGGGGTGCTGCTGTGAGCTCCTCCCTCATGGGTCTGCCTTACACAGCCAAGTGCAGGAGCTCGGATCACACAGCTTGATAGTCTTTATGTATTATGGATGTTTTTGAAATTAGGGTGTCAGGCTTAATCCCATGTAATCAGATTGTGCTCCTGTGGAAGTAAATGATGAAAACCTCTTCTGTCCAAAGCAAACAGATGTAGCGAATGGGTTTAAGACTGTTTCATGTGAGTTCTGCAGGCTCAGGAGTAAATTTAATTTTTCATAACCCACTAAAAGCTGCCATTGGTATCTATGGTGAAATGTAAACTGGTATTGAAGGAGCAGATGAAAGGTTGTGCTCTGTGGCCTGGACATAATGGTGAGAAGACACCAGAGAAGTGGCTGGTTAGAAATCCCCTTGTGCTTCCTGTGCAATGGTCAGGGCATTGCCAGGTGAGAGCCCAGCAGATGAGGTGAGAGCCCAGGTGAGAGCCCAGCAGATGAGGTGAGAGCCCAGGTGAGAGCCCAGCAGATCTCTTTACCGAGCAACAGGAGAGATGTTGATGGAGGTCTGTGTGATGAAGGAGCCTTCCCCACAGCCACGCACACCTAGGCTGCCTGCATTGCCAGCAGCAGCAAGCTGGGCTTGCCAGTGGCAGCCCCAGCCCCTCAGGCTGGCACAGCCACTGCTGGACTCTACCAACATCCTGGTGAGCTCCAGCGAGCTAAGAAAGCCCGGGGTGCCTCCGTGCAGCCGTACCTCCGGCGCTATCCCAGGCAGGCGAGGAAGCAGGAGCTGCAGCCCAGCTGCAGACAATTACTGCCTCCACCCAGACTAAACAAAGGGCAGCCGAGCAGCCAGATCCCAGAGATAGAGGCTGGAGAGACTTATCCCTTCAGCCTGGACCACTCACTCAGGAGGGTGCTGTGCACGGCCAAGTGTGCGAAGCCGGCAAGTCTCGGATAATTGTGACTGACAGGGAAAGGCAAGGAAAGGGGAAAGAGCAAGTTTAGCTTTGTAAAGGCATGAAAGCATCTCTCCCTTGTGCAGCATTGTTTTATTCCCCATTCAGAAGAAGGTCTGACTCTACCCACATGGATCTTAGGCGCTCCTTTTGGGGAGAAGAAAGAAGTTTCTGTGCTCTTTGAAGCCTGTGTATGCTGGTCAGACAGGAAGCCAGAGCTTCTGTCAGTCAACAGCACATGCAAAATTTATCAAGTATATTACTTGACAGAGGTTACGCTGTCATTACTAGCTAACAGGGCTCTGCCAGAGAATTTTTTTATGGAAGCATGTGCTGTCAAAGGCAAAGTGTCCATTGATTGATTGCCACAGCTGACCTAAACATACAGGGATCACTGTGTAATAACCCCTTTATCATATATAAACTGCCAAATGCTAAGTTCAATAACTCTAATGGTCTCACTTAAAGCCCCAAAGAGAGGCAAATTCAAAGGAGCAGAGGAAAATACCATCCTTTCTGCACCCAGTGCAGCAAGGATGCTGCTCAGGATGGAGAGGTGGGACTGCGGGGTAGGAGCACCAAAAGCTGCTGCATGCAGTGGGCTTGAGGGAAAACACCATCCAATCCATGAGCTCAGCTTTACACACCAAAAAATGTACTTATTAAGTATTGCTCAGATCTGTTTTCTACTAAACAGCATGCTAGGGTTATCATAGAAATACTGTGCAACAGTAAAGTTTGGCACATCCTAGGCCTGAAAACTGCTTAAACTTTCTCAAAGAATGGTAGGCCACTTCTTGAAGGAGTTTCTTGGCTCCTTATTAAAGTTCCTTATAAAAACCCAAACGAAACAACAAAAAAATATCTCAAAACCAAACTACTATCAACAAAACACAATCCTCCCAATCACCAAAAAAATAACAACCAAACAAAACAAAAAGCCACACCAAACCCCCAGAAATAAAGTAGCACTTACAAAAGAGGGAAAAATAAGATTTCTGAAGCTATAGACTACACTCTAAGATCTCTATCAGCTGTTTAAATGTATCAATGCAATTGCTTTCAGAGATAGAAACATAGGTCGTGAAAACAAGGCATGAATATTCCTTGTGTTGAGGTTTTCTTAGGGAAGGCAGAAAAGGCCTGAGGGAAGGGAACTGAAGATGATGTTTGCATTGAGGGCTATTACAACACAAAGAGTTTGGGAAATACAAGGTTTGAGGGGGAGGCTGAACTTTTATCTGTTGCAGCTCTCAGAAACAGAAATCACAGTTTTTCTTTAAATGCTACTATGAGTTTTCCCCTCAGTTGTTCCACGGCTGTTAAAATATTCTGCCTAGCTGTAAAAGCAGCAGCTATTTAGACAGAGATCATTGGTAATGGTAATTTTAAAAGCCAGGAGCCAAGCCCTTGTCTCCTGGGGTCAATGACATAGCTTACTATAATAAACACATGGCATTGGCCTGAGAGTCATTTCTGATGGGGAGGTGGTCTTGTGGGTTCTTCTGTCACAGTGTGTCCTGGAAGACTATGATAGGAGTGCAGCTGGGGATACACAAGGAGATTCTACACAAGGAAGAAGCCCTGTGAACAATTTCAGACAGAAACCACTTGGCACTGGGATTGGGTTTATGCTTTTTTTTTTTTTTTTTTTTTTTGGTTAAGCAGTCCAAGTTTGGTTCTGCTCAAGCAAAGTTTTTGTGTAAGCTGAAACAAATAGTCCTTGCCCCTCTCAATACATGCACAAGGCTAGATCAAACTCACCATCTTGCAAATCATCTTCTGGAAATCAAATTAAAAGGAAACAACAACAGCTCAATGTTATTAATAAGTATTTTATAATAACGAAAAAACCCAGCAGAAAATATCCAGGACAGATGCCCTCTGGATGCTGCACCTGTTGCTCTCTTGCCTGTTTAAGGGCAGTGCAGAGTAAGCACGGCTGTGAGCAGAGCCAAGGAGGGGAGCAGTGTGCACTCTAGAGATACTCTAGCCTGGAGTGAGCTGAAACTGAAATTGTCAGGGCACTTTACTTCAGAGCCACCTTATACCTGTATGATGCAAGCAGAGAGCATCCCAGCTCTGCACGAGAGCCCTCATGGGAGTGCTGTACTACACTGGGATTTGTAGGCCATGAATGAGGTGCCCTGGAGAGCCAAGGCAATCTTTCCAGCAGGGTCAGGCATGCAGAAATGTCACAGCTGTAAATCTGGGTTAACGTCACCTGGGCAAAATGTCCAATGAACTGGAAAGCATTTACTCCTTCTGGTTGAAGCCATATACAAATAGATTTCCATGAAAGTGGTTTCCTAGAGTTTCAAGCTGAAAACAAAATTTAGTCAGTCGATTCAGGTAAGAATTTCTTTGGCTTGTGAGATTCATTTAAACCTGAAGTGAAATGCAGTAGCCACTGAAAACTACAGAGGCAGTTTTCCCAAACCCATCCTAGTCAGCAAATAACCCACCAACTCACCAGGCTGTCCTGATACGTAGTACCAAGAGGAGATATTATCCACTTTACCCTGCCTTGTGGATAATCTCTCTGCCATTTGTTGGTAGTCACAAAAGATGGATTCAAATATCTAGGGTTTCTTTCAAAAGTCTAGAGCTAGATCTAGCTACAGAGATCTGCCAGATTTTACCTGAGTCTCTCACCATTAAGAGGCAATCCCAATTCTTTCACATGAAGAGTTCAAAGCATAAACCAGCAGAACACTTTACTAGGAGATACAGTGACAAATAATCAGTAACTCAATGATTAGGGGAACAAAGTACAAATAATAAGTCTCTCTCATAGAACAGGGACTTCAGCTGCAATGAATCACAGCCACTATGATGCAATAACATTAATTTACAATATTTGTATGAGGAAATGCTTCAGTGGGACCTGGATTAAAGGCCAATTTGCCCTGAGAAAATGTTGGAGGACATTATTTCTTATGACGGTAAGAAACATGCAGTCCTCTTGGTCAGATCTATGGGTTTTTTTCATGAGCTTTCCATGCTCCATATCCTGTTTTAAGTGTAGCACTTAGGATACTTCATCACATATGCCTGTTGGTCTTTATTCACCAGTTCCTTACAGGATGGTTTCTCTTACAGCCTGGTTTTTCTTACAGCCTTAAAAGAAGAGGTCAAGTTGAAATCAGTTCCCTTCTCAATAAAGTCAGCAATTTTTTTCCTGCTGGAATTGTCTGACAGTACCTGGAAGGATGGGCAAGAGTGGCCTGTGATAACCAGCTCTCACCTGTCACCTTTCTTAAAAATAGCTATTGAGTTACTGGTGCTCAGTAACATTGTAAATAAACAGTGAGTGATTCTCATGGTGCCCCACAAATTCTGGCAATGTCCACAGAGAATTCCGTCCATCCAGTCATAGTGATTGGTGTTCTCCGTCTCATCTTTTATATTCAAACAACAGATTGTTAAGAGGCTGTAGTGCTACATGCATGCGTGGTCCCAGTTCCTTCATGGGGGTATTACCCACAAATAATGTGTATGGGGCACTCCTGACTTGGGTACTTGCCAAAAATTCCACAGGGAAGCAAATGAATGCATTATGTGGCATGACTGAGATATTATGAGATATGGACCTGTTCTAAGTGACTCAACCTGTCACTTCCTCTCTCATGCCCCTTTTTGTGAGAGTGCACTTTAAAAATATTCAGCCTCTTGTGACTGTCCTCTTAAATCTGGAAAAGAGACAATGAAGACCTTCCCATGTGGCTTTTGCCACTGGGTCCTTCATTGTATTCAGGAACATCTCACCCCAGTGGTGTCAAATGCTGATGAGAGGAGTCAGAAACCAGGCATAAGCAGCCTTCCAGGTGTGGGGAGAGAGACCCAGTGGGAAAAGATGCATACCACACACTTGGAGAAGAGTCAACCACTCTGAGTCAGTGAGCAGCCGGGGGAAACAAAATGATGAAGGAGGCTTACATTTGGAAGCAGAATGGTGCTTCAGGATCCAAAGTGCTGTGCATCAACATCATCACCATAAAGCAAAAGGCAGAAGGAGGCCATGGAGAACTAATAAACAGATGAAAAGCTGGCTCACAGAGGTACCTGGCTCTGTTGCAGGTATTATAGTCAATTTGCACATCTCTCTGAAGAGAGTTTTCTAAAACATCTTTTTGAGAGGTGAGCTTGCCAAAAATAACATTTTAGCAGACGCACAGCTTGTCAAAACCAGCATTTTAGCTAGGGCTAGTGCTCAGTGTGCAAATAATGTTTTTGCAGGAGCAAAGCTTCCCATATTGGAAGGTAGAAGCTGTTAGCACACCACTTTCACTAAATCCATACCTCCCCCCTTCTTTTTGATAAAATGTTATTTTCATCCATCCTGCTCCCCCAAAGAAACATTATTTCTGGAAAGTTCCTACCCTTCATGCAACACTATTTTCTTCAAGCAAAACTCCTGATAAAACTCCAGTTTCAGCAAGCTTTTCTTCTTAAATTGCCATGGTCCTCATGCCTGATAAAAAGGCATTTTCTGTTAAGGCTCCAATTCTGATAAAATGTTACTTTTTCCAAACCTCTGCTCCTGATAAAACATTTGTTTTGCCAAGACTGGCTCCTGAGAAAATGTTATGTTTGGCAAGGGCTATTCCTGATAAAACATTTATTTTTGCCAAACCTCCACTTCTATTAATTTTTTTCCCCTCAAAATTATTATTATTTCCCCTAAAGCCTCCTTAATGTAAGATATGGGATATGACACAGTGGGTGACAGAGTATCAGTTGCCAACAAGTCTTTTATCCACAGCCATGATCATTACCAGTGAGCCCCCTGGAACGCTGATGCTGAATGCCTCTTTTACAGTGGGGAGCCCTTGGAAGGAACAATGAAAAAGATATTTGCACCCTTGTGCTGAAAACAGGTTTAGTTATCATATTAGCTCCTCATAGAAGGCAGACCTGGCCTTATTTGAAAATTAATCAAATCAGGCTCACCAACAGGTCAAAGGCAAAACACTTAGGAGGATGTTCAGGATTTTCCAATTCTATAATATTAAATGTTCCAGTGGGGTTAAATGAGGTTGTAGACAGGGGACCAGATCACTGCTTGTTCACAGCAAACCTTTAGACTGCCAGCAGTTTTGTGGCTATTCCATCTCATTCTGCCCAAATTCACATTGGTATCTGTCACAATGCACACCAGATTTCTCAAAAAATACTTCTTACATGAGCACATGCACAAATCTGTTCCTGCCATTGTGAGCTGCTGTGGAGAGGGGTGACAGCAGCAAAGGGCACAGGGCACAGGCATCATGTGAAGACAGCAGAAGACAAGAGAACTGGGGTAACATATTCTGAAACACACCAGCCCTTTGATTTATCACTGTGCCTCTGTCTGGCAGTGCTCAGCCTGCATCCAAAGCATTTTTCTACTTCCATGTCAACTGTCATTCAAGAGCTAGAAAGAAACCATCTGGTATTTTTTCCTTTGTTTGCAGCTGATCACATGTGTGATCAGTTAATTGTGGCACAGAATCTGTGAGGAGAGGGTGAGGACCTGAGGCAGTCTTGCCTGGAGAAGGCTCAGGTCTCTAAATGCTGCCTGGAGTTATCCAAAGGGCAGTACAGAGATGGGTCCAGGCTGTTCTCAGAAGAGCACCACTGCCAGGTTAAGAGGAAATGGGCACAAGCTGCAGCAAGGGATATTAGATGAAAGCAAGAGTAAATATCACCATGAGGGTGTCCAGGCACTGGGACAGGTGCCCAGAGAGGCTGTGGAGACTGTTTTTGGAAATACTCAGAACAGGGCTGGACACAACCCTGAGCAGGACACAGTTCTTCTTTTAGAAGGTGGTTAGACCAGATTAGCAGAGGTCCCTTCTGACCTAAATATATGATTTTCAGCATGTAGAAATTTATGTGTTCAAGCTGGAACCCAGACAACAGAGAGCATTTTCTTCACAGTGAATAAAAACTTTACCTCATGTATGAGTTAAATGTTAAACTGTAGCTGGTACATTTTGTTTATTCTTACTTGTTAATGTTAATATTCTTCATTGCATTAGCCTCCTGAAGATTAGATGGAAGACAGCAATTCATGGGATGAAACATTAACATTAGCAATTTTGATTAAATATCTTATTTATGAATCTTCAAAGACACGATTGAGAATTAGAGATATTAAAACTCAGTACAGTCTCACATGGCAAAACTTGAAGAAAGACTTGCATGGAAGCTATGGAAGAATGTGGGCAGAGGCAGTCAAAATAGCAGTAACACCCTTTCCAGCAGCTAAACACACTTTGATCATTTAAAGCCAATCGAGAAACTGCATTTTCAGGAAGTGCCCACTGGTTCTGGGCTGAAGTTTCAGTAGCAATACTGGTTGCTCTTTCTTATCTCTGTACCTGTGCTTCTAAGGCAAAGAACTGTTCTGGTTGGGGTTTTTTTTGGCTTGTAATATATAAATACATTCACCTCAGTGCTTGTACTGTGAGAGCTGATTTGGGGTGAGGCTGGCAATCCACAAATATTGCATTCACTTTCCAGTCTGTCCTTGCAGTTCCTGTTCCCAGGTTTAGGGGTACCCAAAACCTAGATCCAGTGATGGGCAATTGTACGACAATGTCTTTGTCTCAGAGCCTAATTTAGGCACTAAAAATGCAAGGCTGCAGATGAGAGTGTAATTTGCAATGCTGAGCCCAGCAGCCCATCTTTCACCAAGAGCAGAGCACTGAGGAGAATGCTGCATGCCAGGAGTGCATTTGTATTGTAACCCTCTGCATCAGTAAAGTCTGCTCTATATTTTGGACTACAAAGCTGAAGAATAGCATATGAGCAAGCACTCATGGACTGATCTCATCCCAGTTTGCTAACCACTGGGCTCAATACCTGGCTAGTCCCAATCATAATGAACATAGGACAGAGAGCTGGCTCAATGTATTTCACTGCTCCCTTGCTCAGCAGGGAGACAAGGAACCCTTTTCTGTACAGTTAGCTTTACATTTGTAAAAAAAAAGTTTAAATCAAAGGCTTTTCTTATTAAAAAGTATATTAAATAATTAATGATCCCTCTCTTGCTTTCTTGTACTCTCATATTAACAAAGTGACAGTGGAAAAGTAGTAGTGACATGCAAAACTTTAAATCTTTAAGCAGCCAAACATGACAGTACTACCTATGTTTTGTAAGGGAGACTAGAAAATCAGTGTTGATCCTCTCCATCTCTCCATACCTCAGCAGATGCAGATGTTGTTCTGAAAATGGAGTAAAACCCTGCATTTTTAAGAACTTCTCCAGAGTTCAACACTAATCTCTCACTTCAGATTAGCAAATGCTATGATCCTTGACTGGTTTCATTTGTGTTAACTTTTCATCCCAGAATGGGAGCTTTTTCTTGCCAAGAGGCAAAAAAATTTAAGATGTTTTCCAGGTTATGTCACACTGATAAACCTTATATCCATTAGAGAGACAAATGTTAACAAGTCAGTTACAATGATGGACTGCAATCTAGCAGTCCTGATGCTGCAATGAATTTTGTGAATGACGAATAAGGACAAGATTCAAACGCAGTTGCTGATTTTGATTGCTGCATACTGCAATGCTAAACTTTGGGTACCAAGGTAATGCTCTGAATATACCCCAAACCCATGTCCCCTTCTGAAAAGGTCAGCCATAGATTTTACTGCACTGACATTTAAGCTAAGGTCATGCTGACCTTAGAGAAAGTTGCCTCTTGCATCCTATTCATATTGGGCTTTTAGGGGAGTCATTTTATTCATGTTAGTTTTTTGGAAATATTTTAAGTTTTCTTTTTGTAAGACCTGGCCTCTGGATAGGCAGCTTCTTGATATGCTCTAGGAACATTTCCAAAATATAAGCATGGGCTTAAAGCATTTTTCAGGTTCTTCAAATATCAGGTTTTTTTCAATGTCCATATTCCACACAAAACAAAACTGTTGGAATAGAGGGTAGTTTCTTTAGCTGTTCAGGATTTGCTTTCCCAGACATGAGGCATGTGAATCAATAGGATGTTTTACTGTATCTCCACAAGTATCTCCAAAAAGCACAGCAATGTAAAAGATGTAAACCCACTGACAGCCTATTCCACTGATTTTTTTCAATACTCACAACCTTGCTGTCTTATGGGTTCAGTCTTGGGAATAGCCTTTCACTATCTAACAGTAGGAGTTAGAGTTTCCCTGAAATCTCTTTATGACTCATGTTGTTGGTCTATTTTAAGAAAGCCATCCCATTTCCAAAATTCAGTCACTTCTAATATCCTCTGCCATGTTCACCTGCCACTCCTGGCTGCTCTTCAGCAGCTAATCTGCACACCACATAAGCATTTAGAATTTGCAGTTAAACTAGGAATAAGATATCAGTACTTGGCATAGTTGATGACCTTTCTGATAATGACATAAACAGATTAATAGGTGTTTTTTTAAAAAGAAGACCTCCCCCACCCCAAAACACAAGACTTTGCTTGTAGGAGTCATGCATCAGGTCCTGACTCATTTGCTATTCTAAATGGCTGACACAATTATCTTATGCTTAAAATATTAGTGCTGTAAATAAAGCCATTAATGCTTATGTGGTTTTCTAGGAAGGCTTTACTAAGAGATTTCATTTTTCTTTCAATCCTTGTAGTAGACACAAGTCTAGAGGCCCAATCTCTGTCTAGACGTTATCCCCTTAGTATCATACAAATAAAGTGTATATTGCATTTCTCCACAATAATCTGTCTAGTTCACAAACAACATGGCACAAGTAAGAAGATATGAAATGTCTAGCTCCTCACCTCAGGCCAAGACTTTTCAGTTTCTCACAAAGATAAATGAAAAGAGGTTAATATTAAAAACAACTAGACAGAATGGAAATCTATTGATATTCTCTGTAGTAAATAACCAGAGGTCAGGAGTAATGTTGGAAGTGTTTTTGAACTGTGTAGGCTGTGAATTCTTATGATATGAAACCAGTTGCCACGTAATTTCTCTTGCTGAGAGGAAATGAAACATTGAAACAGAAAACAACTTCCTGTCACCTCTCCTGCCTTTTGATGAAGGGAACAGGTAAAAAGAATTTTTACTGATACAGGCTGACTGGTGCTATTTAAAAATTAAAATCATGGTTTGCTTTCCAAAAAGCTGGGGGGGAAATCTCTGTCTCTGGACATGCGAGGGTTGAACAGAAGGCAACTGATGCCTGGAGCCATGAGGCAGAAACATCAGTGCAGATGCTTGGCCTTAGCCACTGAGTCAAACCACCTTGCCAGCAGCATAGCTGGCTGCCTCCGTGCCCTCAGGTCAGCTTGGCTCCAAGCTTCCTAGAGCATGAATTTCCATGACTTACAAGCTGTGGGGTTAGGAAAGATTATATGATTGTATGGGTTGACAGCACTGTATTTCTACTGCTCCCTGCAACTCTTAAGTACAGTGAAATTTGAAGCATTGGAAAGGGCTTCCACAATAAAAGGAAGATGCTTGCAGAAAATATATCTTAACAATATCAAAAATACATCCCCAAACAGAAGTGAGTATTAGGTTGCTTTAGGAAATTCTGAGTTCCATTACCTAATGCCCCTTATAATTTTCAGTGTACCACTGCAAAAGAGAGGTGGTAATAATTTTATTTTTTGTTGGTGGTAGCCTTTAAAAGCAGGTCTAGGCTAGAGAGGAAGAAGACAAGGTTAACTGCCCAACAGGAAAAACTTCCAATGACTGCAGTAAAGTACAGATACTGATAATGTATATGAATATCTTTTTATTGCAACAGTACTGTGGCTGGAGAAAGACAGCCATGATATCTATCCTAGTAAGGTAACAGTTGTGTTCCACTCTGAAGCTTGAACTCATCTGACTTATGTCATAGGAAAAGGTACAGAGAGCAGTCTGTAAGGCAGCAGAGGAGAAGTACATGTTGTATTTTAACATAAAACACATAGCAGGAAAGTCCACTGTTGCCCTGAAGCTATAAATTCTGTTCAGCAGACATGCTATCTGAGAATTATTTTAAAAACTAACTTTGGTAAAAACTCTCAAAGGCTGGCTAAAAGCTCTGGTCAGCCTAAGGAAATAGAAATCATGGGGACCTTGCTCTTACTACATGTGCTGAGATAAACTTCCTCACAGCCGGAAGCCTCGCAGATATGGTTGACTAGAATCTCTTCTGGTAAATATGAGTAAAACTTTTCATGTCAGAACTGAGACATTCACACACAGTACAGGAGAGCTGCAAGTAGATTTAGAAAAATGGTGGGAAAAGAGAGAGAAGAGTATTTCCGAGGAGCAGGATGCTGGCAGGTCATCCAGTGTTGTCAAGGAGAAGAGGTTCCCTTTCTTGACATCCTCTCTCATTATGCTGAGACTATCTCAGCATAAATCTGGAGATGATGAAAAAAACCCATTTCTTGATATAATTTCCTTTTTGTTTTTCTTCCTTTTTTTGGAAGTTCTTTCACCTGCACTATCTTGTATTGAAATTTGAGTTGTATGGTGGCTTGTCTGCTCCTTCTCATTCTGCCACTCATCTGAACTATTTAAACCAGCCTTGTTTACCACTAAACCTCCCTGGGCAATGTGAGGAAGGTGTTTGTAGCCTTCAAAAAGTCCTTTATTCATGTTGCACCTGCAAAAGTCACAAAAGGAAATAATGAGCAATTTGTTCACATGAATTTCTACAAAAATGCCATCCATCAGTGTGCTTCTTAGAGAGCAGACTTTTCTAACAGCTTTAATTGCACAGCATAAAGAATTTACTGCAGAGAAAAAGGGATTCTCAGAAGGTTGCTTTTTCACCACAGAGTATACAAGTTCTTCTGAAGACCGCATATAACTTACTAGAAAGCTTAGAAATACTTTATTATTTTCTTTTCAGAAGTGTAAAAAAATATTCTAAAGTACATATATGGACTGAACACAGATTTACTGCCACTGGCTCTTTGTAAGGCAGCCGGAATGAGGCTGCTCGTGTACATAAATGAGTCCAGCTGGTACATTTACTGGCAGCTTTATAAGAACACCTCCAGAACTGCTGAATGCTTGTGAAAGGTAGGGTATCAAACAAACTAGACTGGACATGTGGGCCAGTTGATGGGCAAGGCACTATAAACCTATCCATAACTAGTGCAGCTGTGACTATAAAACTTTTCAGAAAACCCCCCAAAAATCAGACACACAAACATTTAATGAATTTCAAATGAAAAACCTGGAATGCTTAGAGGGATTATGTAATGATTTTTGGGGAGTCCATTACAGGTCACACTTAAAACAAGAAGTGAGGTTTAGAAGTCAATATATTTTGTTGCTTCCTTTAATCAGGCTCAATTAAAATTTCCCAGCAACAATTAACCTTCTATTTTTAAAATCACATTTCAGAGTGCAACCTGGTATTAATATCCAGCAAAAAAGGGGACTTCTTTAATATTGCTGCCAAGAGAGTGGTAGCATTGGGGTTCAAAGGCAAGCTTTACACATTTGTGTTAAACAGAGAAAGCAAAGCCATTTGCCTAATATGTAATAAAAGCCTATCTGAAATTTATTCTTCCTCTAGCAGTGAAGTGCCTACATCTGGTCACTGCAGTGCCCCTCAATGAAAGTTTATGTCCTCAGGACCACTTGTTTAATTTATTTACTTTTTTCCCACCCCAAGCCTCAGCCATTGGTAGTCAAACCCTGAGGGCTGATTGCAATATGTTATCATCTGCACCTTTCCTTTACATAAACAGACAAATGGGAACTCATTATTTTATAGACATAGCAAGGTATTTGCCGAGATGCCTGTTGTGAGTGCACAGTAGTAGTATCTCTTCAAGTTCTGAAAGAACCAAGTAAACTTTATGAACTTGGTCTAAGATGTATCTGACCATAGACCTCAGGTTGATTCAAAGAAAGTGAGCAAAATGGGAAATACTTCCCATCAACGCTCCAGAGAAAACATTTCAGTATAGTAACAGTGGACAAAGCCGGACTCTGTAGCAGTATGTGCAAACAATATCCAGCATAGTTCCTGGGCAATGGCTCTGAAGAATATCACAGTGATTACAACCTGCACAGCATCCTTGCTTAGCTTCACACACCTTCTTTAGCATGGAGAATTTTCCCATTCCCTTTTGCTCCATGGGACGCTCAACACTCCAGTCAGGCCACAAATGCAGGGGCAGCTCAGGGGCCATCATGTCCCTGATCATGAGATCCAGCCATGGCCCAAGCCATGAAAAGCACTGGTTGTGCAGCCAGATACAAGGTGTGTTTGTAGCTCTCTTGGGAAACTGACAGAGCCCGTGTTTCTGAGGGACTCACAGCCTAAGTCTCCATAGAGTTTGGAAGCTACTTCACAATTCCTGAGCTGGTACTGCTGAGACAGATGAAATTACTCTGGGGACTGTCAATTAGGTAAAAATGTTCTGCAAATGGAATCTGGCTAAAGCAGACAGGCCAAGCCTCTATAATAAAAGGGAGATAAAACCTGTTTTGGAGGATCATTCTGACTGTGTTACATTATGGGAAATGGCTGTATTTTATTTTGATCTGAAATGCTCTCTTAATACAGCCTCAGGCACATCTGTGTGGAGAATGAAGATGGAGCATATCCACTAGCAGCGTGCTGGTGTTCAGGCACTGTTCAGTGCATCTTCTCCATGCACACTTCAGCTGCTCATACCTATTACAAGCTGGACAATTTTCACACAATAAAGTTGTCTAGAGACAAAAATTTCAAGACTGTCAAATCATATTAAGAATATCTTCTTTAGCAAGAATGAAGTGCTCGCTTTTTATTACACTGACATGTTACAATCATCAGCTTCCTAATCAGAGTAATAAAGCCAGAGGAGTAAAAATAGCTGAGAGGGCTGAAGTTTCCTTGTTCCACACAGATTCAGGGGAATGAGTAAAACATAAAATAGCTGTCAGTTTGTTTTCTAAATAAACCCATTGGTAAACTACTCCCTGAAGTATGGTCATAGATCAATTGATCCCATGCTTCAGCTTCTCAGCTACTCAGCTATGACCTGCAAGGCTTCTTCTGTAATAAGCAAGTGCTGAGAAAATACACCAACTTCAAAAGCAACTCCTATTTGCCTGGGGTTTTTAACCCTAATTTTCTTATATTCCTGACAATCAGAAGTCTCTATTTTTATTATTCTCCTATTCTTGTTGAACTGGATCAGCAGCAGAAGACTAAAATGCAACTCTGAGGGTGCTGTGTTTATTTATGCTGCCTGTGGGGCTGGCCTCAGAGCATACAAATACCAAAAGATTTGACTCAGTAATAAATACTGCTGCTAAGATCCTTCTCCTTCCTTGAGGTTTTTTACTCTGGCAGAAGCAAAAGAAAGGGAGAAAAGTGCATTGTTTGCCTCAAACTACAGGCCAAATTCCAAATTTTTGTTTCCTGCTGCTAAAGCATAAATTGTGAGGAAAGAACAGTTTCACATAGGCCTGAAAAGGCTTTCTCTGCAGAACCCCTGTTCAGGCACTGTCAGAGTCAGACCATTTTAATTTTCTCCCTTTAGCATTTTGAGTTTGGATCACAATTTCTTCTGCTTCCGTTGACAGGCCATCTTAAAGTCCCATGCTGGATTAGTAGTGATAATCTTTCCTTCTTTGGATGAAGTCCACTACAGTGGAAACAGGGACAATCTCTTATCTCACATAGTCCCCGTCTAATTCACCCTCAATGCAGACATCTCTTTATTTGCTCTCAAAGCCAGGAGTCAAAAGCTGTGAATTGTCTTAAATACAGGACATGTTCGTTGGGAACTGCAAACCATCTGGACAGTTTTAAAGATTAAGTATAAACTAGATGATGTGGCTTCAGATGGATTTGCATAATATCCTGCTTATTTGCCCAGGTAACTTACCAACTTCCAGATAGCTGCTTGTGATTTCTATTCTGATAATTTCTTCCTTCAATGACTTTGTTTCATCCTGTCAAACTTTTAGTCAAACAGATGAAATTGAAAGTAGCAGCCCACAAAAGTCTTCTGACTGCTGGGCAATTGGTGACTCAGTCAGCATGAGCTCTCTGATTTCTTTGATCAACATGAGAATTAAAATGTTCTAATGTAATTGCCAAACACTATGAAACCAGTGCACAGTGCATCTGCTCCCCTCCTTCCTGCTATCCTTTCACCACCTTAGATGATTAATATGAAACACTGCTGCTTGGGTTGACACAAGATATAATAAGAGTAGTAGTAGTATTTTGAAAGATATCTACTGCATCACTCATATCTTTGCTCTCTAGGTATGATGTCCCTAATAAAAATTTACCCACTCTAATTTGCCATCAACATATTTAACTGTGGGTGCAGAAAGGCATTCATTCTGCACCCTTGCTGATTGCTCTCTTAGAGATGCAGGGATACAATAAGGATACTGGAGAGTGGGCAATGGGAGCTGCAGAGTGAAGAACTAACACAGTGCTGTGCAGAAGTGCTTCCTAAAGAGCAATGCCCCAGATGCTGAGTAGACCATACAGCTATGTGGACCATGGCCAAACTTCAAACAAATCTGGTTATACTTGGTGGAGTCTGATAGGACTCTGCATCTGACACCATTTCTGTGAAAGCAAACTCTTTAAGGAGAATTTTTTCTTATTTCTCCATTAGTGGCACCAGAATACCTCTATGGCATGCTGGTAACAGTTTTTTCTCCAAGTGAAATTTTAGAGGTCACTGTGCTGGCCGATCTCAGATACCAGTCCAAGAATCTGTCCTGAGATATCTTCCCAAGTTATAACCTGGCTGCATTTGTTTTGCAGACACGAGAAATTTTGGTGCACATCTATTTGTATCACCCTGTAACAAGAGTAACTTGCTTGAGACTGACATTGATTGTGTTGGTGCCGTAAATATCTCAGCAAAATGACATTGCAAGCCATACTACTACAATGTGGTTTGCTAATCCTGCAGTGTGTTTTTCTAACTCTGTGATTTATGTCAAGGCTGTATCAATCAAGGATTGTAAATGCATAAATCTAATTGGTTTTGTGATTTGTTTTTGGAGAGTGCACTGAATACTAGCTGCAATAACACACTCCAGGCTACACATTTCCAGAGGATTACTGAACTTATTACTCTTCTTGGGTGGTTAAAGTCAGTCAGTCACACAAATACCTTTATAACACTGCATATAGAGGGCCATATTTTTATGGTATAGTATATGAAAGAGATAATTTCAACGGATAACGGCCTCCCACCACTTCATAAATGCTGGGGCAAAATCAGGACTTTATTGAAAAAGGAAATTGATCTCAAGACAATATTCTATTGCAGTTGCTGAAGATCACAGCTATGTTATTACAGTAAGTTTAGTCTACTATATGACAAATCAAGGGGAACTAGCTGGTTCTTGTAGACTTAAGACCTCAGAAAGAAGCCTAGGAAATTGTATGTGTAAGTGCAACCAAAATGCTCAGCGTGCGTGGGGAGTTGAAGGACAGTGGTTCTGTGTTAATAAATATCCTGCCACAGTGCTACTGCACTACTCCTGTGTGCAGCTGAAGGAGGAAAGGCTAACAGGGCATTCATTTCAGTGGGACACGCAGAATAGATACAATGAATAAAGTCTGAGATCTAGTGAAAAAAAATGGGAATTTTCTCCTTGGATCTTAACCTACATCCTTTGCTAGTTTCAACTCCTACAGATGCCTATTCATGCCGCTTCTCAGAGATAACGACTGAACATCAGGCAAAGGCAAAAGCCTGTTTACACTCTGTGCAGACACCCTCACACAGACGTGCATGGCTGTGCAGCACAGCTGGACCAAGGCTTTGCACCTCTGGCTGCCCCAGTCCTGCGTGTGGGCTGCAGGAGCCAGGCACACTTACTTTTGTCTTCAGCTGGGCTGCCGTGCATGCCATACAATTAGGGGCCAATCAATCTCAGAAATACATATCTGATGATGTCCTCTTGAGCGAGAGGAGGGAGTATAGGAATTGGTGCACTGGATCAGTGGGTTGGGTCTGACCATGATCCCTGACAGGTGCTCAGCAGATGCCAGCGTACCACAGTTGGCAGATGTGGGCTAATCTCTACTCCACACGCATTAGGCCTCATCCTGATCTCAGGCTTAAACTCTGAATCAAGAGGTTTAATGGCTGGATTGCTTCCAGTGGGCCAGTATTATTTATGTAACTGAATTGGGATTTGTCCACACAGCAAGATAAAAGCAGGAGTGCATCCTGTTTTGGAAGCACTGGGTTAGCACAGGGACTGCAGCCAGGTCGAGGGAGTTATACCCATTATACCAAATGGACAGCTGACTCAGGCCCTGACCCCGAAAAATAATGTGTTTAAAGAAATCCCACTGAATTTTCCCAAGGAACTGGAGTGTGTCCAGTGTTTTAGCACTCTGGCCAGCTCAGACTATGATGCATGAAAATGGCAGGAGCCCTTCCAGCGCCTGGTGCCAGGCACCTCCCTGGCCTCATGCCCCTGCTCCCCAGCAGGACAGCAGCTGTGCCCCAGCAGCCTTGCCTCCATGATGCACCTCCTGCTGGATCCAGACTGCAGGGAGGGACAGGATCTGCCAGTTTTCCTTGACACAAAAGCCCATGTCTGGAGAACACAGGGTCTCCAGAACAAGTTTTAGAACTGATTCAGTCCAGCCCTGCAATGCATACAGTGATTAGCAGGTTGTCTCACCAGGTTTAGGTAATCAATTATCTTGTTGGGAGAAGTCCAGTAGGTACAGTAATACCAGACAGGTGTTTATTAATACTAGAACCATACTTCCTCAGGGCATTTGATCTCATCAGCTCCTGATGCTGGCTCCTTAGCAGAGACAATTGTCAGCTGACATCCTCTGTCTGGCTCATGAATCAAGGGTGTTTCACCTCCCTGCTCACAGGTGCTAAGATAAAACAAAAAGGGTAAACTAGGGTTTACAAAGTTGCCCATGCTGAGCAGTGGGAAAACTATGTGCAGTTGGCCTCATTTTCCATTCCAAACAGTCAAGAGGCATGATTGGGATGGGCACCTGGGCTGGCAGATATTAGGAGGATCACAGATGAGGGGACCCCTAACTTCTGGTGGCATAGCAGGATTAGAGGCCTTGGAGACTACTTTTCAATCTTGTTGGGTTTGGTAGAAGGGTCATTTTAAGATGATGTCTGGAAAGGCCCATGAAAAGAGCTTAAAACTGTAAGATACAGGGTGGAACAGGAAGTATGGCCACTTGCAACCCAAAGTGGCAAAGATTTATCTGTGTGTTTAACTTTACACATGCAACCAAGAGGCTGGGGAGAGACTGGTGGACTTAGAGGATTTTTAATCAGGTGCATGAATGTTTCAAGCATCCAAATGTGACAGGCATGGAGTCACAAATACATGCCTTTTTTTTTCCCTTTATTTTTTCAGAAGTTGGTATGAATAAATGAAATTCTTGTTCCTGTATCTATTTTACCAAATTTACCCATTATGGATTTTTTTATGGTTGCTGTTCCCCAGTAATAAAACTGTTCTGCTATCAATATGTATTCAAAGACAACTCCTTTTAGACTACCCAGATTGTTTGGGGATTTTTTGAAACATGCCACAATGTTAAGATGCTATTCATAACATACATGCTATATATTAAACATATGTATCCTTGAGGAATTTGTCATTATGTCTTCCTTCCTGTCCAGTTGAGGTATTATTGAATGCTTCGACCCATGTTTGTTGCTGTAATTAAGTGGAATTTAGGGTGGGTCTCGGGGTGATCAATGGTAGAAGTAGGGGTTTTGTCAATTCAAAGGAGAGTATTAGAATAGTTTCGTGGTTTGGGGTTTTCTTTTATCATTATGGCATTCGGTTTTGCAAAATTTAAAAGTTATTTTCAGAGAGGTAGAATGGAGGGAAGAACAGAAATATGTTTGTGCCTTTGGAGGAAAGATATTTTTTATTCATGATGTGGTAGCTTAGTGAAACTTCATCACAGGTCAAAGTTTAAGGAGAACTCCTAAAGGGTAAAAAATTTTCAGGCAATGTGCATTCTGGAGCACTGCTGAAGGGATACCAGTCACCTCAGCTGCTCACTGCCAGTGTAAAGCCCACCTAGGCTTGGTGAAGACAGATTTCAGCATGGGATGGTTACTTGGTGTGACATTCAGTGACCAGCAGTGCTGGTTCCTTTCGGTAGGTGTGTGACTTGCTTGTTATTGCCACGTTTGGTGAAGGCTGAGTCCCACAGGCTTAAAGCTAGATCCTAAAGGATGGAGGAAGTGAACCCTTCTTCCTCCAAATAGCAACCAGTGTGTGAGCTACCAGAGGTGCCAGGCAGGTGGGAAATCAAGTAAAAGACAAAAAACCCAAACAAACAAAAACCAAAGAGAGAAAAAAACCCCAATCACTGTTTTTCCATGCACAGAGAGACTTCCAGCAAACTAATCCTAAGTGCACATTTGTATACATGCATCGTAACA
The DNA here is from genome assembly GCF_022539315.1 of Serinus canaria. NCBI lineage: Eukaryota > Metazoa > Chordata > Aves > Passeriformes > Fringillidae > Serinus > Serinus canaria. Next base: position 58,166,111 of record NC_066316.1, on the reverse strand, counting down.
CAAGTCTCTTCTCTCAAGTACCTGTTTCACAGCCTTCAAGAGGAGACTAGCTCTGAAACCTAGAAGTCTGCAGCCATGAACCTATTCTGCAAACCTGAGGAGAAGGATTTGAAATTCTCCTCCTTCCACAGCTGCAAAGAGAGCAGACATCTGTACCTCTATGTAAAAATCCTTTGGATTTCTTTAAGTATTCAGAGCCTGTGGAGCCTTTATTCTACTCTCAAAACAAGCTAGTAGAAGAAATAAAAATGATAGGTGTACTCATCTGGTCCTTGTGCTGTTATTCTTCTCATTTCTACTAGATCTCACCTCGGAAACTATATCTGGCTCACCTACTTGACAAATCTGCTTTCCTAGCTACTGTGTTTGGTGTGTTGGCTATGTGATAATTTTTTTTTTTTTTTTTTTTGTAAAGCTCATACAAATTTACTTCATTGTAGTATCAGAAAAAATGCCTGAAACACTTTCATTGACACAGGAAACTTCCACAAGACCTTTCATAAACAAGGAAATTAGCTGTAATTTTTAAGTATGGGCCTTTTGTGGGATTACTTTTTTCTGACTTCGTTCTGACACTGCTTCTAAAGTATCTCATTTATCACTAACCAGGTAGAAATATTCTCTTTGTGTGTGTTATTTTACAATGATATATGTATAGACATAAATAATCTCAGGAGCCAAAAAAATGCCAGGAAAATTATTACTTCCAGTGCTAGTGTTGAAACAGTGCCAAGCCTAAAGTTTTGTAAATTAGGCTGTAAGTGTGAAATCCCTCCAGCTGTTAAAAGTATTCCATATCTAATTATATGCACAGTTTTTCAGACCATTCTCTCCATTTGGATAACCCTGAAATTACATACTGTATGCCTGGAAGTGAGGGCCCACATGTGTTCTGTAAAAACATCCAAAAACATAAAGAAAGCAAATAGTCAAAACAGATAAGCCACATTTTTGTATGGTTTTGTATGGTTTTGTCAGTGTTTTCCTATGTGGCTTTCTTTGTTTTCAAAACATTTCTTTCTAAACACCATTTACTGTAATGTGCCCACCCTGTCATTGCAGATGCTGCCAATAGCTATATGTAAGGAAGTGACTATTTTTTAAACCTATTTGCACAGGAGGCTAAAACAACAGCTGCATGAGAGCAGAGAAGCACCAAAAGAAAAGGAACATTTTTGTAGTCATTGCTCCAGCCTTCAGAAACCAACTGCGAAAGCTCTTTGTGAGCAACAAATAGCGTAGTCAGAAAGGGAGTAAGCTGTTCGTTTAATGGAATAACTAAATCAGACTGATGGGAATTGCACTTTTTAAAATTAGCTGCAAAACTTTCTGGCTCTATCTGACCCTCTGAATTTTCACATTGCAACAAAACTTACTAATGTCTTTGTCACTCATTAGCAAAGATACTCAGTGCAACAGTTGGAGTGCCAACCTAAAAATCTGCAAACTTCACTGGATTGATCCAAAACTAAAGCTGCCACCCATTAGGACCAAGCATGCCCTTTCAGTACCAAACACCACCTCTGAGCTGATACCCAGATCCTGGGAAAATAACTTCTTTTTCCCATGGAAAATGGCCTCCATTTGCGGCCACTCACACTGGCCGACACTGGGGTGCCAACCTAAAAATTTGAAAACTTCACTGGATTTCTCCAAAACTAAAGATGCCAGTAATTATGACATAATGGCAATTATGACAATTATGCCAGCAATCTCCTGAGTAGGAGTCTAGTGACAGAAGCACTAAATAAAAACTGAGTCCTACACCTTAAAAAGAGCAAAATGTTGGCAAGACTGGGAAGATGCAAAAACCATTTGACTTCAAAAACATTTGTCATCATACTTTCATTGTTCTCCTCTGGCTACATTACAGTTCTATACATTCCCTAGGAAGAAACATACGCGTGTATGTGAATCTGTATATATGAGGCTTTATTTATTCCTTTGTTATACATATGAAATTTTCTGACTCAAATACATGTTCTTCAGGACCATGGATCCTACTGAAGACTCTTCCTGTGTCACTTTTGGTTTGAACACACTTACACTCCATGCATATTTTAGTAATTTTAACTAAAAGCAAACAAACGAAAAAGTAAGCAATTTACCCAATATATTCCCCCATATGAAAAATATGATTTTCATTCAAAGGTCCTTTGAACAACAACAACACATACAGCTGGCAGCCTGGACTGTCACGCCTATTTTGCAATTTAAATAGCTCCAGAGTTAAATGCATTGAATTCAAAATACTGATGAGGGACTGATTAGGTCACACCAGTAAATTTGCACTACCTCGCAAGGTAAACTTCTTTATTACGAATACACCTAGCAGTGCTGGGACCCCAGCATCAAACTCATGGAAAATTCCACAGTGTGTTACAAGCAGGGATAGCTTTTCACTCCTTTAACTAGGTCCTTTCTCTGCAGGAAAGAGTGAGTACCTGTCCCCAACAAGGACTCTTGTCCCACTGCAGTTTCCTTCTGTGACCTGTGGTACACCTCCTATGGACCACCCATGGACTTGGAGCTGAGGGATCCCCAGAAGAATCAAGCTGCAGAAAGGTTCCATCTTTCTCATTCTCCAAGCAAGCCAGACCCTCTGCTGCTCTTAGTTTTGCCCAGTGGGGAAGAGTAGAGAGCAGAGGCAGATGTCAGCAAGGAAAAAGCAGTGTAAAGGGGAAGAGCATGTGTGAGAGACAGCCTGTGGTGTCAGCAGGGACTCCAGAGGCACAAGGGACAGAGACTGTAAATTTTAGGGAATGTCTTAGAACAGAGGAGTGCTCAGTTTTTATTTTAAAGAAAGACAAGTATAGACATTTAGCTCAAAAAGGTTTTGAAAATCAATGCAGGAAGTAAGAAAAAACAGTGAGATTTTCAAGTTGCTAAAGGAAAGCGCTCTGTACAGCATATCTTCTCTCCATGTCATGGTCGGGTGTGGAGTTGCTGTGCTGTTCTCATGGACTGTTGCTCTCCTCCTCCTCGCTGAGGTCTGCACCACCTGGAGCCATGCCAGACAAACCTGAAGATATTCTGAAGCTCAATGAAAACCGTGGTGGCTACCTGCACTCCTGATATGTGTCAAGCAGAGCTGGAAAGCATTTTGAATTTTCCAGAACTTTCTGCCTCTGGCAAGACCAGGAAGTGTCATGACTAATATTCTTTGGAAATCTCTGATCTGCAAAGGCAGAGCTCACCACAACCAGAAAGCAGAGCAGTGTTAAGAGTTGTAGGAGCAGAAAACACTTTTACAACCTTCCATGACACATCTATGTATTTGCACATAGCCAAGGTTTCAGCTAAGTCAGAATTACTGATGTGCCTACATGTGTGAACAAATGGAAAAATTTTGAAGGTTGAAATGTTCTGAAGTAAAAACATTTGGCACGCTGGCCCAAGGGTTCATTTATCATTCAGCTTCTTCTGTTCTACCAAGTGTGACATTGAGTTGAAAATAAAATTCTGAATAATGCGTTCATCCTGGACTTTTTTTATTTTTTCTACACTGTAGTAACTTGTGAGCAATCCTGTTGATGAGTCTCTTTAACACTCAGAACACTGCAGAACTGACCGAGCTGTTTTCAACAAGATGAAATCGTTCTCAACAAAAATCTCATGGTAATTAGCCATGAAGGATTTAATTGTTAAGTCATTGTCAGATAGAAAATATTCAAGAAAATAATTTAAAGAACTGGACATAGAAATATTGTTCTTATTTTAATGATCTTACCCCAATTTAGAATATCCCACCCATGTTTTTACATGCAGTCACAGTATTTATTTTGCTTTCCATGACTCCCATTCATTAAAAAAAAAGAAACAAAAAGCCAAAACCCCAAGCCATCACCAGCATATACATCTGGACTGCAAAACCACAGCATTCCAGGCAAATCCAATGATGCAGTCCTGCCAGAGGGCCTCAGGAGTGCACGCGTATGCTGTGCAGTCAACATAAAATCACTTCAGATTTCATGCAAATGAAATTTGCTTGGTTGTTGATGATCAGCTCTATCTAACACATGGTATATTTAGTAGTTTTGGTTACTAACCCATGAAAAAGATTCTTGGAAGTGTTTGCTGGTTGGTTTGATTTAATTCCAATACATAAGAACACCTTTGTTTTGCTGTTGCTGTGGTTAATCATTGCCATATTGTAGGATTTCCTTGATTGTTCTATATGTATTACATCTCAGTTTTCTAATTCTAAGATGGTGTTTTATTTTTTTTTCTTGCCATAAACAATAAATACCCATTATATGTGTAGGTAAGGAAAACTTTACAGGACAATACCCTGCTATAAACCAGCAGTGAAATAAAAGTGCATAGAGATAGTAAGGACTTAATGCACAGGAGCTGGGGTAGTTAGGCACATTAATATTTTAATCTGCTTGAGCTCCCATCCAAAAGCTGGTGTTTCAGAACCCTGGCAAGATGATTCAGGGTATTTTTGCCAGATAAAGCATCAGGCCTTAAGCATTAAAATGAGCCTGCCATTTACAGCACACTATGTCAACAAAAGCTTTCCAGAAGACCTAAATAAACCAGGGATGTCAGCAGGAGCAGGAAGAATATGAAAACGTCTACTAGACTAAGTGTCAGGGGAGCTTGAAACTAGCTGGGTTGCTCTTCACCCATTCACTGCCATGAATCAAAAAACTGACATTTCCTTGGATCAAATTCCTTTCATTTCAGATATTTATCTCTATATTCCAATATATAAAGTGTAAAATCAAAAACGACTTTTTGTGGCAAAACTCAAAAGCACATGTATCTTGTCATTCACTTTGGAAACAAAATGTTTTTAAAATCAGCACATTCCTCAGAAACTTTTGATCTTGACAGAGCAGCATATCTATTGAAAAATTTATAGCAAAAACCACTATGTAGCTATGTGTAGCCAGAATAAAAACTCATTTGACTTTGCTTTTTGCTACGCATGCAAATATTTTTCCTTTCTGTAGCATATGTTTATGCCACTTTCTTTAAATTTGAAATTGTTACATCCCAGTCCTGCCACTTGCTCTGTGTGAGTGTGTTATTGCACCTATGTATCCTTTGAAGTCATGCCTGTTTAGTAGATTAGTCAAGCATATGTGACAAATAGATTTTCTTTGTGAAATATATTATCTAATAAATCTTTGATATATGACAAAATCATTGGTGTGTTTCTGGTTGCCTTCAGTCTTCCTTTGAGATCAAAAAAGGAATGTTGTGATAAAATAATCAATCAAATACATCATAACTTTTTCTATCAAACTTTAATGTTTCAAGTGTGTATTAACCTCTACTACAGTAAAGGATAAAAAAAATCTTTTCCCAGATTTTTTAAAATTACTTTCAGCACCAAAGAACTGCAGCCATCTAAATCTTACAAGTCCATTTTTCATGGGCAATGAAAATGTAATTGCTGCAACGTTTACATGTTTGGCAACTGCCACAGTGAGTCCTTAAAGCTCCAGAAAATGGATAAAGCAGAAGTTCTCAAAAAGAACATAACTAATCAGAGGATAAACAAAACTATAAAACTACTTCTCTCAATTTGAAACATGGCAGTTAACTTTAAAAGAAAAAGAAAAGCAGAAATTTATTCTGTGTGTTGTGATGATGTTCATATAGAGTAGGTTCCATACAGCTTCTATGATATACAGGTTCTGTTGGTGCCAATATGTTCTATGTGCCCTTAATTCAATGAAACGCTTGTTTCTTTGATGTTTTTCCTTTTCTTACATCGAAAGTAAAGAGCTGTAACAAACTTGGGGACAATAGCATTGTCCTTCCTCTGAGGCTTGCAAGTGTCAAGTTGGCAGGAGACATCAGGAACTGGCAGATCCTTTATAATTCTGGAAACTGGGAACAACTTTCTTGTTCCTAGCGGCATTCAGTTCAACAAGTCCTGCCCCAAGCTTGTACCAGAGTTGTACATTGGATTCAAGGATGAGATGCTGATCACATATTCCCCTGAGGGTCATGTCCTCTCCTGTCACAGAGGACTGCCTCAAAGTCCCTTCTGTGCACCACATGGTCTGGAGCTAGTTCCTCACCTGTTGCTGAGTGTATGAAGAATTGCACACGTGGGGCAGACTCTCTTCACTCAAGACACCAGAGCTCACTGCGTACATCTAAGCTGCTTAGTGGTCCTTCCCATTCATCTTGTCCTGAGATCCCTGTCACAGATAAAACAGATTATTTGCCTCTTATTTCTTTCTCCTGCCCATAAAGGAGGCTTGATATGGCTGGTTAAGAGCTGGGCAGTGTCAGCATCAGAAAATAAACTGAAGTATCCTCTTGCAAGAGTAGCAGACAAGGAGAACAAAGCAGTTTTGGTGCTCAGCCCCCAGCATCAGCGCTGCATGCTCACAGGATTCACTTCAAAACCACGCTGCTGCCTGCAACTAAAATGCTGATGTAGGCACAGTCTCGACCAGCCAACTTTCATAAGTCTAAATTTACATCAGGTAAATCTTGACCAATTGACACAAATTTGGACCTTACCTAAACACCTGTCTCTTCATGGATGCATTTTGAGACAATCCAAGCTAAAGGAAAAGAACATCACCCCTTTTTTTAGGTTCAGGGGCAGCAGTTAAATGGCCTGTCCTTGTCTTAATCAGCTGAGGGGATGTAGAAGCCATATATTTTTTGGGGGGACCTTCAGGACCCCCAATATTCCGGATGGTGAAAGAAAAGCAACGGGGAACTGAACATTAACTGAACTTAATGTAACTACAGAGCTGTGAAAAACAGTTTGTTGGAAGAGACAGGCAGTTAAGGCAGTGATATGCAGCCTTTATCTGGCTAAACTGAACTTTCTAAACCTATGTGCCAGCAACTTCCTTGGAAACTGTGCATCCATTTGTGTGTGTGCCTCCATAGCCGTGTGTAACAGAGCCCTGGAGATTGGATTACATCTGCACATCCTTATCTGTTTGCCATGGCTCCTGCATCTTCAGAGGAGGAAGATGTATTCTTGTGTCTCTTTCTAGTATAATTTGCAGGGCTGCTCGGTCATAGGAGAAGGGCTTTGGTTCCCCTTGAATCATAATTTTTTAATTAGAAAAAAATCTCTGAGCATGAGTTCATCTGCTCTAGCAGGCAGATCAGCTATTTATACATGCAGACATACATTTCCTTTTATCTAATGAGTATGCCATGTTGTGGTCTCTGGCTGCATGGCCCAGCCCAAGACTCTTTGAAGCCAAGGGAAAGACATTTGTTCATTTGGCAGCAGCAGGATTGGGCTAAGACATAAAAAATTGTGTAAAAAGTCCTTTCCTGTAGAATTCCTGGTTTCGTCTGAAGGAAGTAGTGCTAAATATTTCACAAGAAAGCCTGATCCTGCAATCTAATTTTAGACATGATGTAATAGGAGCATGTACTAAACAACAGGAGAGAAGGAGGGGAATTAAGGACAAGGATAGAAGTAACAAGAGCATGTCTTTCTCCAGCCTTGTTATTTGTGCATATTGGTAGCTCTACTGCACGGGAAGATGCAGTTATTAACTTATTTATTTAGGACTTACTTTGTCTTACAGAATCACAATATGCCTGCTGTTGTGAAACTTATTTCCCCCTTTCCTGAAGGACAGTTTCTTTACAGATATAATGAATAATATGTACAATGTGTAAAGTGTTCTGGACATTGGTGCTGACTCCCTCTGCCAGGCCATGTGCAGCACCCACCACCCAACAACATTTGCTCCATGTACATGGCAGAGAGGAAGCAGTAAGCAGAGCAGGACTAAGTTTTTCAGAGAGCTTTTTTCCTCCTCTCACATACCAGCTCACAAAGCACAGCCTTCAGCTTAGTCCTGGGGAGCAGTGGTTGCAGAGTACCTCACAGAAAGCCTGTGCTGGCTGGGAAGAGGGCAGGGTGTGGAAACTGCAGGCGTTTGGGGTGCAAAAAGCACAGCGGCACCAGCACCCTTGGTGACCAGTAAGACCACTGTTTTCCTGTCTGCTACAAGTCTCTGTTTCCATGGCTTGGGGGTGAATAAGTGCCAGTTTCCACTGGCAAAATAAACCAGTTCTTTCTTCAAATGAGCCTGTGTTCCCTGCCCACACCTACAGCAAGTGTGTGTGCTGGATTAAGCGTGGTTCTCATAATGTGGGAGATGCTGCTTCAAACAGAAATCCATGGAACGGCATTCTTTCTTCAAGTGAATTTTGCAGTTCTCTGCAAGCCAAATCAAACATTAATACCATTCAATCAACATTTCCATATGTAGATATTTTTATCAAACCACAGTCTCTTTCATTGTTATTTTTCAGTATCGCTTTGGTCTCTTGCACGTATTATATATTGACCAAAGTAAAGAGCAGTGTAGCTTTATGAAACATTGCTTCACATTTATGGGTATTTTTAAAGTTTCTGATTTTGTTACTCTTGCCAGTACCAGTAAATGTGTTTGAAGTCCTTCACATGTTGCTTTGTTTATAGTAGAAACACCACATTTTGCTGAGGAGCACATCTCCCTATTAAAAAAAATATATATAAAAAAGAAGCTGAAGTTTTATTAAATAAAAGGATTCAGAAGACTCAGTTGCTTCAAAACATTTGTGTGCAGGAAAAAGAAGTTTGTGTCCATTTTCGTTAATGATCTCATGAGTTTTACAAGTTAAAACTGAAAGCAAAGAAACCAGGACTGATGCTTAACTGGCAAGAAGCCAGTACAATGAAATTAATAACATATGTTGGAGAACCCATTTGTAACAATTTTTCCATTTAAAAAAAAAAAAAAAGTGGCAGCTTAAAACCACTGACAAGACTGTCTTTTCTTTTTTCCTTTCTTTCTCTTCTTCCCTTCCCCCCTACCCTCCACTACATAGAACACTTTGGCTTACATCCAAGTGTGCAGTACCAAACTTGTCTCAGAGTTCAGATTAATGCTTTATGCAATTTTAAGTGATTCCCTTGCAGCTGCTGCTCAGGGAAATATTGTACTGGACGTGTTTGCTCGGAGGAACTGGTGGCAAAACCACAGATGCAGCAGCCATCCCTTGGCAAGTAACAGATGTGGTGTGTGCTGTGTTCAGCCCATCCTCGGCACTTACCTTACTCCTGAGCAATGTGGGGGGCACTGACCCAGCTCGCTGCCATCCATGCACAAATTCAGCCTTAAAGCGCTTGGCTTGTGAGAGTTTTGTCTTGATTGTTCTCTTGTCATGTGTAAGCAACCTTATTTACTGATACCTGAAGTTAAGGCTGAGAAGTGAGGACCTTGGCCTAAAGAGGCTGCCCCCATCATTACCATATGTCACCTCCCTGTATTTTTTTTTCTTCTCAGCCATTGTGTGTTTTCACTGCTGCTGGGTTTGGTTCTTTCCTCACTCCATCTAGAGACTGTGCTGTATGTCCTTTGGGGCAAAGCATTCCCTCTTGCTAAGCTCTCTGTCACATTTTCTATGTGAAACTCCAGGCACACCGGGGCTTCCTGGCCCTGCTGGGATTCTCCCGCTAAGAGTCTTGAGTGCCTTCAACAGGATGCACAAGGAAAATTGTTTTGGTCACTAGAGCTGATGGGAGGAAAGCATTGGGATTTGAGAAATCACTGCTTGGTATAGGGGAGACACCTTGGGTTTTCAAGATAGCTAAAGGGGTCGGGGGGGTTCTTTAAGGATACCCTGGTGGTTTATAACCCGGGCACAGGGAATTACAGGAGAATTCCCAGCTGTGGGAGTGCAGTCAGATGCCTAGAAATAACTGGGGTATTGGGAAATGAAGTGAGCTCATAAGGTAAGGAAATTAATGAACCTCTAGATGTCCAACAGGTTGGAGGCATTGAATAGCACGGAAGATTATTTGGGAAGTGAAGCATCACTGCACAACGGGTGGAGACACAAAGCAGTCAAATAAGGAAAAAGAGAGTTAAAATTGCCAGATACTACAAATGAAATTAAAGCTTTCAAGGCAATTAATGTTCATAGTGAGCTGGAAAAATAAGTTAAAGCCTTTGTAATACTGAACTGAATTCCTTTTTGTATAATTTCACTGACTTCATTGGCTTGTACAGGGTGGTACTATTCTGAATTTGGCCCAAAAGTAAAAATAAAGTTAAATGCAGCTATCATGCTGTGCCCAGACACGGAAAGAAATTGCAAGGATTGTGAATAGGAAAATCTTCAGTCATCAGTTCATTGTATGACTTCAGTAGAAAAGGAAAACAGGTGTAGCAGAGTGGGGAAAGAAGACTGACTGTATGAATGAGGAGAGAAATCCAAATTAGTTCCAGTGTTTGGAGACTGTATGAGGTGCTAGCTCCATTTCCTCCACAAAACCGGACATTTTGGGTCTTCTCACAGAAAGCATACCATTGCTCTGGAGATGGAACAACACTTGGAAAACACTGGAGACTAAAGCTGTTTTCCACTGGAGAAGTAAAAACAAGATAACAATATGCAGTATTTCTACATTTTCATGTGCTACAGTGTCTAGGCATAGAAAACCACCTTCTATTCACTGTGACTTACCACACATATTCAGGTTTAAGCCATATTCCTATTAATTCCACCTCCTTTTTTTTTTTTTTTTTTTTTTTTGTTATTTAGTGGGTTTATTTCTGAATCTATTATTCTGTTCTAATTTAATGTCTGACTTCAGGAGTCTTTTTTTTCCAAGTTTCAGAAGTAAGTTGAACAAACCACACTTCTAGGTGCATGTGCATTACTATATCTAAGTTGCAAGAAGCTCTGTGAAATCAAAAAGAAAAGTGGCTGAAATTTGGACCTTATTCAAGTCAATAACCAAAACCTCACTGACTGCAACATAGTCAAAATGTTGTGTATGTGGTGAATTATTCACGAGAGCTCAGTTCAGTCATTATCTGTCCTCATGTCCTTCAGCTGGTCACAGAAAGTGCAGGCGCCACTCTTGATTCCTAACAATTGACTTCCAAAGTTAAATTAATGCAACTTTTGAAAAGAACTCTGTAGAACAGCCTTTTCATTTTCAGGGTAGCTAACCTGATGAAAATGAAACTGAGGCTCCATTATTTTACATTTTACTCCTTTTTCCCCTTTACTTGAAAAATGCATAGCATTAAGTTATATTCACAGATTTGCAAATCTCTCCTTTTCTATAACCATTAAAACAGTTTTTCTTAGACTTCTGCACATTACATAAAACTGTTTTTATAACAGTAATTTATTAGGTTAAGTTGGAGAGCTTTTACTGCTCTTTATATGAAAAGACTGGGCTGATTTTGGATCTCTTTAATGTGGCCCTTTAGATGTAGTAGCTATGACATTAGAACTTTCTGGGAATGTATGCCCAGTAGCTTGGTAATATGCAAAATATGCCAAAGAAGCACCATTCCCTTCAGGATAAAATGGCATTGTTCTCATTCTTACTGTACTATGTATAGGAGTAAATATGTCACTCTGAATATCCACAGAAAAAGGGTCTGATGCCCAAAAGACAATTTTTGTGGCCTTCTGTGCTGAGAGGGATCTGCAGGCCACAGTAAAAAGGAGTCAAACTGGAAAATTATCTGCTAAGCAGAAAGGCTGACTAGATGGCCTTTGACAATGAGGCTGGCAGAAAACTTCTCCCTTTTAGGAATTTCTGTAGTATTTCAGTACCCAACTTTCTGGGTCTTCTTTCAGTTTGTGGGGTTGTACTCTAAAGTTGGGTCAGTGAGGTGATATTAGTGCAAAAGAGGCCCTAAATTTTAAAGTTTACTGAGCTGTACTTGACTAGTCAAGCACTTCCTGCTCTTATGTTTTTGGGAATCTATTTAACCTGGATTTCAAAGACACAATGTGTCATCGCCTTCTGTCACGGAAAACAGTTTCAGAACTAAAGTTGTGCAGGGAGCTGGAAAATGCAAGTGCGTACCCATGTTTTCAGCTTTTGGTGCTGTGTGTTGAATGATTTAATGAGATGTTTGTGGGTTACTTTAGCTGGGGCTGAATTCTGGCTTGCACTTCTCTGTGGTCTGGTTTGTAAGCATGGAACCAAGCTGTCCAGAAGCAAAAGCCAGCACTGCACAGCATGCATGATCTAATATTAGACTCAAGTCATTTTAACTTTCGCTGAACTCTGTTAACCAGCCACTTCAGGGCAAAACTGCTATAAATAATACAATTTGCAAGGTGTAAATCAAAGCTACAAGCACTTGTGTTAGCCATTCAACCTAACAAGGAATCAACTGCTTCATACATGAATAACTAAATTACTTGGAATGCACCTCTGGTTCAGCCTTATGGATGAAGTTGCCTGAGAGGTACTAAAAAACAAAGTGAAAGGTTGAGATAAAATATAAGTATGCACATTCTATCTGGCTTGTGAAATTGCTGAAAATTTGAAAAGTGATAATGAACTTTATAAGCACTTCTCGCAGTATTTCGCAGTCTGTATTTCATTTTTGTCTTATAGTAAGTCTTTCAATACAAAACATTTGATTGCTTTTAATTGGTAATTTATTTGCTTTTAATGTGAAATTTATGACTTGACTAATACACATCAACACATATTTCTGAAAAGTGAGTTGCACTTCAAAGAAGCACAGGAAGATTTATCACAGAAGTTGTGAATTTTTTGCCTTTTAAAAATGAAAACATAGGGTGAGGGGTTTTTTAATTAATCTGAAATTAAAAATATGGCTACCTAAGTGGAAAAGCACAACTCATACTGAAAAAGAATGCCTAATTTAGGTTTTGGTTAGGTTTTTTTTAGGTTATGAAGTGCTTACATTAAATATATTTTTGAATCCTCTGAATTTCTTATGCAGGAATTCCTGGAAGAACCTAAGTGTGTTAGCAAGGATATTATAACACTATCACTTTAGTGCCTGAAATGCTAACTACTATTTTTCATAGTGAAGTCCCTTACAGTCATGGCAAGTGCCATCAATTTGGTTTGATTCAGCCTCTTACAGTTTAGACCAATAAAAGCTGTAGCTTTGTTAATACTTTGTTCACATAGGCAGGCTTGGTTAATAATGTCTCCCAAAGGAGTGTCTTGCCTCCCACTGTCACAGAAATTGTCCACACAGCCCTTGAATGTACCTGGGGTGACTTGTGAAGTTTCAGGTAATATTCAGACTTCTTCTTGAATCCTAGAGCAGCAAAACAGGCCAGGAAGAGGGAGTTCCATTTGACAGCTCTGTTGTGCATTACACAAGGATTGACACGGACAAAACATGTACCAAAAGAGTAGTTTCTGAACTCAAAGCTATGAAAAAAACAAATGTCAGAGCTTTTCTCATTTGCACCTTTGATGACATACAAAGACTTGCAAAGACTTGTGGCACAGTTTCAACAAAGCACTTTGGCACATGGTGAGTTAGAAGAGGGCAAGTGCCCCTGTGCTCAGCCAAACATTTGAGTGTATGCTTAACTTCAACCATGTTAAATGGCTTCACTGAAGTCAAGTGAAAGCAAAATGATTTAAAGTGAGACTTAAACTTCATGTTTCACAGATTGATAGCATTTAAAGTCAGGAAGAATCATAATAGTCGTGTAGCCTGAGCTCCTATGGAATATGGGACCAAAGAGTTTTGCAAAATGTTCCCAGTGTGAAATCCATTGCTGCTGTCTCAGCTGTAACTGAGCTTTCAGAAAGACAGGCAATGTTGATCTAGGAACTTCATAGGAGAGAGAATACATTGTGTTCCAAGATAAAAATTATTTTTTTTAAGCTGTGAGGAACCTTCAATAAAAATAGCTATGTCCTTGAATGCTGATCTAAATTTGATGAGATCCAGCTTCTATCCATAATAACCTTTTCCGTTTAATTAAAAAGATTCTCCCATTTTCTTTCTACAGAAGTATCATGAGGCCATCATTATTCAAATCTTAGTCTGAACTTTTCAGTGATAGATTAAAATGCTTTTTTCTCTTGCTTCCGTGACTGAAGCTTTATTTGAAACTTCTTCTGAACATTTTTCAAAGAGCCAACATCCTATTTAAATGCCTCCACTCAAAAGTAGAGAGACTTATCCCAATAATAATCTTACTAGTTTCAGTATTCTCCAGTAGTAAAACTCCTTTTCTTCTATCTGATAGTCTCTTCCCATATGTACATCTAGGACAGCATTTGCTGGCTCAGCCTCTCTTTTGCCCTGGGACCTCTTGTTCCTCTGTTTGTACAGCAAAACCACCAAATCCTTTCCTGAGTCACTTTGTGCCTAAGGACTGTCAACCATTCTGTAAAAACAATCTGTATTTTTCATTCTTAATTTCATTTTTAAATGAAGGCCAGCATTTCATGTGGCATGTAACAGTGATTCAGGTGAGGCCAACTTACAAATCAGCTCTTATTTCTGTTCAGTGCTGGTATGTCTTCATCACTACACATATTTTCTAATTTTGGTGTCATTTGCAGTGATTTTATATTTTCTTCTATATATTTTTAAAGAACTCAGTCCTATTGATTAACAAATTTATGCTACATTTATCATTATTTATTAAGTATATTTAATCATTATTTATTAAGTATATTTAATGCTTTTTTGAGATGCATTGCCTACCAGAGGGGAGGAAGAGAGAATAACATTTTTTTTGCTCTTTGCATAGGAATAAAATTGACTGGTCAACCCTATTGAAAGAATGAGCCAAAAAAATGCACAATGAAAAGTAAAATAGACCATAAAAAATCTTTCTTATGAATTAATAATGTTGGTAGCAAATTTTTCATCCTGAACTTAGTTATTCTGCTTTAACATATTCTGCTTTAACAGTAACTATTTCCTTTGGCTTTCATCACATGGCTTTCCATGAGAAAGTGAATTGGGTGATTGTGGGTGAATTTTCCAGATTTAGGGACTTCGGTTAATATCACTGAGAAGGACTCTTAAAAATATGTGGAGAATAAAGATTCAATTGATTTCACTGCAGATTGCTGATTGAAAAGAGACAATGTGACAATGTAGCACTGAGGCACTAATTTTAGCTTAAGAAATAGTTATGTCCCAATTGGTTAGTATTTAATTGCCTTTCTTAAATGCAATTATTTCCCAGCTTGCTGCTTTTCTCTTTAATTTTCTTTCTAAATTAGAACAATTGGCACAAGAAATGAAATGGACTCACATCATATGTGAAAAACAGGCTCAAGCCTGACTGACTCAAGACTATTTATGCAATCCCTCTTTAACTGGTGAATATCATCACCATCAATATATGAACAGTAAAAGCTCATTTCTGGTTGAGATATTTAGTAGAGCACCTTCTAAATACAACCCTGACACTTGAGAGAAAGGAGTTTTATAGTCCTTTAAGTCACTTGCCTCCTTGCACAATTTGCTTTTTCTCCTAGTGACTGAGTTTTCCATTTAAAAAACCTAAGAATAATAATCTTACCTTCTTATATGAAGTGTTTTGAGGTCTGTCACGGAAAACTGCTTTTTCAAGCAGAATTGTTATGCAGACCCCCTGCGGCTTCAGTTTTTTTAGAAGGTAATTTTAGTTTGGCTAAGGACACTTGTGCGACGACAGGTCACGCCATCCTCTGTTGGGCAACTTCTGGATGCTTCCGACCATGTAGCTCCGCCACACAGAGGGAAACCTGCCTAGGGGACTGGCAGAAAGGTCTGTAATTTAAAAGATTAATTCAAACAGAGAAGCAGTCACTTATTTCCCTTTCCAGGAGGTCCAAAACTGAGTGCAAGGGACCATGACATGCTTGGCTAAGTTTTTGTACAAAATCCCCTCTATCCCTGAGTAGGTGCGTTTTCAAATAGCAATTATTATTCACTGTGGGGGAAGGAAGGAGTGTGAAGTAGATGAACACTGGAGACTCAAACAATATCCAGAGAACTTTTATCACTGTAGGAGTGCAGGGTGGAAAGCAATAACAGTGGAAATCCTCAGCTTTTACATTAATAGTAACTTACCAAGTAATACCTTTATCACAATCACATAACCCCAAACTCCATCCCTGCTTCCTGCTGTTCCTACAGCCTCCAGGGCTTCAGTGGTCTTTGGGTTTTCTTTTTTTTTTCCCTCTATTTTTTTTTCTTTAGACACATATATCTTAATGTGTTTTCTTTCTTTTTTAATAAAAATATCAAAGACATACTTATCAATGACTGAGGAGGGAGAGCTGTGGTGCAAGCTATTTTTTAACTGGAACACGCACCATGCTGTGACACACTCATCCAGGAGCAGAAGATTGATGGCTAGACATGTGGAGAGAACTGCCACTGATTGAAATCAGACAACTGCAAGCTGTGAGGGAGATCCAGGGGAAACCATTTTAACCACAGCAGTCCAGTCTTAGCACACTTGGACAGGGGCTTTCTTCTGTCTGAAGTCTGCACTGCAGGACACAAAGAAACCAGGCAGTACACTGAGGCCAAAGGCAAAAAATAAAACTATGACAACGTGGAAGATATATGTGTACATCTCTATCTATCTCACCTCAGCAAATTATTTCCTTCACTAACAGATAATAGATCAGAAATTTCATTTCTCAAGTACCAGTCATCTTCTTACACCCTTCAGATTCTTTCTCAAAGACCAGAAGAAAGGAAAAAAACCGACCTTTCAAATCAGAAAAAAAGAATGGGAATTGTACTAGAAACCTGATTTTCAGAAGTGCTAAGCACCTGGAGTGTCAATTACAATTCCTGCAAGCTGGAACTGTTCACCATGTCCAAAGACATCAGATTGCTGCTGCACAAAATCATGGTTTATTTAATTCCATTTTGGAAACATACTGCTTATTTGCTGCAAAACAGGGAGAAGTGAAAAGCGTGATGCTGGGGAAGGGCATGTTTCCCAGCACCCATCTCCGGGGCTGCCAGGGTGGGTGTTGGTAGCAATTGCACAGCCCTGCACTTGCACCGAGACATTTTTATTTCATTACCGGTGTCAGTTTACAGCCATTAGCTAAGCAGATTGGCCTGGACCAAAATGCCTCCTTTTTGTGTGCATGCACGTGTCTTATCACTAGATCTTACTTCCATTATTCAAGTATTTAAAAAAAAAAAAAAAAAAAAAAAAAAGAAGGAAGGAAGGAAAGAAAAGACAAGGGAGAAAATAAAGGCTTTACTTGCATTACATTTTGTGGCTTGTCCCTGTCCTCTAGTCTGAACAGTCTGAAATAGGTTTTATTGGAAATCATTACGTAAATTCCAGCGTTGAGAAGAATATTGATCCCTTGTACATAATGGTTACCAGACTGCAGAAAGTAGCAGAGAGGGCTCCAAGTGGGCCGACAGAATGTCAGTGACAATTCATTTTTTTTACTAATTAGGATGCTGGTTTAATATCCTGTAAAAGGCACCTAATGCCAGCCTTTCCACAGCATCTGTCCGGCCTTGGCGGCGGCGGGGGGCTGCTCCTGGGGTGGTGGGCTGGCAGGCGCACTGGAGATCAGCTTGGCAGGGCCCCAGCATTCCCCCGGCACCCCGCACGCGCTCACCAGCTGTCCCAACTTTCCAAGGCCCTTCTCAATTTTCTAAATATGTGTCACATAAAAATAAAATTTCGGACAGTGATGCTCTGAGGAGCCCCGTGCCTGCAGTGCATAATTCATTCACAGTGTCCATAGCCCATTATTCCCACATTCCTCCTGCAGAGATATCAATTTCATCTCTGGCCAAGCTGGAATCTGAATCTTGGGAGAGCAGTGAAGTGGTGATGGTGTGGGTATGCCACTTTTCTTTTCTTTTTGTTTTTGCCCCACTCTTTTTTGACTGCCCAGCAAGAAATGTTACATTCATTTTGTGTTTGCATACCCGAGCTGCTTAGAAAGAGACATGTAAGTAGCTCCAGATTGCCAGATTTGGTAGATTTCAGGGGAATAAAAATATGTGGCTGTCCATTAGATGCAGAACCACACTGGGAAAAATATGATCTTCTTCCCAAAATAAAACTGCCAGTTGTTCAATGCATCTCTCACCCACCAACTCTCATGGGAAATCAGTGCTTTGCTAATGAGGTTTCTGCTCATCTCACAAAATGTGTGAGGATTCCTATAGATTTCCCTGTGTTAATCATTTCAGTAACCAGAAACATGCAACTTCGCAGAGGTATCAGTGGCATTTAATTAGCACAGTGCCTGGAACACCTGCCCCAGCGCTGCAATGACCTGTGGAGAATGGTTTGTAGTCCATTTAACCAAGACAGCAACCAGTGTGCTGTAAGCACACTCAGAGGGGTACTAGCAAACTACAGTGTAAATTTGTGTCAATTCTCCTAGATCTTTTATCCCCCAAAAACCATCCTGAAAATAATGTCAAAACACTGTCACAGAAAGGCTAATCCACTGCACTTCACAAAAGAATAGCAAAAGGCTGCTCATATGAAAGAAATTAGGACAGATGAAGAGATTTTAAGGACTAATGAAGGAGCTAGCAAAGCAATGTCATAATGGATTTCAAGTCTGTTATCTGTACCCTGACCAATTCTCTCTTTGCTGTGTTTAGCAAAAAAATTCCTTTTTTCTGTAAAAAATGAACATTCTTAGCTTAAGTTGTTCTGCCTTTTTTTTTAGTTATAACTTACATATTAAATTTATTTATATTAAATTTATTTGTGTTAATTTTAAATTAAATATAAATCACTGTGATTAACCAGTAATAGAAAAATTGATAGCAGTAACTCTATTGAAAATCCATCTGGACACTGTCCTGTCCTGGGCAGCCAGCTGCAGGCAGCTCTGCTTGAGCAGGGGAGTTGGAACAGGTCACCTTCAGAGGCGCCTTCCAAACCATTCTATGATTCTGTGATTCACATATGTAAATTAGTATTAATGTGTTTACATAGAACCACACATTTCTAACACAAGAGCAGTAAAAGGTCACACTTAAATGCTAAAAATTTGAGGCAGACAAAACATAATTTTTAGTCTTATTTGTCAGTGTGAGAAGCATGCAGAGATGCAGTGTTAGAATTCATCATGTCTAATATCAGCCATCTCAAATTTGGGTATTTAGTCTAAGGCAGCTCTTTTGTAATCATGCTGCTACAGAAATAACAGAGGCTGCTGGTGTGCAACCAAATACCTACTGCATGGAGCAGACCCTGAGGCAAAGCTCTCCATTCATTCATGCTCACGGGCTTGTCTTGAAAGGAGACTGGGAGAAAATTAGAACCTACACAGAATATCAAAGGCATACAGCTAGGTGAGATACAGTCCATGCAGAATCTAGAAAGGGCAGTGAAATTCTAGCTGTAGAATGACAGAATGTATGAGTAGGTACAATAACTAACTTGGGTAAGAAATTCCCTTTTGTGTTGGTTTTGGCCAGAGTAGGTTTGATTTTCTTCATAGTATGGGGCTGTGTTTTGGATTTTGTCCTGAATACAGGGCTGATAACACAGAAATGTTGCTGGTTTTCTTTTTTTTTTTTTTTGCTGAACAGGGCTTACACAGAGCCAAGGCCTTTTCTGCTTTTCGTACTAATGCATGAGAGGTTGGGAGGAGACACAGCTGGGACAGGTGACCCAAACTGACCAAAGGGATATTCCAGACCATATGGAACGCTCAGTATAGAAAGTGGCAGCAAGAAGGAGAAAGGAGGGGCATTTGGAATCATGGTGTTTGTCTTACCAAGTCACTGCTCTGTGTGATGCAGCCCTGCCCTCCTGGAGATGGCTGAACACCGGCCTGCCCATGGGAAGCAGGGAATTGATGCCTTGTTTTGCTCTGCTTGTTTGCATGGCTTTTGCTTTCATCATGCTTTCTTGTGCTTCATCTGATCCCACAGGTTCTCCAACTTTTACTTTTCTGATTCTCTCCCCGCCCAGCTGGTGGAGGAGTGAGTGAGCAGCTGCATGGGGCTTGGTTGCTGATTGGGTTTAAACCACAGCACCATTCTAGCAGACAAAGTCAGGTGAGATGGATCTGAATCTTGATGTCTTGCTTGAGGCAGTCGATTGCTTAGAAGATCCAGGGCAGAAATAAACCTGAACTATGTTTTCCACATGCCAGTCTGGCAAGACAGATCATTTACTACCAATGATTCTCCACTATGAATATCTATAAGTTCTTTCTTATAATTTTCCAAAGAAGAAATTCAGGAATTTAATGCAGTCTTTTCTTATTTTAATTTCCTTAATTGTCCTTCTGAAATTGACAGGCATATAGAACATGAAAAGAAGAACTCATATGCAATTTCCAGGAACAAACATATTACAGAATCAAGACACTATTAATGTCTCTTGAGTAGTCCTCTAAAAATCATTACAGCTTTTAAAGAATTCTAATTAGGCATGTCTGAAGTGCCAAATCCAGGTGGATTTTCACCCACTTCCAATAATATGGCCACTCTGAGCCCTCACTGAAATAGATCATATCTCTGGAATCTAACTGTAATGGAGATCAGGTTCTGACTTATCCCATAACCTCCCAAAATAAAGTTAAGTTGCTCTGATGCAGGGTGTTTTAAAGCTCTGTGGGGGTTACAGCTGCATGCCTGTTAACATATCCTCCAGTTGCTTTCATTTAGTAGCTACAAAACATAACACTAAAGCATAGAGGAGAATGCTGAGATGAGTCATTCTTCTCCTCTCTTTCCCCTGATTTTCTGGGTTTGCTGTGTGCTCATATGGTATTTTCCTGCACACATCTATGGAGTATTGTCAGCATCTGCTTCTCACCTGAAGCAGTATTGGACTGCAGCTGCAGCATGGAGGGGGAAAAAAAAAATTCTATCCTTGACTTTGTTTTTTCTTAATAACTGTTCCAAGATGAATATTTTACGGTAAGAAAAGTGCTGTTTTTCTATAAAAAGGCCCCATCATTGTGGAGGGATAGATTGTAAGAAAATAAAGATAGTGCAGAAGGTAGTCTCACACCTGAGGAGTTGCAGCTGTACTAATCACCAAAGATTAGGAACAGGCCTGCCCTTAATGGGCCACAGCTGTGTCCAACAAGAAGAGTGCTAGAAAAGAGTGGGATAGCTGGTTGAGAAGAGAGATGGAGTTTGTTGGCTGTGCTGTGAAGAGACTTGGAGTTGTTGGCTGTGAAGAAGAAGGAGTCAGTGCTGTGAGGAGCTGCCCATGAGAAATCACTGGGAAGGCATGAGGGCTTTGCAATGTGATGACAATGGGTCATCATTTTTTATGATGCCTAAATCTATATTTGATCAACAAATCTCTGTCTCTACAACATCTTTCTTAGGAGCTAAACTAAAGAAGTCTAAGTGTATGCCTTCAGTGTGGTGAGGGTTAAAGGAATTCAGTGAAACAATTTCAGTGGATTTGTATTTTTTTGTACTCAGTGTAAAGAAGAAAAGATCCACTCCAGACATCTAAATTGCTGCTTAAAATTAGGCAAGTCAGATACAGTCTGCAATATTAAGAAGCCCTCATTTAAAAAGATATTTCAGTACAAATGAAGTCAAGACACAATTTCAAATATTATTGTATTACTATTTCTATTATTTATTATTATTGCTACCATTTATTATTGCTATGACAAGATAACATGAAATCTATGATGCTTGGTATTCTGAATTAAGTACCTTTTCATAAAGAAGTCATCTCGGGTAGACAAAAAGACATAGGGAATTTTCTTTAGAAGATCATTGTCTGATTTGATTCTGCTGTTGTCTTGCTACAAGATGAACTGGGTGCGGGCAGAAGCAACTTGTTTCTGAGTTCAGCAAGGATGTTGCAGTTTGGAAGAAGCTGTGATGTTCCTCCTGACCCTGTCCCAAATCTCCTTCCTATATTTAGAGAACACGCATTATTAATATTCACGTGTATTAAATCTGATGATAATTCTGCAAAGTTAATTTCAATGAGGCAATGACATTCATAGTATACTCATAGATATACTGTGAATGCCTCATCATTGTTTGCTTAGTAAAAGCAATTAAATGCCAGAAAAAAAATTACATTAGTTCCAAGTAGTTTTGGTCAAGCCACATAACCATAAATATGATAATGCCTCTTTTTTATTTATAAATTATTCACCAGGTTGACTACATGACCCACACTGAAGGTGAATTTCAAAAATGAAATCTTCACTTAGGAAATCATTTAAAAGAATGAGAACTGCCTAAAAAGTGGCAAAGGCTGCTTTATTGTTCACACATGCCATTCACAGTGCTTTAATGAGGAATTATAGGTGTTTGGAGGTTGTCAAAACACCTGTTTGTGGGTCAGAAATAGGAGAAATAGGCTGTCCAGTCTGAAGACACGTGAGCCTTTACCAAACAATGCTTGCAGGACAAAGAACAGCATGGGGAAATATGTCTATTCTAAAACTTACTTAGCTATTAAACTCTAGGAGAAAAAAAAAAAGCCTTGAAATTATACCCATCTGAATGCTCTTAAAACAGCCCTGTAATGAGAACAGCTTAACCAGGGATGCATACTGGATCATATTGCATTTGATTTTGGAACAATTTAGTTAGGATTAAAGGCAATAACAATGATGATGATAATCACCAGATCATCACATGCTATTGTTCTTTTTTCTATGCTGTGCAAGAAATACATATTGAACTGAACCCCACTGCAGAGAGAATCAATGCTCTAATTCAGATCTGCGTGGCCAGCAGGTAAACAGGCTGCACTGCTGTGGGTACAGCCTGTTTCCCTGGAGGAGATGAAATATATTCCATGCATCCCTGGGCAAACTGAGATTGGAAATCATTTAAAGGTTACATATCAAGCTGATGTCCATGCTACAGTCATTCTATCAGGCTAAAGTGCACGGCCTGCAGGACTTAAAAAATGGAGCCCATGGTTTTACTCTCAGCTCTGTGACCATGCTGCTCAAACCCAAAATCCAGTAGGGATGACAGTAATTGCAACAGGACAAACAGGTCCCCAGTGACTTTATTGAAAGGAGAGCCTACGTAAGTGCAAATGAATTAACATTTCCTGAAGATAAGGCTCAAGGAGTCAGAAAAAGATACTCTTCCAAGGGTAAAGAATTGAATAGGTAAAAACAAAGCTGGTGATATATGACTTGGGTTTTTTTTTCAGCTGAGATCAATAATGATTTTTGGGCTGTTGTCTCTCTCTATCGCTCCAAATATTTTTAACCATTTGATACAAAAAGGCCCAAACAACTAATAAAATATGGTTTCTAATGTATCTAAATATCCAGTCCTATCCAGCTTTTTTTATTACCTTGTGAACAATCCTTAGCTGAAATGGCATCATTATTAGTAGGAACATTATGAGAAGAGCACCTCAGATTCCCTTTGCATATGAAAGTAGCTTAGCAATTTTTAGAAGATCTGCCAGGCAAGATCTGATGGCTGGATTTTACTAATGAAGGATGACTCTCCAAGAGTCATGCAGCCACTTTACCACTCCTTCACCTGGATCACTCCTGGCCTGGGAGAGAATCAGAAGGGTAAAAGCTGGAGAACCTGTGGGATCAGATAAAGCAGAAGAAAGCATGATGAAAGCAAAAGCCCTGCAAACAAGCAAAGCACAACAAGGCATCAATTCCCTGCTTCCTATGGGCAGGCCGGTGTTCA
The DNA here is from genome assembly GCF_022539315.1 of Serinus canaria. Taxonomy (NCBI): domain Eukaryota; kingdom Metazoa; phylum Chordata; class Aves; order Passeriformes; family Fringillidae; genus Serinus; species Serinus canaria. The sequence goes on along the minus strand of NC_066316.1, from coordinate 58,142,724 downwards.
GCCATCTCCAGAAGAGCAGGGCTGCATCACACATAACAGTGACTTGGTAAGACAAACACCATCATTCCAAATGCCCCTCCTTTTTCCTTGCCCCCACTTTCTATACTGAGCATTCCATATGGTCTGGAATATCCCTTTGCTCAATTTGGGTCACCTGTCCCAGCTGTGTCTCCTCCCGGCCTCCTGTGCACCCCCCCACCCCCTTGGCCAGACAAAGAGCAGAAAAGGCCTTGGCTCTGTATAAGCCCTGCTCAGCAATAAAAAAAATATCTCCTCAACCCTCTTCAATTCAGCACAAATCCAAAACACAGCCCCCTTAGTCACCACTGTGAAGAATGTTAACTCTACCCCAGCCAAAACCAGCACAATCCCAAACTAACTTTCAATAGAAAGTTGCCTAAGGATTTGCATAAGTAACTGATTTTCTTTTCCCTATTTCTTCTCTTATTTTATCCACCCATTTGGTGGATCAAATAGGAAAATGTGAGCTGTCACTAGAGCTGGAGGTGTCCAGGGGAACTGACACGGGCATGTGATGTAGCACTATGAGGTTAAGTAGTCAGGTCAAGGTCCTGACCAGCCATAAAATCATCCATTAATGAAAAATCCCTTCTACCCAGTGGACAGGCTGATCCAAAACCTGTGGAAGACCACCTGGCTTCCACAGGCTTGAGGGCAAATTTCATGAGCTTCTTAAAACCTTGCCTTATAAAGCCTTTCTTGCAGATGAAATTCTTATGGGAAAGATACTGGGAGATTTGATCAACAAGAGCTTTAATCAGATTTCCTAGATGCCAAAATGTAGTGAATTGGAATATCAAGGATTACAGTTCAACTGACATCCTTTATTTACTTTACACTGTATATTTCCCATAACATGAGCTCTCACTGAAACAAATCGCTGCTCTTGTCAACAGCATCCTACAAAGAGCCTCTTATAAAGTGTGAATTGAACAAAACCTGTGAGTACTCTCAGAAGTAAGATGGCACATGGCAAATATTTCTCATTTCCTTGCTCTAAATGTAAGTCAAAATAATTTAATCTGGTTTGCTTTTAAGATGTATTTTGTCTTCAAGTCAGAAAAAAAATTATTTTTTTATTACACTGCATTTATAGTGTTTTTTAAGCAAGTGGATTTAAAACTTCTTTATTGTTGCTTTTAAATGGAATGGTTTATGTTTAAGATGATTGCATTTGAAAGAGATATTTTTAGACATCTGAAGTGACATGCAATGCAAAAAAATAGCTGTCTGTTTTCAAATGAGCTCCAGGTTGGACAAAATGCTTCACTGCCTGCCTAGGAATCAAGCAGTGAAAGAATAAAAAATGAAGTACTTTCTGTCTCAGCTTTGCAAGCCAAATCTTGGATGCATCTCTGTTGCACACAGCACCACAGCAGAAGGAATAAAGTGTCTCTGTGTATTAGGGAGCATTTTTCATCTCATATATCACTGTCATTTTGGTGTTGTAATTCCAGAGAGTCAGCTAATCTTCTACATTCACATCAACACAAATAATATAAAATAATAATTTGAGGTGTTGGGGTTTTTTTATAATTAGTCTTCCCCACAACTCCTGCCTGTTCTTCTCTCCACAATAGATAGATAAAGCAGATGTGTCAGCCTTGAGCTTTTTTAGCCAAACGCCTTGTTGAGTTCAACCCACGTGTCTGCCTAACAATGACTAGAGCATTCCTTGCAGTGGCCTTGATGCTTTACAAAAGGATTTAGTGTCGCCACTTTCCGAGCTACGTTACAATTCCATACAAAATATTACAGCAAATACTGAAAAGATTCGCTTGTACACACCTCAGTTCAAAAGCAGCCATTCAAAAGTAAGCAGAATGACTGAAAGAGTTGCTTCACTGAAGTATTTTCTGAGATTTTTTTAAAGCACCAACCAAAGTCCACTTGTCACTGGCCATGCACAAATTACTTCTTGTGAAGATTGCTGGAAGAGGAAAGTTAATATGAGAGCTGCTGGCAAAGATAGTAGAGGAAAAACCTGCTGGCTACAGAAATCTGCTTAGCACTCTGAAAACAAGAGGTAATCAAATAGAGAGCAAAGAGAAAGGGACAGTTCTCTGTGACTGGGCAAAGCTGGATTGAAGAGCAGGGAAAAGTATTCCTGAGTAGTTTAGATCTAAGGGGGAAGATGTATTCTTAGAGGCTTGAGAAGAATCAGGTATGTCAGGCAGAAGAAGATGAACCTGGATACTTATAAGCAAAAAGCTAACAGAAGATTATTGTAGCTGGTGAATCAATTATCTCAGTGGGGAAGATTTAGGCAGTGAAGAGCTGGAAGAGATGATAGAGAAATTCAGCAGTTTTGACACTGGGAAATTTTTGACTGCAAAGACTGGAAAGGTGAAACAAAGCAGTCTCAGAGCAGAGACTCAGTGGAATTATAGCAAGATGGGAAAAAATGCACTTTCGTGCTCCACTTATGTAGAGGTCTCTGGGCTATTTGATGCCTAAACACTTTGCATTTGATTTCCAGAACCCTGGTGAGTTTTGCTTTGAAAACCTGACACTTTTCTAAACAACACAAGTTAAAAACTACAGCAAAAACTTCTAAATGGAGAAGCTAATTTGAACCTTTCAGGTAAGAGGGACAAAATAAATAGGGGAAATGAGTGTCATCCTTGGAGTTGTGGAGCTTCCCTCACAGCTGCCCTAAAATGCACAGAGTCTTTCAGGGTCAGCTTTCTGCCTGCACTGTGCAGAGCAGCTCTGTTGCATTTCAGAGCAGGCAGGGACTCTGCCATACACCCAAGGCAGGGATGCCTGGCTCAGCCTGCAGCAGTGTGACCTGAAGTGACACCCTGATGATTAGTGAGCTTCATATTGTTGGACTCCTCAAGTGCATGCTGTGGGCTGCAGGGGGTAGGCAGAGCTTGGACAGCACACATCTGTCTATGTGATCAGAATGACCAACCTACCTTTATGAGATTCTTTTAAAACAAAGAATGATCTTTGTTAGGCCCTGGGGGGCCCTTACCACCAGCGTGAAGAGTACTTATTAACCATAAAAGCATGTTTAAACTGATAATATTCAATATTCCTGCAGGGGAATGAAAATCACCAGGCTTGCTTGGGCGAAGGTAACTCTGTGACACACAACCAAGAGACAGACTCCAAATCCCAGCCTGTGGCCCCAGGCTCTCCAGACAGACCCCAAACCCCAGCCTGTGGCCCCAGGCTCTCCAGACATGACTGCTGACTCCTGGCTTTGCTAGACTGGCTGCATCAGAAGTGCATTTTAGGGTAAAACTGGGTTCTGAATATTGTCAGTTAATTCTCTGATTTCATGCCCGCACAACTTCTCTAGGGATACACCTTATTTTGAAATCACTTCTGTACTTTTGTGTATCCTCTACCCAGATAATTACAGCAGCATGGTATCACTAAGGCACCCCTGTGTAAAAGGAAAGGAAGTTTTGGCCTCTTAGATGATTTCTTTTTCCTTTTTTTTTTTTTTTTGGGGGGGAGGGGTATTTGGTTTGGTTTTTTTTTTTTTTTTTTGATCCTGAGCTTCCAGCAGCATTGAAACAAAGGACTGAAATTCTTTTTAAAGTTACATGAAAAAATTCAGGCCTTCCTTTGCCAATATCTATATGTTTTGTGATCTCCCAGAGTAGGGTGGGTCGAAACTGAGAAGAAATATTGCATTAAGAGAAAAATACGAACATGATAAAATGAATCTAGAAAGAAAATAAGAAACAGGGAGTCAAAAGGAGTGCTTTCCAAAACATTTCTAAATGTGTACCTCTTTATGCCATACCATTGTCAATGTGTGTTGACACAGCCATCAGAGCAGTCTCTCTGGGATTCAATATGTCACAAGGTTAGAAATTCTGTAGAGAAGAGACATGTGCCTGTCTCACGCTGCATTTCCTTTGAAGAGGAATATGAACATACAAGCTTGGACAGACTTGGATTCTGTTTAGAGGGAAGGAAGGTGAAGCAAGACAGAAAATTATTTCACCCATCCCACTTAAATGTCTGACTATCAAACCTCCTATACCTTAAGTTCTTGCACACTTAGTCCTACTCAATACAAGTAATCTCTAGAAGGAATTAAGGATCAGAGTCCCAAAAAAGCACATGATTTATCTGTATAAACAGGAATTAGGGAGAAGCCCCAGTAGCCATCCTCCACAAATCTGTGTGAAAAATGGTGAAACTCTTCTTGCTATGCTCAGAATTGGAAGTATTTTGACACCATTTTATGGCACCTGGGAACATTTTCCAATAGACAGAGCTGTAGAATATTATTCCATTTAATCTGAACCAAGCTTCACTGGTGGGCTGGCAGTTCTGTAGTAGATTTCTTTTGAGTTTGTGTTGACTCTGACATTTTGAATTTTCTTTCTTCACTGAGATCATATGAAGGTAGACGGGAGACAACACCTACAAATTCCCAGCATGGGAAGGGAAATGATAGTAAAACTTCCCCTATTGTGTAACACTAGCAGTGGAGGAGTATAAATGCACAGATATCTGTGAGTTCTCCTTGAAAAATAAAGAATGTAATCTATAACTAGCAGTTTGCTTTCCTATGAGAGCACAGTACAAGTCAGAGTCAGAGCTGGAGGTGACTTGTTGATGTTTCATGCTTATCTGCATAGTTTAAGGGGCTTTTGAAAATACTTAGCAGCCTAGAGTACACTTTATATTTTATTCTGTAAAATATTACAGAAAGCTGAGCAGAGGTGGAAAATAAAATACAATTGTTAACAATTTAGGCATATATCTGTATGTGTGGAAGAATGTCTACACAGTTATTAAAATAAAATGCTGTAACTATCAGATATAAAAGCCCCAATCTTCATAAAATCCAAGATCAGATATTGAAAGAAAACCACAACAAAGGTCAGGGTTAACTGCCTAAATCCTAAAAAGATAAGTCACTGACAGCCACAAAAAATTACTCTAGGATAGCTCATTTAGTTGACTTAGTGCATGTAGGAGATATCTATTTCAGTCATTGAAATACTGGCTACTCTTAAAGCAAATTTTTGCATTAGACCTCCTTCAAAAATGTGGACAGTGCCTGCTATTGCATGGTGGTGACACGAAGCACACAGGAGGATGAAAATGCACTTTTTATTTGTGCAATTGCCAAACAAAATCAATGGCAGTGGAGCAGAATAAATTAAACACCAGGAGTGGCAAATAGTGAGTGAAATCATCCATTCATAATTAAAAATTGATTGGAGACACAGATTCCTTGTGGTTTAAATAAAAGAAATCACTTCATGCCTAGCTGTGAACGGAGTTCAGTTTGGCAGTGTCTGAAGACTGTCATATCATTAGCCCTTTATAATCCTAACCACATGCTTCCTCTCCTAGCTCCATCACAAAAATTCCAACATGGTTAAGCATTAATTACCTCCTTCCTTCATTCACAGGTGCTACAAAGAATTCAGTCTCAAAGTAGCTCCCACATTGCATTTTCATTGAACTGATGGAGCTGGAAACTGAAATACATGAGTAGGAGATGCCATAATATTGGCACTGCACTGCAATGGTTCAGGAAAGACTAGAAGGCCCCCTAAAGATTTGTGGGATTTATGTAGGAGATTTTATGGCAACACTATATCCCTCAGCACATGGTGCTGCTGGCAGAAGCTCCTTCACTCACCAAGTGCTGGGCTGAGCTTCATTAGTGCTGGAGCTTCATTACGCTGGAGACCTGGTTTTGGCCAGGGTTATGTGGCTGCAGGGCCCCCATTAGGATGGGACAGGGTGGCCCTGGAGGTGCTGGGTTAATGCCTGGCACCACGGGGAGCTCCAGCTGCCACAGCACAGCTGTGGACCGGGACACACCACAGCTGCTCACGGCTGCCATTTAGGAGAGAAATGGGGAACTGGGGAAACTTGCTCCCCAGAAATAATGGAGAAGACAAATGCACTTTCACTTCTGGGTTTCTTTTTGCATTTCCTTTCAATGAGACAGGATTTGAATGAGTCCTCATCATCCCTGCATGCTCCTAAAATCCTTTCTACATGCCTCCCCTTTCCCTCCAGAGTTAGTCTCACCACTGTGTTCATATGATATAAAAATCTACATTCACTAGTGCATAATTTTCAGATGTCCAAAAGGCTCTTTCTTTGCCCAAATGCCTGGAATTAGGGTTAAAAATAATGAGGATTAATAATTCTATTCCTAAAGCACTCCCCCTGCTGATGGACTCTGAGAGAACTGTACTATATATTTAAATATATGATAAAATGTAGGAAAACATAAGAATGGTCACTGAACAAACTTTGATAACCTGTAAGAGGGATAAAATAAGACAGTGAAAAGGGACTGAATACCAAGAAAAAAGAGCAAAGACTGTCGTAGGAAGTCATAAACATGGAATAATCAGACGAAAAAATAGCAAATTTTTTGCTAATATTTTTTTAAAAGGTAAGAGACCATTCTCACATTTATCAGTTTGGAGAAAAAGGGATCTTTGATTTCAGTGCAGAGTAACTTCAGCAGCTCAGGACCACTCCAGCGCACTCCTTGGTGCTGGAGTGTGGCATTCCCTGAGGTGGCAGTGCCTGGTGGAGGTTGCTGCAGTGAGGGGCTCAGGATGTGCTGAGGGAATTCACTGGGAATGAGCTCAGGGAGTATGTCGTGGATGCTGCCAGGGCTCAGACTGCCCCCAGCTCCTAAAAGCCCTTCCCTCCCTACTCAAATCAAGCAGCTTCTTCTTAGGCAGTCCATGTAAAACAATCCTGTAACACACTAATGGCTAGAAATGGAGGCCTGAGCAAGCATGCATGTTGACAGCTCTGAAATGCAGAGAAAGGAGTGGAGAGCATTGAGAGGTGTGGAAGGGGCCCTTACTGACAATCATGATAAATGATTGTGGCTTTTATTTCACACTTGGAAGTGTAACAAACACCAGATTAAGCATTTGCAGGTAGGAATTTGGACAATCTTTATTTAATGATGTTCAATTCTATGTGTAATACTATTGTGTGGCTTTATTATTACAATCTGTTTCTACCTCTTCCTCTCCTTGCCTACTCCCCCCAGCTCCCAGTGCAGACATGGAAACTATGGATGACCTGTTCCTACTGACAACCTTGTCTCACATCTTTAGAAACAATCATGCATTTTCAAAGGGCTGTAAATATAGTTCCTGCAGTATGGCTTAAAAATTTATCCAGCTTTTATTTTCATAGGAACTGCTTTTTTACAATATCTAACAGTCCTTCCTGTTGGTAGCCTTTCCAAAAGAAGGAAGTATCACAATGGTAAGTCACCAGAAAGGGGAGCGGGGGGGGGAAGAAAAGAGAATCAGAAATCTTTTCCATGGCATTACCTAGATAATCCAGTCCACATGTAGCTCTGCACATGAGCAAGTGACCCCATGGACTGGAGCAGGTCTCCACACACATGTGTAAATCAAGGCCACATAGCTCTGTTTGCAGGATCTGAGCTCTGCTTCAGTTTTGAAACAGAGTAAGATTCACATGGTTGTGATTCACATTGAATTTGAGCCTCAAATTTGAACATGCCAGCTTGTCATCAAGCTAGCTGCCTTTATTTTATTTTTGGCTTTTTCTTTGTCAGTGCGAGCTTCTTATATTTCAGCCATATATATATTTTGTGAGGCAGCTCAGTCTGTTGAGCCAGGATCTTTCATCAAGGAAAGAAAAGTGCATTGCTTGATTCTTAGAGAAAGAAGAAAACATTGCTTGCTTTTTGGAATACATCCAAACTGTCTGTGACACCTTAAAATTCCATACAAGTAGCTCAATTTGTCATAAATTAAACTAAAAATGGGCTTTAAAACACACATAGTCTGATTAGCATGTGACCAAGTATAGCAGTCAATAACATATCCTGATATAATTCTACAGCTCTACTGGTCTCTAGGCATTTTACTGAATCATCTATGTTTAAAAAGAATAATGGATTCACTGTTTTGCAGCATAATTTTCATTTTTATTGCAATGTCCCTCCTAACTTTGTCCTCAAATCTTCTGGAAGCTGTGGTTTGATGTTTTTTCAACTTTTTTCCTCAGATCTCCTCTCTAGGCAACAGCTCCACCACCACAAAAAGAATCCCCAGTCCCAAATTTTGACTGTGTCACTAAGACATTAAACAAGCAAGAAGTCAATTAATATTTTCTTCTAAGAAAGCCAAAATAATTCAGATATTTCCATGATGATGGATGAGCAAATAGAAAGATGGTTACCATTTCCAGTTCTGCATCATGTCCACAGTTTATCCTCTTATTACAGGCTGAAGGCTGTGACAGAGATTCCCATTTCAGGCACCATGCATCACTGTCATGACTGTGTGGCTTGAGGACAAGAGCAGGATCACATTTGGACAGTCAGATTAAGATTAGAAGCTGAGAAACTTGCTACCATCTCATGTCTGTGAAGGCATGACCAGTAAAAGAAGGTGTATTTCTGCTTTTCTTCTCCATCACAGCCCTATGGAATTAAGTGTCAGTTAAGGGATGTGAACATCATGTGTGGCCTTGCTACATTCCAGAGTTCCAATCTGTGCTAGGAAAGCTTGCCCAGTCTCCTCCAGGTGGGGTTCCCTCCTCCAGATCCATACTGAACATCCAAGATTAGCTCTGGGGAGAACTTAATTGAATAGAAGTCATATTTTAGTACCAAGCAGACATTTTTCTTTTCACAAGAACTTTAAACTAGAGTGAAGAAAACTGAACATTTCATCATGAAGCTGCAAACTGCTTTTCTGCAGAACTGCTTTTATTAAATTTGTCAATTTCTCACAATTATGGTAGAAATAAAGAAAAGACCATGGCTGCTATGCTTTACTTTATTTTACTTGAAGTTTCATGAGCAGCTTTCATTATCAGGAGCACATAGAAAACGAAGACCTTCTTCTTCAGCTACACTTATGGGACCATGGAGAAATTGAAGAGTCAAAAGCAGAATCTCATCTTTGCACTTCCTAGTCAACAAAAACAATGCACATTTAAACAATAGCACTTTGCTAACTTAATAGTATCTATGTGAAATGTCCTACGTGGTCAGAATGCTTTGAACTATAAAATATCTTTATGTGTTTAAAGGATAGAACTGTACAAGGTATTTCATGAAGTGTTTTATAGCATACCAATATATTGTTTAATTCATGTGCCAGAGAATCAAAGAGATCATTTGACTGCATACTACGTGATATTTTCATTAGATACTTTTATAATGTAATGTGGTGGGTATTTTAGAATTTATCTCTCTATAGTAAAGTCCATTGCCTGGCTCATTTTCTCAACAGTTTCCTTATGGCTAGGTGATGGTTTGAAAACTTGGGATTACTTCCAAAAAGCACAACAGAAGAGAGTTGTTCTAATTGAAAACAATTTTGCTAAATAAGGAAGAATGCTTCTATAAATATATATTAACTGTAGACTTCCTTAATTTATTTGTTTTCAGATTAGTTCTGCTTTTGTGTACTGGATACTGTAGAATACTGTACAAAATTCAGCCCTTTCATATGATTGTGTTGAAATCAACACAATGAGATAATTGTGAAGAGTTTCCAGAAAATTATATGAGCTTAAAATAAATAAAAATAACACTAGGATAAATCAAGTCCCTTATTAGATAATTTTAACTTCCCCTTCCCTTCCCTCCCTTCCCTTCCCTTCCCTTCCCCTTCCCTTCCCTTCCCTTCCCTTCCCTTCCCTTCCCTTCCCTTCCCTTCCTTCCCTTCCCTTCCCTTCCCTTCCCTTCCCTTCCCTTCCCTTCCCTTCCCTTCCCTTCCCTTCCCGTCCCGTCCCTTCCCTTCCCTTCCCTTCCCTTCCCTTCCCCTTCCCTCCTCCCTTCCCTTCCCTTCCCTTCCCTTCCTTCCCTCCCCTTCCCTTCCCTTCCCTTCCCTTCCCTCCCTTCCCTCCCTTCCCTTCCCTTCCCTTCCCTTCCCGTCCCTTCCCTTCCCTTCCCTTCCCTCCTTCCCTTCCCTCCCTTCCCTTCCCTTCCCTTCCCTTCCCTTCCCTTCCCTTCCCTTCCCTTCCCTTCCCTTCCCTTCCCTTCCCTTCCCTTCCCTTCCCTTCCCTTCCCTTCCCTTCCTTCCCTTCCCTTCCCTTCCCTTCCCTTCCCTTAGGATGATGATGAAACCAAAATTTAACCCAATACAGACAGAAGCCCATCAGTTATGGCTGAGTGATTTCACTACTTCCAACTGAAAATAAAAATAATGCAAGCTAGAGCAGGATTTGCACAGAGGAAGAGTCAGCAAAATCAAAAACAACTCACAACTTCTAACCACAGTCACCAGGGAGAATACAAACAACAACTGTGTATTCCTTGGTTTGCTCTGTGTTTTGCTTTGGGAGCTTTACAGACACCAGACTTTGATATTTCCCAACCAGGAGTAGGTATTTGTGGAGTTTTTTAAGCATATACTTAGGATATTTGTGGATACTGCTTCCATTTCAAGTCAAAACAACACAGATCCTTCTCTGGTATGAAACGCTTGTTTCAGAGAAGAAATGCCAAGTAACACTGGTGATTTTCAAGTCACATTTGGGATCTCTGCCACAGGTCAAACAGCTGTCAAATTTATTGGTGCTCCATATCAACAGACAAGGCACACATTTTCACATCTGTTCAAGCCACCAAACCAATGTTTTTGTCTTTTGCTTGCTTGCACACTAAGGCTCGCAAGGCAGTTAAGGCTCTATGCGCAAACCACGTCAGAACTATAAGAGTAAAAAGCATACCTGATGGTAAACTGAGGAAAGGCTTACAAAGATGAAAACATGGGGCACCATTTTGGTCAAGATCTGCTTCAGAAAGAAGAAATCCATGATCTGTGGCCTGGCATCTGGCCTAAATTATTTAATCTGTTACAAGGTTGACAGTTTTGGCATCTCTGTCTTTTATTGTTCCTTACAAGTTTGCAGTGCCTGGGCTGCAGCCATTCCAGGTAGGCTCTGGAAGCCCTTCCCTACAAGGAGGCCGTTCATCATTGTATCTCTGAGCAGTCTGAGGTCTCCAGCTTCATACACAGAGCTGCCCCTGGAGCACAACAGAGAGTGTGCTGTTAACTATTTAACTGTTACCCAAATGAAACTCATATATTACAGTCTTAGAGTAAAAATAAAACAGAACAACACAGTTTTAATTGCTATTTCTACAATAAAATTGTGGCTTATTTATAAGTTGGGATTTTATTACTTACTGCAATTTATACACACTTTATCTGGAAGTTCATGGTGGGCAACAAAGGACTGCTCACATTTTTTTTTTGTGACTTTTCCATGAAAGCATTACTGCATCTTAAAATATGGTAAAGTAGTTTATAAGTAAAATGAAAAAAGCTTACATGGAAGATTACATAAAATACATCTGTCTTTTCAAACCATTGAGATACATAAACAACTCATTAAAAACTGAAAAAGCCAAAGAAAAGGACAAAAGACCTTTTAATAAGAAGCAGTTTTGAACAGATTTTTTTCTGCTTTTCAAAAGACAGGACGTTACATTGTTCCTAGGAAGATGATCTCAAATGATCAGGAAAAATACCAAAAATTTCAGTAAGCACTGTCCCAGAGAGAGATTATGCTAAAGCTTACAAAAAAAAAAAAAAATTGCAAGTGACGATGTCATTTTAAATAGAGTCCAGGCTCTTATTTTTCCATTGCAAAGAGTTTTCTTTTATGTCAAATGAAATTTTAAGATCACCTATGAATTTGCAACTGAACCCTTTACTGCTAAATCTGATTCCAATCCCTAAAAAAATCTGTTTCTGTAATATGGCCAGCAATGCAGTAACTTCTAAAAGGTGGCCAGACATATTGGCAAAAAAATATATGTGGTTAATCAACTAAAACTATGTAGTAGTTTGGGAACAATCAATCAATTTCCAGAACCTTTAAGGCATGCAGTTGCTGTGAGGATATCCAAGAACAACAGTAATACTAATGGCTAATGTACACAGATGTTTTTGAGATGGTCTTGTCTTTATTTTGTATTTTCAAGACACTTCTGCACAATTTTAGGCTCTACTGTTAGACAAAAAACAAACCCACCACAAATAAATTCCAGATAATAATACAAATGTAGAGGGACAGTAGGTGTCACTTTGCACCAAGGTAAAATAAGCACTACTAAAAAGAGGTTTGTGTTCAACCAGTGGTGTTTTCTCAACCTGTGCTTACCCACATAATGGCTTGGAGACTTAAACAGAGACTTAGGCAAAAATGCAGAGAGCTGCATACATGCTGGGATACTGAAAACTCTCTGAGTTACTCCTTGAGGCATCATAGCTGGTGACCTGAAAGATGCTTCAGCAAGTTGAAAACTGTTCTGTCTAAAAGCAGAAAGTGTCTCATTTTTAGTAAACAAAGCTGAGCTGCTCACTTCTACCTTCACACTTCAGCCTGCCTGGCATCCAGGAACTCTGCTAAATTCCTTGAGGGGCTCATTAAAATACATTGCACAAAGTCACCCCTAAGACACGGCAGTAAGGAACAGTAACCCATAAAACATAGCAGCACTTTCTGAAGTCCTTTAGAATAGCTGGGGGAGGATTCCAGCCTCTCTTGTGCTCCCTTAATACTGTAATGCTGTGGTCTGAGCTCTGACCAAAGAGATGTGTGACCAAGGTTCACTTCCTGGCTATATCTCAGAGGATTTTCACTCCCGTTTACCACTTCCTGACTCTTTATACATCAGGTTGCTGGCTTCCATCCTGAGAGAGGTTTGTGTGTGTATATTACATTAAACTCATCTTGGATAAGTTAGCAGACTCAGCAGAGGAACCAAGAGATAGGCAAAAGCAGCATCCATGTGGGGACACTGTGAGTTCTACTGTAAATTATGGAATTGCCTTTAATCTCCTTAAAAACACTTTTAGAAATCTGTGATCAAAGTAGACATAATAGCCCTGTCACATGAAATGAAATCCCAGATTCTTGCACTTAAACCACCATAATCCTATTTAGGTCATCTGAGAAGGAATAGTGTTTGGGGTCTACAGTTTTGCTTTCCCTGATGAAACCAGCCGCTTTTCCACTCTAGAATCCTGATAGGCTACTTGCTCCTTTGGCAACAAGTGCTGCTGAGACGGTCTTCCCTTGAACTGGCACCATCTAGTTGTTTTGGGTTTTTTATTGGGATCAGTGGGTACTGGATTGTGCCTAGAAGGCAGATGAACTTAAAATGACTGAAGTATTTTTGTAAAATATCTGTAAAAAACTATGCCAAACACATAGCTTTACTTTTCTGTATAAATTTGACAAGTTGCATCATTGTTAACATGATGATTTTTAAAATTCGTGTAAGATGTTTCCTACTGTGGTCACCCAGATCAAAGGAGAAGATGGGGTTAAACTTTACCTGAGCATTTTGGAAACACAACTTTTATGACATAGAACCCAATTAGTCTTTTTTCATGCTTTTTCTCTTGCCATGACTCCATTTGTTTCAGAGGTCACAGTTAAAATTTTAAAGATTTTCAGGTGATTTTGATTCATATTTCCCTGATAAACTTTAATAAAGCAGATCAGGTTACTCTGCCCTATGAGTCAGTTAACTATGGTCCTATTTATTTGAGAAGCACTTCTTGTTTTCAGGTATGTAAAAACATTTTATAACCTCAAATATTATTTTCTTTTCTCTTAAAGGTTAGCAGCAATTCTCCTGTACATGGAACACTTGTGATCCCAAATCATTAACAGAATCTGTGTCTAGACTAAATACTGTGATTTAAAGCAAAGTATTTCAAAAACCAGCTACTCCTCGATTTACATACCCAGGCTTAAATTTTAGGTGTTTGTTTCCACTGTAGCAAATGATGATGTCATTAACACCTAAATCAGGACAGAAAAATGCCTGGTTTTAGGTGTTAGTGACATCATAACTAATTCAGGGAGCACATTGCACCCAGAACTTCTAGGCCTGGCAAGAAAAAGAACTGATGTCAAAACACACTTACTTCTCTAAAAGATACTCATGTCTAAGACAAAAACTAACCAAGATCTTGCTGTGGAGGCCTTAAAAACTTTGGAAAAAAAAAAAAGAAGTTAAAAAAATGCTGTTTACAAAGAAAATGGTTTAAAATATGTGTAAAACATATGTTTTGGTGTTTTGAAGTGGTTTGCTTCTAACAATAGAACTGCACACTCATCACTGGTCATGGGATAAATGTGGTTTGGAGGATCTGTGTTATGCCAAGACTCAAAGCCTTTAATATGAGCTTTGTTTTGGAGCAATGGCAACAGCAAAAGTGAGCTGACATCCAGACAGTGGTGACTTCAAGCTTCTGAAAGCTACATGATCACTTAAGATCCAATGCTTCAAAAAGTCCCGTGTGGCATGAAAACATCTGACCCACTAACCAGCTGCAAGACTTTCCCAGACTCTCATCAGCTCATGTACCTTTGCAAGCTCTGCTAGAGCCCAGAGGAGAGTAAACTCCCTTCCTGAACAACTCTCGGGGCTGTGCTTCATCTCTTTGCATAAATTGACTGGTTTCTGTCTGTTACTGGCTTTGCACGGCATCTCCTCAGAGGAAAAGCTCAAAGGCTGCTGGTGCCTACAAGAGTTAGCTAGCAGAGTGTGCCAGAAAATACAAGTACACAATTATTTTCCAAAAGCAATGTACATTTTACACAGACTTAAATATTGTGTGGCTGTGGATACAAATCCAAACACTTAAGGATATCTATTATATCAATTACTTATTGTATGTATTCTCCATTTTGTGTGCCCCTGCATACATTTACACACTTGCAGAGCCACCCATGTTTTTTGTGCATTTATCCCTGCTCAGCTTTAATCTGTTGGGCCTCAATTTCTACGTCTACTGGGAGATGATCAACACAGACACAGAGCCCTCCAGAGTGTTTGACATCTCTTACTCCAGACCCATCCTTTCCTCTCTAAGGCTCCCTGCCCCTCACCCATACACCTTACAACTCTGCAAAATATGGCCACAGCAACAAAGGCTGGAATAGACTAAGAAGAAATTTAGGGTCATCTGAGAAAATGAAACAGAGATCTAAGAGCCTTTGAGTGGCTCTGCTGCTGTCCTGTGTCACCCCTTGAAAGTAATAAAAGGAGCCAATGCAATCTTCTTTTTTCATGAGATTCACACTTTGCTTTACATTAAATTCAGGTAGAAATGATAGAATTGACAAGACCAGCAAAAGCAGGTCATCAGCACAGCCTGAACTTGCTTGCTTTTCTCAGGCAAGTAGATACCATAATATTAACACATAGTAAAACTTCATTATTCCCCATACATGAAGTGCTTGCAGGCTTAGGTCTCCCACTGGAGACTCAAGTGCTTCAAAACAAATAAATAGAGAGGAGAGACAGGAAAGGAGAGGAAAAAATTCTCATGAAGCATGAATGGAAAAAAGAGTGGCAATAACATCAATTGTTGAAGTACCATTTATGTTCATGATATAAGGTCTCACCCATCTGTCATTTCATTTAACAGCAGAAGGTGGGGGCAGCCCCTCCATGTCCAGTCCTGTAGTCTGCACATTTCTTCAACCTTTAAAATCACTTCCGCAATTTCTTTTAAACAGGGATTACCAAACTGGCAACAAACTATAAAAGTGAATGCATTTACAATATGCCCTCTAGATAGCTTTACTGTCACGGAAATAGCTTTGCTGTGACCATGGGCTGTAGGAGCAAAAGGCTGACAAAATTACATGGTTTGAATCGATAAAATTCAGGTTTCAGCCAAACATTTTGCTTCTAACCTGCAGCCATCTCAGCTGTGAAGTGCTTATTAAGTTCCTTTCATGACCACAGGACCTGCAGTTTGTAAATGCTGCAGATGTGAAGGCATTGTGTGGCACTTTTGGGTTAGTGAAAGAAGATTGTTATTCATGGGTGAAATATTCAATTTATTCAGTGGAAGAGAAGTAATGTGTGTGGGGGTGGAGAGTGCAAAGCTGATGATAGAAAGACATAAATAGAAACAGACTTCCACAGAGCACCTCAGCCATTCCATATTTCTGCTTCAAGCTTTTAAGTCTCCCCACAATGGCCAAGCACTGGGATTTTTCCTCTAATGACACAAACTTTGCTGTATCTCCTGCCACTGAACTATTTTTAAAAGTTTACCTAATCTTATGTAATTGTCATGGAGTAACAGTAATAGAGCCAGACCATACTAAACCAGTGGCTTCTATATCTTTTTCTATATCTTTTATAGAGTTGAGTGTGATTAGACTGTCAATTGCTCTCATTCACACAGGAATACATCCTCAGAAAGTTGTGACTGAGAATGGGCTTCATAAATACAGTATAATTTCAGAGTTATGTACTTAGAGGTTGATGGAGGGCTTCCAATGGAGTTTTTCTGCTTTGAATTTTTGTGTTTTTCTGCTTTCAATGCGATCTTGACAGTGTCTCTGATGTATCCCTATGAAGTTGTTAAGATAGTATACAGGAATGTTTACCAAACTTTTTGTCTGGCCAGCAATGTAAAAAATACATTACATGTAACTATACTGTATACTAAAAAGTAGTTTTCGAGAGCTACACTTAATCCCTCATTTTTAAAATTTTCTTTTCTAATTTGACTACAGACATGTGGGAGTCTGAATTTTTCAGTTCCAATGTGCTGCATTTTTAAATTAACTGGGGAGGCAGGAAGTAAATACACATGGGTTGTAATGCTGGCTGACATATTGCATTATTGACAAACCCCACCAAAAAAAAAAGCAAAAAAAAAAGCTAGTATATCAAAGTCAGTGATATAGGAAAACATCTAACATAAATTCTAAGTCAATTTTTTCTTTAAAAAGAAGTTCAGAAAATTGAACTGAAGTGGGGTAACACTGAAACTCCTCCAAACTGAGTAACACAGCAGATTCCCTTGCTTACACCTCTTCCACGTTAGTGGCAGCTGCTGAATATACAGTAATATTTCTCATTACTAATATTAAATGGAGAATATTCTATCTCTGTGAAGCCAGGAGAAACTTAAGCAACATCTGAATTCACCTAGCATTCAAATTAAGGAGGGTGTTGTCTTGGCCAGGGCACCAGCTTATTTTCTGCTAGATCATGAAATCTTTACAATTGTCAGAGCCTCAACACCTCATTCACAAGACAGGGACATGATTAAGTACAGACTGAAGGAGACTAATACCTCCTCTCCAGTTACCAGCACACATCCCCCTGCACAATTTGCAATACCCTAAGCATTGAAGGGAGCAAATACTGATCAGTAAGATCCCAGCAAATCACCCACAATAGCACAAAAGTTGGATAATAGTTATAGCAACAGGAACAACAATGGCAAATTCATCTGGTTTTTAGCAAAGGGGCTTTTTTCAGCATTTAAATATATAACAGTACGTTACAAGCCTGAATCAAAAGACAAGTGGAAGAGAATTTTGAACCCGCATTTCTTTCAGGCACACATTACTTCAGGCATTTGAAGAAAGTGTCGAACAGCTTCCCCACCCACTTTCTCAAAGTGGAGGAGAAATTGCTCTCAAATGTTGGTTATAAACTTGTAATCTGAACTCCAGCCACTCGGCAGGGCTGCAGAAGAATTTACGATGTGCTAAATATTTCCTTTGTTCTTCCCAGTGGTAGCCTGCTGTAGCAATTAGAAAGCAACTGACTGCACATGTAAACTGTGGCTCTTTTCTAAAGAATTGTTCGTAATTGTTAGAAGCCTTCCTAAGCAGGACTTGCCCTGCTAATACTGCAATACTTTAGGTGC
The DNA here is from genome assembly GCF_022539315.1 of Serinus canaria. NCBI lineage: Eukaryota > Metazoa > Chordata > Aves > Passeriformes > Fringillidae > Serinus > Serinus canaria. The sequence continues at coordinate 58,125,034 of NC_066316.1, read as the reverse complement.
GTCTGTATTGTCTGTATGATTTTTTTCTCATCTTCCAATCTTAGTCATGTCCTCTAGGTACTTTACTACTGGGACAGAAGACAGACACAACTGTCTACCATTGCTGTAATTTAGCCATTACCAACTGGGTACCTGAATTCCTCTGTCTTTAGGGCACCTAGGTAGCTTCCATAGGAACAATGTGTTTGTGCAAATGATCCAAACCACTACAACGTTTGTTTCCATTGCTGCATGTATATAATGCAAAATAAAATGTAATTTTTCTTGATTCCAACAAAGAAAGCAGTCTCCTAAGCCATTCTCTTGCATGCTGAGAGCACGGGATATCAAACTGCAAGGTGGCAAATTTGATGTAAGCCTGCTATGAAAGAAATTGCAAAGAAACGTGCCTTGGAAAGGCTGCAGGTTTTGCAAATAGGAAAGATGGCTTTAGGAGCTATCCCACCCACCAGCATCCATTGCCTTAGACATAACTACAGACAAGGTAATAAGCAGGGCAAAGTAGATCAACTGGTACAGCTGCCATAGCAGGAGCACAGGACATGCTGAATGTGGAGGCTGCTGCTGAGAAGATGAACAAATGCACTAAGTAGTCACACCACTGCTCTCCTGGGAGTGAGAGTTCATGGTGAGGAATATGTTAGCTCTCCTGGGAGCAGCTTTAGCCAGCCTTTGGCGGTCGGTCACCTCCTGCCCAGGGCTCAGTGTGCAGGTGCTGGCCAGGAGCCAAGGGCAGCCCACAACCTTGCTGCCCGTGCTGCCTCTGCAAAAGAGGTTGAGAGCAGCGAGGAAGCCAGAGGGAAAGCTTCCTCTGCATGCCAGCAGCAGGATCCATGGGATTTGGCCTTGGAATTCCTGTGGAGCCTTAACCACTACATCAAAGTCAGCTCCCTGGCATTTGTATGCTATTGCTTAGCCCCCTGGCTTTCTTAATCCTGGGGATGGTGTACCATATTTTCCTTCTGAAGCCTGACAGTTCCCTAGTCAAAAAGCAGCCAACATCCATTGAAAAGACAGCAAAATACCACCTCTGGCATGTGACCTTCAACATAAACCACCAGACATACAAATTGAAAGTTTTCACATACAGGCTTTGATTCGAGCACACGCTCCTCTGTGGTGGCCTTCGCCCTGTTGCACCACCTGGCAATGTCTGGAATCAAGTTATTTATAGTCTATACAATGAGAAGTCAAATGAGTTGGATGGTTCAGAGTTTTGGTAATGAGATACACAGGTTTCTGTTTTGGGCTTGCTGTGTCAGACTCAGGCTGGACTGGTGTAAAGGAGTGGAAGTCCTTGCCATCCATTTGTTTCTCAGCAATACAGTGAAATGGACTTTTGTATGTGCCCCCTTCCTTTGAAGGCTCTGCAGACAAGCCAAGGAGGAAGGCAGACTGAGTACTCTCTTTCTTCTCTAGATTTGATCCTTACCAGGCAGAGTGAAGATGCTCCACAGCCAGTGCTTTAACACCTTCCTAAGAATTTGGTGAGACACATTTTCCAGAGCAGATCCAAACTCCACGTGATGAAGTTGGCAGAATGAATCCCAGCTTGTGCTGCTGCTTCCTACATATTTTAAATGTAAGCATGAATGAAGAGACCCTCCAGACAGCACTCACAGCTATATCTGCCACAAGAACGAGTCATGCTTTTACTCTGTGCTATTGCATTGGCTGTGGGATTTCAAACACAGCCCTGCCATTGATTCTTCCATTCAAGACAACAACCAGTTTACTTCTTCAACTGGCCAGTTTCTCATTGCTGTTATGAACTTGTATTTCCTTGGATTTTTAGGACAAAATAAAAACCTCTGAGATCATCCTCTGTGCCAATGTGAGTGCTGAATATTGTTGTGGTTAGTTGTCGCAGGACTAAAGGGTTCATCATCCTGACACTCCAGTCTCATAAGGTGCCTTGAAGCATGACCCATCCCCAGCTGCCATGTTACAGGGAGAATCCTGATGATCCCATCTTTTTACAGTTTTAGTAGTGATATGAACAAAAATTCAGTGCTTCCCTCCTTTTGTGTCATCAGCAAAACATTGGTGTATGTGTCCTGGATTGCTTTTAAGATTCAGCTTTCTCATATATAAACATAAAGATGCACCAAGTGAGAGGAAGAAATCAGAACAAGGAGCAAAATTCAGCTGGAGTTGAAAATAAAGGTAACGCTCAGAGGCTATGTTCAAAAGACTGCAATCAACACATGGAATCAAGGGGATCTATTTGATGTTCTTAGTGCTCATTTATTACTTGTTTCTTGGAGATGTGTGCTTCTGTCTCAGCTTTGTATTGCAGGAGCACTGCCACCAGACACATCCCCTCTCTTTTTTTTTTTTTTCCTTGCTTTGACCTACTGAGAGGAACACTTTTCTGCAGGCTCTGCCAGTGCAAGAGGATATCAGTTGTCTCCTGGACTCTAACTTTCCATCAAACTGCAGTTGTAAATCTAAGCACTAAATTGATTAATTTTTAGCACTATGTGTTAAGGCAGAGCCAACAAGGCCAAATATGATTAACTCATTAGGTACCACAGACACATTGCAATAGTCCTTGCTGCAAAGAGCTTCTAATTCAAACAGATAAACCTACCACAGATGAAAAGGAAAACAGAGGCAAAGTGACCAAGTTAACTCATCTAAATTCTAGAAAGAGCTCCGAATAACTCAATAACATTTGATGATAAATCACCAAAATATGTAAATGAACTCCTACATTTTGGCTCTTTTTTTAGCAGAACTGCATAAAGATTTTTGAAAGACATTGTGTTATGTATTTCCTCTTACAAATGGATTCTTGATGTCATAGCTTTTATATGATTAGTCTCTCACCCAAGGATTTTAAACAACTACCATTTAATGCAAGCTCCTCATTCTCCAATGCTTGGATAAATACTGAACTCAATTTACATATTGAAGCCTAGAAAGTCAGGAGACTGGCTTAGCATTCTTCTAGAGAATTCAAGCCAAGGCAAGATTCCAGGAGCAACATGTGTGGTTTTGCCTACTCAGTAGGTGACATTTGCTCTGCATTCTATTGACCTATTTTGTAGTTATTCAGTGTTGGGGTCATCACTCTGAAGACTCAAAGTGTGTTGGTTTAGGCTCAGAGGTGTAGGAAAACTGGATGGAGACAGAGGAGGACTAAGTCATTGTCTCACATGAAAGAGCTGTGGACAGTGGCAGAGAAAGCACAGGTTAATATGACAGCAGTGATCAACAGCTTTTACAATGAAAGAAAAATCCTTCCCATTAGTTTTCTAAGGTAGCTCTGATAAAACATGGTCATATAGTTTATTTTTGCCTCACTGATCACTGGATTTATAACATTCGCAAGAAGCACTGCAACAATGAAATTAAAGTCACCAAAGTGCTGTTAACTTTCATCCACTTGAACATCAGCTAGAGTCACAGTAACTTGTGCCAACAGCCTCTGATTATTTTTATACTTTGTTTGACAGACACTTCTGGAAATGTCTTCTTGTTTTACGTCGTCAGCAGGGCTCTCAGGCTAAGTTCCTTACGTATCTCTCAATGCTGCTAAGCTGATTGGCATTTACTTTTACCCCCTCACTGTAAGAATCATGGAGTCTGACTTGGCAAGAATCATCTCCCTTTTTTTCTTTATTTTGTTTTGAACGGAACAGCTGCCCTCCAAACTTAAGCCCATCTGGTCTTATTTGAAAAATGAAGGGGCAAAAGCTAAAATCAGTTTTCACTAATTAGAGGAAAGTTGTGCATAAACAATTGAAAGGTCTTTTCATACTTATGGCCTGACATTTCCACAAAAAGCTTAATTGCTTGCATGGGCCTAAAGGGTTATGTTCTTTTTTTAAATTGCATATGCTCTCTGCCAAATACTAGCTTGGACATGCTGTGAGTGATTTTTGGATCACCAGCAGCTCTTGCTATTTTAGGCTCTGTCACAGCTTGAAATTGTAATTAATTTTGAGGATCCTGACAATCATAATTATGACCATCCTGGTGTCTGATAACACTCACTTTCCTTTTTTTTTTTTTTTGGTAGAAAATCTTTGAATTTAATATTGGGGAAAAATTACATACTCCAGACTATCATGTTGCAACAAATTTTTAATTTAAAAATTAAACACCTGCCGTAAAGTAGAGCAGAAAACATGGTTCTTGTACCACGAAACTTGTAAAGTTTTCATGAATGTTCTTGTCATGAATTCAAGATTCTCTGAAACTCTATTCATAACATCATGTAAAGAAAAAGAAAATCTAAAGTGACTTGTCATTGCAGTTTTGGATGCTTAAGATGCATAAAAGAGACAATTACAGGTTTATCCAGGAGGAACCATCTATATTTTTGTAAAAGTAAACACTAACTTGAGCTGACTCTTTAGATAACTACCTTCTCTGTCTCTGACTTAGTTGCTTTTTGCTACTCTGGGGTTTCTATCACTCTCTTTTCATCATATCCTTCACTTTCTCTCTAATTTTGATTCGGAAATCAAGTTTTGGACCCAAGAGATCCTCAAAACATTGTACTGAACTGGTGTTCCAATTGAGAGTTTCCATTCCCCTGAAAATTTTCCTGTGGGATAAAAGGCATAAAGTTTTGAAAATTTCTCATCTGTTCCCTGAAACTTAAAAAACACTGTGTTCTTTTATGACAGGTCAAAATTCATGATGCTTTCAACTTCCAGTATGGCTTACACTTCGACTTCACATCACTGGCAATTTGTAAGGAGTACTTTTCCTTTCTGTATTTTAGAGACATTGAACTAAAAATTCACTGGAGTTGGGTAGTGAAACAAGTATAGGGTGAAAAGAAAATATTTGTTGGACCTTTGGATTCACATCTGATGGCCCTGGGAAATAATAATGTCCCTCAGCTGTTCTGTGGCCCCTGATGAGAGAAGAAGCAGACTGCATTTGCCTAACTGCTTAAGTAAGGACATGCGTCACGCTGCAGTCACTGTTTTCGGAGATTTATCCTTCCTCTTTAGCAGCTCCCATTAATAGCAGAAGGAATGACACAGAGTTACAAAAGGGAGGATGTCCCTTCTGAAAGAACACTGTTGTGTGCTATTTGGAGTACAGCACTCAAGGCCAGCTTGTACCTTGCAGGTTTATGCTGATTTGGGGTACTGCAAAGCCCCAGTATAAGTAGGGAAGCACTCAAGGAGCTTCCTAGGGTATGTATTCCTAGCCTGAGATGACATTTGGTTAAGGAAGTGAAGACAGGCACTGTGAAAACAGAGTTTGGCTGCCTCAGAGTACAAGAAAGGGAGAAAACCTATGCTAACCTTCTTGTCTTATCCAGGGGCATTTCTTCCATCACTGGGACCAAGAGAAGTTTTCCTATGTTCCTCCAGCACAGCAATACCAATTCTACCGGCTTTCGTAGCATCCTTTTGTTTTCCCTTGAGAAAGAGTTAACCTTTAGGACACAAAATATAGTTCTGCTTTCCTATTTGTACCATATTCAAACAGTTCTCCCAGGAACCTAAGCCCTAATATCATGCCCATTTGAAAGGATTATTTTAATTTTTTTTATCTTTTCTTTCTTCACCAAGAGTTTTCTGGTGTAAATTAAAAAGATACTAAATGCTGGGAAAAAAATACCCTCAGAAACAAACAGGCAATGAATCCCATTACTTGTTAGTGTTTCTAAAGGAACTTTGTGATTTTGTTTGAATCCAGAATGCCCAGAACTAGTAAGCCTGGTTAAATATTTGCTAAAAAGAATTAATGCATTCAAAACCTCTCCCAATTTTATTTGGAATGGGTAGGAGAGCTTCAAACTTACCATTTTTATTCAGTGAAAAACTCAGATCCAAACATGCCCAGCTTTCAGGTCTAAGCATAGATGTGAGAAATTCATAGGTGATGTCATGGATCCACTTCAGAGCTACAGCCATGAAGAACCTGTCTGTCAGAGAGATTTTTAACCTCCTTCTTAGTTTTTGCCCAATCCTTTTTAAATGTTTTATTTTAAAATTTCTAAACAGCCAAAAATCTGGATATGCCCAGGAACCTTTTTTTACAGGACTGAGCAGGTTGCTATTTTTCTCATTCATGATGCTCAAAGGGATTTGCAAATTAGTTGTAGCCTCACTGGGTTCTAAAATGAGATTTGCTCTGGTAGCCAATTCTTTAATACCATTAAATATTCAAGCCCAGCAAAACCATGACCACCAAAGAAATTAGGAGTGGTTACAATATTTATGCAACTTTGGTCCTATCCTTTATCTGCCTATTGCACATACAAGTCTACTGCTTGTCCTGGAATACGAATTCCCTCCTCTTAACACAATTCCAGGCTTTCAAAAGAAGGCATCACTAGAAGTAAAACTGGAAACCAGGGTTTCCTTTCTTATCTCAGGTGGTCTGCCAACATGTCTGATTGTACTCAAACTTTTCCTTTATTTAGGCCAGTATATTCAAATATTTATTTTTGTCTCCCAGTGTAGCCTCTAGACTGGCTGTTGTAACATTTACTTGAGTATGAAAAGGAAAATACTGAACCCAGAGTGGGAAGCACTGAAGCCACTGGGTGACTAAAGATAAAGGAATGAGATGCATGATAGTCATCAGCTCTAAGACTGTACTTACTGAAATGCCTCTTTAGATATTCCTCTTTATTCCACATGTAATTTTTACAGTGTGTACTTGATTAAGGACCAAGATAGTGAAGTTTCACAGAGATACTTTAGCATCAACTTCTGGGTACTTTTCCTCTTCTCCTCTTCCTCTTCATAGCCATGCACTCAGTGTAAATGTTCCGTCAGGACTGTCACTTCACTCTGTTGCACTTTGATTTCAGCCTCAAACTATTGCACTGCACAAAGATTAATGCACATTCTGAAATATCTGAGAAGCTTCTGGCATGCTAAACATCACACATTGTGGATCTCTTCATATGTGTTTTGTCAAGCCTGCAGCAGATTCTGCTGCACGCAGCCTCTGAGCGTGACTGTGCAAAGCCTTTGGGGGCGCCTCAGCAGTAACAGTGACAGATATGAAAAAGAGGCATAGCTATACAAGCACAGCTCTGAGGGCAAATATCCTGTTTCTTGCACTTTCTCATATATTTCCAGGTTGGGGAATTCCTGAAACATAAGGAGTATCATCAATTCCTCCTATGAAATCTTCAGAAAGGATTAAACAACAAATCCGTGGTTGTCAGAAAAAGAAAGAAGAGAAGATACCTTTCCCAGGTACCTCACTCCAGGAGGGGACACCACCAATCCTGCTGCCCCGCAGCCAGGGTAAAGCATCTGTGCCCTGGAAAGTCCTGACAGCTACCACACATCATGGTCCCTGCTCATTGTGCCACCTGCTGTGAATTCCTCCAGGCCCTCAGGCAGGCGGGCACTGCCATGGAAAGAATTACAAGGCCAAATTTTCTTTTTATGCTTTGGCCCGAGGATGCTTGAGATTAGGCAGAGCACCACCCTGTGCTGCCAAGGAGCCCTTTGCAGGCTCTGCCTTCAGAGTACAATTTCCCTCCAGATGTAAATGTGTAACAGGCAACTTAGCAGGTAGCCACTTAATTGTCCTTTAGCTAGTAACTCCCTGTCCTGGTCATTAAAACATTTTATATACTGCTCAGAGTATGTACATTGCAGTAGCAATTATACTGAAATAGATAAAATAAAACAGACTGATAAACTGGATTGTTTGTTTTCCCTTTCTTTTCTTTCCAGACCTGCTGTAATTGTTTGCTATAACAGAAAGAGTAGCAATAATGCTGATTAAGGGTTGTTGTTAAGGTGTGGAGTGGATTCTGCTCAAAGCTCATGACTTAATTCCCATGTATCCTGAAACAACACTCCCAGTCTTCTTGTAAAGGGAGAAGAACACTCCATTTTCTACTTAGTTTATGGGTGCTTTATCCCCTGAGAAGCATTGTGTTGGTGATTGATCTTCAGATCTGCCATGGAAATCTTCTTTAGAACATTCTCTGATTGTTCAGAACTCTTTTTGGGCTCAGAACTTCACTTTACATTGCAACTCCCACCAGTACTTCACTGTGCTTGCACTGCATGTCCAAAATCCTTGTGGTACAAATCCAGATGTAAAGCCTTCCCTCCTCTATAGAAAGAGTCTGCTTGGTATATCCTATACCCAGTAATTCATTATCACTTCAATCTAAATTATGCTCAACCTACTCAGAAAGTTGTGGAGAAATGCTAGCTGAGTAACTAACATAAAAGCATTAAAAAAGGCACCCTGTTTCTTTTACTAAACAAGTTTAATAAGATAAAGGGATGCCTCAAATAAAAAGAAACAAAACAAACCCCCTCAGTAGTATTAAATTTTTTGTTCTCACAGGACCCATTCACTAAAACATCAAATTTTTGTTATTATTATCCATATTATCTCAAATGTGTAAGATTTATAGACTTTAAATCTAGAAGGGGAAATTATGCTTGATGACCCCAAAAGAGTGTATATATATCCTAATTATATAATTAAGTATAGCTGTAATTCATGGGCAAAGTAATGCTTTTCACTATAGCATCGAGACTTGTTTAGAAAGATGCAAAGAGATAGTGCAGGTTTTATTTCCTCAGGGAGCTTGTTCCAAGGACAAACATCCTTTACATATAAAAAGGATGGGTTTCTTACATGGGTTTCAACTTCAGTGCATTTAAATTTTACACATTTGTTCTTCCTAATTCTTTTTCCCACCACTTGCAATAGGTATCTAGTACTCCTCTTTCATGCAATGGGTAGCTAGTACGCCTCTTTATCAGAACATCACCAAATATCACTGAACATCAACAGCATGAAGCACACCCCCAGTGGTCTCCACTTAAACCAATTGGATTTTCTGCTGTGCTCCTGGAATGGGATTTGTTTCCAACTAGTTTAGACTGTGCCAAAGTCCAAGGCTCTTGAAGAAAATGCCTTGCATGAAGTTAAGGACAACCAAAAAGTTCTAAGATCTGAAAAGCAACAACTGAATAGGAATTAACATCTTGAATTTATGAATAAGCAAAGATAAAGATTAGAAATATAATGTAAAAGAGCCTGTGAAACCATTATTTAGCTCCATTATTCACTTATTAGTAAAGAAATAAATGGCATTGCCCTTACCAACTGAATTTGGTCAAGTACTCTTGAATATTTGCAAAGAAAATGAGAAACTAATTCCTAACTTCAGGCTGACACCAGAAGGCATCTAGTTTGTTCTGTGAAGAGGGATCAGTTACATGTTTATTTATAGCCTGTGAACCAGGATGACAAAATGTGGGCCCATAACTAGAATGGGCTCCCAATGTTTGCTGTCAGAGTATTGCTCAACAGTCTCACAGAGAGCATGTGGTTGCCCTGATTTTCAGGGTAAGAATGCAACTGCTCCTCTGTGGCTGCCCCAAACAGAAAAGGTGTCCAAGCAAGCCTGGCATGATGTTGCCCTTCAACTTCTCTCATCTTCTGAGAGCTAGAGTTGAAGGTCTAACTGCAGTTATTCTATTTTATAAATGCAATATTTATATTTATTCAGTTAGCCTTTTAAAGTGATTCTCTTTTTCTTTAATTTCCTTAGTTTCCTTCCAATATAGACTTTTTTTTGCTGGGCTATATAACAGCTTATACTTTTTTAATCATTTGTGTATCATGTAGTCACAGAGCAACATGAGAGAATCCCTCCAGCTTCAAGACCCATGTTCCTGACAACCCTGTCTGGCTTTCAGCTATGATTTTCTTCCTATTTGCACTTGGGAAATAGGGCCATGGTGAAGAGTAAAGGCTGTGCCATAGTAGAGACACACTGCCTAGAAGAGACCCCGTACTTAAAGAGGTCTTGATAAAGGTAAATTCCAAACCAGCATCATGGGACCTCCTTTTCATTTGATGTGACAAGGAGTACCTGAAGAATCTACATGTGATTCTTGTTTCTAACATCACCTGATGATACCTTACTCCTGCCTGAGCTTTTGTCATCTCTTTAATCTTGGAAACAGAATCAGGTCTCAAACATTATAAAATTAAGCAGTGGCCTTACTAACGCTACTGTTTTCCAAAGAAAAAAGTCTGAGGTGTCTGCACCTTTATAGGAATGCTGTTTTACTAAGTTATGGTTTTTCTAGTTGAATGAGAAATGAAATTAACTATTCATTTTGCAATACTCACATCAGCAAAAGCCACATACTTAGAATTACCAAAATCATAGAATCATAGAATCATCAAGGTTGAAAGAGCCCTTTAGGACCACCCAGTCCAACTGCCACCCTAACCCCTAAACCACTAAATCACATCAACCAGAGACAGATCCAGACACCTCTAAAGCATCTCCAGTTGGGCAACCTATTCCAGCGCCTGATCACCCTAACAGTGAAAATTTCTTTTCTAATATCTAATATGAACCTACCCTGCATAAGGCCATTTCCTCTGGTCCTTGGGCAGGAAAAAACAGCCCTCACCTCACTGTAAACTCCTTTCAGGGAGCTGTAGAGAGCAATGAGGCCCCCCTGAGCTTCCTCTTCTTGAGAAGAACTAAACAAATCCAGCTCCCTCAGCTCTCCTCATACACGTTTTCTAGACCTTTCATGGGCTATGTTAACCTCTGCTGGATCTATGTTAGCTCATGTTTGGGTTGTGTGAGGGGCATGCTTGAAGAGAAAATCATGGTATCCCTAGGACAGCTGCTTTTCCTGCAGCTTCATGAAAACCAGTAGTTTCAAAACCATTTGTTCATACTGAAAATCCATGATGCAGATTAACCTGGGGAAGGGACGTCAAAGGGTCCTGTTAGCATAAGCTGCCTCTGCTTTGTGATGAATGTGCTGTTATAAGCCTGTGCAATCCACCAGTCAGACTGGACCAGTGTAGTTGCGGTTCATTATTTTCCTAAATATTTCTGAGCCTATAAAAGTTGAAGAAGTTTCCTGACCGGCTCTGATTTTGGTAGTTGGAGGAAAGTATTCAGAGGTGATGATGGTACTTGAATTTTAAGGGAAGAGGCAAGAAAAGAGCACATAGATACTTCTTCTTAAATAAGAATTGGGCAGGATGTGTGATGGGTCCCAGCCAGGTCCTTAATAAAAAGGATGATGTCTGTGTTCCCCAGAGGGCTCATGACGCCACTTTGGAGTTTGCACTCTGCAAGAAGCAGCTCATATTGCACACCGCATGACTCTGGGATAGGACTGACAAACATCAGGAAGCCCCCAATGGCTGTGGATTTGGCAGTGCTGTCTGAGCCGGCCCATTGCAGCGTTCATGGCCCTTGTGAGCGTACTTGGGCCCAGTTTCAAACAGATAGCAGAACCCTGGCTTTTTGATTTAAGGCACTTCACTGTTTCAAAGAAAGTGGAAACTGAAGTAATACAGGTTGCTTCTGAAGCCCAAGGTGCACCGGCTAAATCACAGGGAGCTGAAACTTGTACAATGACTGTCTGGTTTAAATAAGACCATTAACATTCCTCACTAGCAATCATATGCATGCATTCATATTAAAATTCTAATAAAAATATTCAAACCACATCTGGGAACTAGTATTCTAGGTCGGCACCACTATTGTAAATTTTCAGCTAAGCCACTGACTTCTCAAAGAGAGTTTCTACTGGAAATGTTGACAGGCCATTAGCTAAGTACAGTGGTGAGAATGGCACTGACCATGAGACAGTTTAACGAATAATAAAATACTAGTAAACAGATGAGCCTTTAAGCCTATTCATTAGGCTCACTTTCTGATGAGTTAAAACAGACTGCTTATTTCTTGTCCATAAACACTCCCAGGCAGGGAAAATCTGTCACGGATAGGGCTGGTGTGACAAAGTTTGTTTAGTTCTAGAATACAGTAGTCAGAAATATGCAAGAAACCACATATGGTGACACAGCGCCCTTAAGTCTGTAAAGTTGGAGGAAAATTTTCTGGTTAAAAATTCTGATATGTTATAATAGTGTATGTTATCCCACTAAAAATTAGATATCTGTGGGACTAGTTTAGAACAATGGGACTGCTAAGAATATAATTACTAAAAAGTGAAACCATTGTCTGAAACAGTCTCCGGCTGGAGGGTTGTGTGGTGGGAAAATATTTTAACGGGGTTTCCTGTTAGTGTGATTGTTTTCAAGATGTAATACTTGAACTGGAGTACAGTGGAATGTTCGCCATGTGTGTCTCTCTAATAGATGGTAAGTACTTCATGGTGATTTTGTTTTTAAAACCCCCTCTTTCTGATTTCTGATCCATAAATTCACAGGCTAACACAGTGTGTACTCACATGATGTATTTATACTAGAGAAGCAAATGTTAGAGAGCAGGATAGGCAGATCTGTTGAAAAAAGAGGAAGCCTCAGAGCTTAAGATATATACTAAGACAAAAGACTGAATGGTATAGCTCAGGGGATCCAAAGCCAAGTCTACCCCTGCCAACAGCTCTTAGCCAAAACTTCTTAGCCTGCAAATCCTGACAATTTGCAATTACTCATGCAGAAAATATTTTCAGTACAGCTCTGCAAGCAGATAAAATGCAGGTAAAACCTGACAAAAATAAGAGGGGAAAAGAAGTAAACTGGCACATTTTTATTAGTTTCATTCTTCTGTCACTTGCCTATTGGTCATAGTATATTAACTTGTAGCAAACATGTTCCATTAATAGGGTTTTTTGTACAGCAGTATGTTCAAATCCTATTTTATATATGGAGTGGATTTTTATATTGATGGTGGATTTCTGTGCAACATAGCAAATATATGCTATGATTTTGTAGTTTTGGTGTTAATGAATGCTGAGATATTTCTGTGTTACAATACTATACTTATGCCTAAGGCTTCTTACACCCTAATATTTTTTCCAACCCTGTGGAAATAGTTTTTCCTTGAATAGGAATGGCAGAAATGACAGTTGCCCCAGTGGAGATCTTAGGTTAAGCTGTTACTCGCTTTTAGCACTTGCTCTTACAGAACTAGTAGCTTCTGTGGGCTATCTTAATTGCCCTTCTAAGACTGCTGAAGTGGAGATCCTTTTTGTTAAGGCCATCTTCCTCAAAGAGATCTCCTTTGGAATGACAAAACTGAGCAGTTTCATCCTCTTTCCTGAGCATTGGTCTTCTAAGTGGTCTGCCTACACTTCTCCAGCCATGGAGGTATATTTTAGATAGACCACTATAATAATGGACTTTGAGTCGTCTCTTACTATTGAGATTATAAAAACCTAGACTGCAGAAATTATTCATGCAGATATTTTACTACAGTTCTATCTTTAGTTGCACTTGCCTTTGATTTCACTGTTCATGTAACTTATGGAGGGATCTACGTTAACTAAAATATAAATGGTATTTGCACTGTACATATGCCGATGGCACGGCACTTTCTCAAGGGTAAATTACAGCATCTTGGCCTTGCTAGCATGTACATAATTTAGTTTTGCTTACTCTAAATTCATGCTGAGTGAAATTCTGATCCAGCAGAAGTCAATGGTAATTCTGCCTTTGATTTTTGTCAAGTGGCCCAGGACTTCCTATCCTGTGTTTCCGGTGGGGTTTTGATTGCTTTTTTCAGAGCTCTGTGTTACTCTCATTCCTTTTCTTGAATGATTGCTTGGATGATTGGATAAATGATTCCTGCTTTGGTTGTTTAATTTCTAAGTATCATGGATCATATGCCATGAGGAAAAATCCACTGTTTAAAGTATTGGTTTCTCCCATTAATTCAGGTTCCTTCAGCATTAGGAAAACTTAAAAAATAAGAATTTTGTGAAATGTTTCACAGACTCCCTTCTGGTCTAGGACATCCTATTCTCCTGCAAGTATATGCTAGAGAAATTGCCAAACATCTTCTCTAGCACTTGTCTTCATAATTTCAGTGCTTTTTACAATGTGAAATCTATCTCCTTTCACAACTCAAAGCAGTTTTAGACTTGTTTATTAGAAAGAGAGAAGAACAGTCCATCTGTGGCAAATATTTTCAACATTCTTTGAAGTTTGTTTTCACAGTTCCATCATGGCATAAATTTTCCTTTAATACAAATGTAGTCCTATGGTGTTAACATATTTCAAGAAGATAAGAATTTAGCAATAAAGTGGAGATTTAAAAGAAATTCTCTCTTATGCCAGATTCTGCTTCGCTTCTGTAAGACAGTCTGAGGAGATTCACTTAAACCTAGGGGACTGTTTACAGAAAAAGAGCTAATGTAACTAAAGCTATTGAATTGTCTGGCCTGAGTTTTGGTAGAACATCAGACCATCTTCCTGATCTTTGTTTGCTCATCTTCCAGCTGTATCCTCCTCTCATGCTTTTCAAGTCCTGAGTACCCTCTTCTCCAAATTGCTGGCAAAAGATGACTGGCCACCTCATTATGGTAGTCAGGGCAGTAGCTCTGTATCTCACTACAAAAAAGATACAAAACCTTTTCAGACCTCTTGTTTTTGGTGAAACTTCTACTAAAAACACCCCTCCTGAATCTTGGGGCCTGGTGGCACTGGCTGCCACCAGGGACAGAAAGCATAACCTCAGGTTCTTACACAAGGACCTCTGCCAAATGAGATAAAAGTGCTCTAATTTCAGGACGACTGAACACTGAGGGCACTGCTTATGCAGAATTTTTACCCAATTGCTGAAAAGGTGAAGAAAAACATAGAAAAGTTCTTAGGATAGTTCCATTGTTTAATTCCATGCATGTCACTCGTGCGCCGAGGTCGGGGCAGGAACAGCGAGAGGCAGGATGGTAGGAAGGCAAAGAAGGCTTCATTCAAAAGAACCGCGTGGTTTTTACAGAGTGGTACGATAGGTTCTGTTCTATTGGCTAACTAACAGAAACATCTTTCTCACACACTGTTCTTGAGAGGAACAGAAAAATAAAGTAGAAAACCACAACCTGCAAATTGTTTATAATCAACAGGTTATCACATCTTTCCAACTCCCCAACTCTCTCACAAGCCGCTGTGAGAAACGCTTGCTGTTTCTCTCTCTCTGTCCCATGGCATCCACACACGCATTTTTTTGTTTATACTCATACTCAATCCAATCCAAGGACCACTCTCTTTACCTTGTGGAAGTGATTGGGATACAGTTTAATATCAAACCACTTTCAGAGCTACAGTATAATTTCTTCTATACTATTACTTTAGAGAGTAAAGCCTCTAAAAATGATGCCTCCATCATTTTTCCTTATCAAGCAAATCCTTTGTCTTTAGTATATATCCTAGAATGGCATTTGTTGGAAGGGACCTTAAAGACCATCTAGTTCCAATGCCAGCCCCTGTGGATAGGCATGACTTGCCCATAAGTGGGACTGTGCTGGTTGTCTCACATCACCTCCTTGTCTTGCACTAGCCTTGATGTTTCATCTGCTTTTCTGAGAAATAATGGCAAAACATGAAGTTAACAGCGATTTTATATATGTAAAAACATTACCAGAGGCTGTTAAGTAGAAGACTTTGGCCAGTGTATGCTCTTTAGGCTTCCACAGTAGTTCTTTGCAGACTTCAAGCTTGTGTACATTTACAATTCTTTACACCCTTGACAGTGACAAGCAACACTTTTGAACTCTCAGTTGTTTAAAGATGGCACTACCTTTCTACATTTAAGTTTTAAGTAAGTGAGAAAAATGGATTTTATTCATATTTTAACAATTCATGGTGACTTTATTAGTTGTACTTTTTGAAATCTCTGACTTAGAAGGAAAAAAAAGAAGGTTAAGCACAAGAATTTATAAAACTCTTCTCCAGTTAGACTTTTCAGTGCATGGATGGAAATTAAAGTGCTTTTTGTGTTGAAGGGCAGAATAGAGGTGTGGTGGGAAAAAGAAAGCAAAAGGCTGAACAGCCTTAGTAGTAAAACAACTTTTCTATGTTTCATAAAAACAAAATCAAGAATTTTATGGAGGCTGAAAAACACCTTGGACCTTTGGTGTTCATAAAATTACAAATGATTATTTTACCAGAAAAAAATTAGATCAAACCAAGAATTAGAATTGTATGTTTTCAAGAGTTTTTTTCCACACCAAAAATTATTAGTTCCTGGTTTTAAAATGGTTTTCAATTAGTCTGTTGAGGGCAACTCTAATGGGGAATATGTTCAGCTTCAATAAGAATATTCGAGGATGTACCGAACATATTTATCCTACATATAGAAATCAAATATAGCCTTTCCCAGTGCAGTATAGACTTTAAGAACTAGAACCACTTGTTTACAAGAAATAGCCACTAAACCTCTTGATATCTGAAAGATTTATTTTTTACATATCTGTGGCTTTCTTTTTTCTCTTTTCTTGACTTTTGACACACTTACTACATACACTTACTATTTACCACTTGCCCAAGAAGTAGGGCAATTACTAACTTAGAATTCCTGTGGAGGTGTAAGAAGTCTTGTTGACAGCATTCACCACCTGCCTGTTCTGTAAACAGAGGATTCGTTTACAGCCTTATGACATGCAGTACCTGGGTAACCAAAGCTCTGGACCTCTGCAAGGTTTGCAAACTCAGGTTTTGTAGTTTCCTGAAAATAATCATTCTTGCCTTACTTCCTTGTTTTCCATGAAATAATGACAGAAATATTTATGCACATTACAAGGGATATCCTTTACATCACTGATGTATAATTGTCAGGGAAATATCTAAAACTGTTAGGTATTCCTTCAATTAAATGCAGCTTCTACATTATGAAAGTACTAATGGAATTATGTTACAATGTGAGTGGAAGATGCCAAAAACTAAAATGAAAAAAAAATCAGAGAAAAAAGACAGAAAATGAAGTGGCTGTACTCAAGAGACTAAATTAGGGTATAAGGAATGGTGCCTTAATCTCAAAGGAAATCCTACTAAATGTGAAGTATTACTAAGCTATCTAATAATCTTGCTAAACTGACATAAACTTCTAATTAAACTGAAAGACAAATATAACTTAGAGAATTAAATATAATAAGGGCTATAAATCTCTCAAGCATTTGTGTACAAACTACAGGTGTGATATTTGCAATACAAACGTGATACATACTGAGTCACTTCAAAGAGAAGGCGATTACAAGGGGAATAAGCATGGGCCAATGTCAACACCTTGTAATGTCAGCATTATAAATTTCACCAAACTCAGCTGCTACAAGACTGTAATTCCTTCTTCCATGGGCATTTCTAGCAGATAATAATACAGGCTGCAAATACTACAGAACCTCAGCAGAATTCAGAATAAGCACTCTGTTCCACCAGTGACATCTTTTAGTTTTCTTCTTTAGGCCTGTTTCTTCATCATTAAAATCTGCAAGAATGTAAATTGCCAAGTACTTCCCAGAATTAAAATTACAAAGATCACTTTTTCTTACTCTAATTTTCATCCAAATATTAGTGACAATAGGGGAGAAACCCTCACCACATTTCTACTTACAGAGACTGAGAAAATTCTTTTTTTCTGATGGGGGAAATATATCCCCTCTGCAGGTATGTCTATCTCTATAGGTATGTAACTAGCAGGTATGTCAGGGCAATGTTGCTTTGCTTTTCCAGATTGTTCTACTTGATAATAATTGCTGAAATAAACCCCTTTTTGTAATAAATCCTTTCTTTAAGAAAGTATTAATTACTTCAGCAGCACTGCTCACTTTTAGAAATCCTGTTTCCCATTACATTTCATTTACAGCTGTATGCATGATACCAAACGGGACAAGTAAAAAGGGTCCTGGATAACCAAGCAAGCTTACTACCTCACTTGACCTCTCTTAATCTATTCCTCCTAAAAGCCTTTCATCACAGCAAGACTTTTTGGAACTTTTGAACAGGAGAAAGCAAATCTGATACAAGAACATTCCTGATTTTCTCCTAGCACTCTGACATACATGCTGTCAGCATTCATCTTCAGAAGTGAAGGTTCCAGGAAGGAATGAGAGGAAACATGTCTGTCCCATCATCTGGAACCAGTTGGATGAAGAAAGGTTTCCAGCACTGGTTGCCCTCCTTCTTACCAATTCACAAAATAAATTCATCTCTGACTTTGCATAACTAATTGCATGTTTGCACAACTGAAAAAGCATCTCCTCTTGCTGCCAACCATGGTACTGCCATATCTTAACTCTTACACTTTTAGAGCAAAGCCATGATACCGTATGTCTGAGCATCGTTAACTGTGGTTTATATTACCTAAGATATGAAAGTATTTATTAATTAATGCCCACCCCCAAGTCAGTAATATTAAACTCCATTCATAATACAGTGCAGTTATTTTAAAAGTTGTTGCCTGTTTTCAAAAACAAAGCTTAAGGAAAATGGATACATTAAAAAAAAGGATAATATTATTAATAGGACACATGATGAGGAGAACTGCTATAAGGATTTGCTATTTGTATGCTAAGGTTGAGTAAATTGCCTATAAATTATTCAGTTTTCACAAGCTCTGAGCAGTAAAACTGTTATTACACTTTGCACACTATGTACCTCTAATATCCAATCTGAAGCTCATTTATCAACAACTACTCTTGTATAAACAATCCATGAAGAAACCTCACTTGTTTTCACTTGTTATTGATGATCTTTCAAAACTCAGAAATTGCCTCCTCTTCAATTTCCTACTGAATTCTTAGGTAATCACCTCATCAATAGTTCTCAACAAAAATAATTGTTTCCAGAACAAAACTTTCCCCAGGATTTAGGTCCTTCAAGCTGGTCCCTCTCAGAGCTTCAAAAGTGTGAGTAATGAAAATGTGTATTTAAAAAAAAAAAATCTTAGGATGTGTATATGCTTTTATAAAGTCAGAAGTGAAGTTCTCCCAGAACAGGATATGGGGCAGTGAAAATGAAACACAGGTCTTTTAGGATATGTGTTTCGGTTTTTCTTGTTTCCTTTTTTTACCATGAAGTTCAATCTTCAGTAGCATTTACACAGGAGTACAGGTCATTCAAATGCTAATAAAGCACTCACATTCACAGTCAGTCCCAAGTGTAGTCAGCTAATGGAAAAGGTGAGGAAGAGAACTTTGCATGCCTTTTAATGAAGTGGTGTGCTATAGGGTAAGGAGTGCAGATTTACACTAACTGCTTTGTTCTCATCTGAGGTCCACTTCCCTAGTGTCCGTTTCCTCCACTCTCTATTTTTCACCGTAGTAGCAAAGATGTTTTGAAACCAGAGCTGAAGGAGCCACTTGTAGGTCTCAGAATGACTTAGAGCTGTGGCAAAACCTACACCATTTGGTTTTAATTGCTTAAAAAAAGGCTAAGTATTTGTTACTAGGAAAAGAAGAATATAATGGGAAGGGTGAGGAAGCATAAAGGTTTGAGAGAACATATTTACCTCGATGAACTTCTGCCTTCTTTTTTTAAGCTACTCAGGACTGCTTTGGAGACTGTTGTTAAAAGCAGCCTTTTCCTGTCCCAGAACAGCTGTTGCCCAAAAGTAAGCTAATGGTGAGAAAGATGTGCATGTACCATTGCATCACTACTCGATCACACACAGCCATCTGTCTGACAAGCTCTTTTACCCCAAAGACTAAGACACATAATTGCTACTCATTCAATTTGGGAAAATTGGCAAAGTGCTGCTCAGGTAACTCTCACAGCTCTGGATATTTCAACATCGTTATGTTAGCTAAAACAAAGTTATTATGGACTTACCTAGTTTCATTTAAGAATCTTCTTATCTTGCTTAGAATTAGGAGCTGGTAGTTTCAGAAAGTACATTGAACAATCAGACACTTCTCTGCTGAAAGACTGTCCCCTCATCTGTGCAGTCCAGTAGTTACAGTAAAAATGCCCCCAACAATACCTACAGATATACATCAAGGCATGTTCCAGTTAATATTAAAACTGAAGTGCTTCTTTACGTCAAGTTCAATCAGTAGATTACCATGCCAGAGGAAATTATATTAGTAACTTCTTTTGTGTGGTTTACATGGGGCTAGCTGGTAAGATCCACAGGGTAGAGATTGTGCCTACCTCTGCATTTACCAAGTGCAGTAAGGACCTCCCAGCAGAATATATAAATGGTGAGTAAATGTTAATAAGTAACCAAATTTAAATATAATAACCACATTAATAACTACTAATATTTTATATAAACAGACTGGACCCATTGGAAGAATGCAGAAACCGTGAACATTACTGATCCATTCAGAGTACACTTATTACTTCACTGCCAGGACAAAACAAACTTTCCTCTTGCTGGAGGAAATGTTAAGATTTCACTGCATAAAGAATGATTTAATAAGAAGTGTGACCTCAGGATTAACTAACAGACATGTACAAAAGAGGCCTCTACAACTTCTGTTTAAATGCCCTTAAGATAACTTAAACACTTTGCTTCTAATTTATACATCTGAGATTCAGGATGAGGTGCTCACAGAAACTGACACCTAAAGAGTCTGGTCAGGAGTATCCCAATGGAAGAAAACATTGCAATACTTGCTATAAAGGAAGGGTAATTGCCCCTAAATGCTATGCCTGGCTTTCTGCCTACTACTATTTTGACAGTGCAGCAAATAAGCTAGCAGTTTAAATCCATAAATGCTTTTAGATTATACTGGAGTTGTAACTTACACATTCAGAAATGTCTGAAGTCTTTGAACAGAACATTTTAACAGGAGAAAGGAACTTGTACTTTGAAATAAAACAGGTTTTCTGAAAATACTCTTTGACATATTTTTTTTTTTTGAATCTCTGCTTTTCATTTTATAGTTTTTCTCTGTTTCCTTTCTCTGTTGCACACCACCTGCCAATAAATGAGTGAAATTGCTGAGCTTCATTTAATCTTACGCTACTAGGAGAACTGGACGCAATCATGCTTCTGGAAGTAACAGAATTATTTTTAGTGTGATGGCAATATATACTGTCATTTGCGGCATCACTTGGCAACAACATTTTCACTTCTATAAAACATGTTAAAAAACTTTTGGTGAATCATTCCTTGCCAACTATATGTTATTATATTATAATGCAATACAGCAATGACACCATGTTACAGTGTAGTAAAAAGATCTTGGTATGAATCTGTATTTGAGTTTATTGCATAACAAGCTCTATTCTGCTGACAAGGACACTGATGAATGCTTCACTATTGGTTTCACTGGAAACCTCAACATGCCTGAAAGTTGACTAACAAACACAAATACTGACTTCCCCAGACCATTTCTAAACAGTGACAGTAAAATGAAGTCTCTGGTTTATGCTACCTATATATATAATCAAAAACCATTTTCAAAATGCCAAGTTTTACATCCCACCAATTTTGAAGCTGATTTAAATAGATTTTTAGTAACATTATTGTGGCTATCTCAGAGTCATTCCATTGAAGAATCTTGTAAATGCATAAAAATAACCAGAGAGAAGTTTTAAAAGATGGTGGAAATTCCTAGAAGTAATCAGAAGTGAAGAAAGTACATCTAACATAAAACTGATAAAAAAACAAATTCAAGGAATTACACTAAGCATCAGCATAAACATTTAATGGTACAGCTTAAAATGTTCACATTTTTATAAATCATCCAAGGATTGCTCTTCATTTTATTTGCAATGAAATGAAATCTGAAACAAGTTTCTATAGCCAGAATAAACACGGATGGATGTGGGGCACACCCTCAGTCCTCCCACCGTGCCAGAGGCTCTGGAGGTGAGGTAATGCCAGCCCTGACATTTCTCCTGCCTCCCCAACAACCTGACCCAATGTTGTCTCTGGAACACGTCAGAGTGACTTTCAGGCTACATCTGCACAAGGAAATTTTCTGAAGATTGCTCTTCTGACCTAAGGCCATCAGTCAGAGCAGTGTTTCTATAAGGCAAAAACTCTCTCATTCAGCTCTCTCATTCTCCAGCACAGGATGGATGCCTGGACTAGATGAAGAACCAGGAATGGTCCTTGACCCATACCACAATCTGAACTCAACCAGGGCATTTTTAAGAGAATCCTAACTGGTGAGAACAAACGTATGACAAGAAGTAAGCTAACAGATCCATGGGCTAGCCCTGATCAGTGCAGACACAGGTTTTGTATTCCACAATGACCAGGGAACACATGGATCATCAAATAAAAATGTATGGCCCAACATTTTCTCTGGGTCAGCTCCGTAGTTTACTTAAATGAACCTTCATGAAACTTCCAGGAAAAATGATGGAAAGGTATATTACAGGAAGTAGAGTGGCTGACTCCCAGGAAAGAAAAAAAGATCCTGGTGAAATGGCAGGATACAAATTAAAATTATCAAGCACACCTCCTTCTGCCTGCACAGGCAGCTGAAACAATGCAGATTTTTATTTGCACTTAGCCAGCTTCCTTTCAAGCAAGCTTTAGAGACAAAACTTGCACTAATTTCAGTGGGGCCTTTGTCGGTGTGCGGTGTGCAGAACAGAGCCCTCTCCTGGTCAGCACTGAAGACAAGTGAGGACATCCCTGGCACCGTATTTGGCACTGTCTGCAGCACATATCTCCGTGATGAAGTATGAAACGTAGGCACTCAAAATAAAATATTAGAAAAGCTCAGCTATTTGGAGCCACGGAACCTTATGATTGAGGTCAGATTTGTTTGGATTTAAAAATATATGAAAATCTAAGTAACACTGAAATGATGGCATACTTGAAAACTGAAACCAAAAAATAGGTTATATAACATACTTAAAGGCACAGTTGGCATTTCAAGATTACAATGACTAGCCAGTTATAACCTGTTTTTGAACTCACAGCTGAACCCTGCATGTCGAATTACTGAAAAGGGTGGGTCACCTTCTTTTTAAACCTGAAATCTGATAACCAGGTCAAAAGAACCCCCATTCATTCTTTCTTTTTATGACTATAAAGCCATGAAGCACCAATAATAACCTTAAGTATATAGATCAACACTCTTTGCCTAATTAACATGCTTTTGGATTTCATACTTGAACCTGAAAATAAGAAACCATATTTCAAAGCCCTGCTTCTGCAAAACAAAATTTGCAACAGGTACCTCATCTGGATGCAGGACATGGTAGGCACTTAAATAAATCATAATAATGATCCATTGCCAAAATAGTGGCTCTCTGTCATTATCTTTTCTCAGAATATCTTTAACATAATCCCTTTGCTTAAACAGCAGCACAACCTTGTTGTCACTGAGATGCAATGCAAAAGAATATTGGTTTAATTTTAAAATTATTTATTAATATTCCAAACCCCATATTGTTTTTAGCAACATATGTAAACATGATTCTCTGGAGCCACACTGCTTATGGCTGTAACCTCACTAGATTTCACAAGGTAAGTAGGGTTGGGTCTGTAGTATTTTAATGGAAGACTTCCAAGGAAATTCCAGGTTACTCTATGAAATGGTATTTGTACAGCATGGCATTCTTCTGCTGATGCAGTATTGAACCAGCAGAAAGAATATGATCACAAGTGCTGTCTTTAATTAAGAGGTAAAACCAAGGATACCGAGCACTTGTGGGCATTAAACACCTTATGGCAGTTTTTGCCAGTGTAGGAGTGCCCAGCCAAATACCAGTCTAGATAATTACATCCTGCCTACTTACATTCCCATGTTGCTTTAAATAGATAAGGCATTATTCTGCTATTCTGGTGTAAAAGTGGATCCTGCAGCCCTTCCTTGGGCTCTATTAGGACTATTTCTAGCACGACCTTCTCCATGGTCATACAGAATCATTTATGTGAACCAATGCATTTTACTACATTTTGTATTTGCTACCTTCTGAATTCACTTCCACTGAGCTCATGGGAATTTACTTCAGCCTTAAAGACATTGATTTATTGAAAATCACCATTTAATTACTGCCTGTGAGTCATACTTAAAATAAATCTCTGCAAAAAATTGTCTGATTATCAGATCAGTTTCTGTAGGACTCCCTTCAGTACATGCAACACTCAATTTCGGGGTGACTCTGCCTGCCCTCACCAAAACCTACAGCAAAACAGCAGCATGGCTCAATGGCCAAATCAAGACCAGGCTCCTTACTGGAAATTTACCTTGGGACCACACCATGTACCAGCACTGCAGGCCTCCCACACCTCCTCAATTTGAAGCAAGTTACCCTGAACAAAGATACAGACAATCATTTCAAGTCAGCTGTACATTTTAAGAGGGAGCACAACAAATGGTTAAGAGCTTGCTTTAAAGTGATATGTCCATTAAAACAGCCAATGTACTACAGGACTGCTCCCCACAGCAGGAATTTGCTTCATTGAAGTGCAAGGAAAGCAGACTTCACAAAACCTTCATTACCATGTTCGAGTACCTCACAACAGACTACCAAGCTGCCACTCACCAGAGTCCCCTGGAAAGGAAGGAGTTGATAGCATGCTTCCCTGCAGAAGGAGCCTTTTAGCAAGATGGGTGCTGGCATTAGCCACAACTTAGACTATGGCAGGGTTGTCAATCATAATTATTCCTACAAATCTGAGTCTTCTCCCCTTCCAATTGCTCTCTAAACTCTTATTTTCAAAATTAATTTCCTACACTATGTCAATTTGAAGGCTGGCTTTTGGGCGCTTTTTTAGTTTAAAAGTCTTTATAGCTGTATTTGTGTAGGTCAAAAGAGTTTTCCAAGTCTGCTCTCTTTCTGAGTGGTGAGTGTCCCAAGACAGCAAATACAGGGTTTGTATAGACTTGTTTTCATGCAGATTCAGTCATTTGAAATATGAAATTCTTTAGGAGAAAGATGACCATGATAGTAGAATTCATTGAATGCAAATTATGAAATTCATAGTCTTGAGTAAACTTAAATAGCTCTAAATAGTATCACCAAATGCAAAGCGAGTAGGAAAGAATTTTCACAAATCCATACTTTTTTCCTTCTCCTTTCAGGTGACTTGCTGACCTCATGACTTCTGAAGCCCAAGACTTTTCTCTCACATCTCTCTCCAAATATAGGGCCTAACTTTTCCTTCCTCTTTTAAATCTTTTACTTAGACCCTTTGGAGAGTGAAGTTAACATGACAGAAAGAGGGTGATGCAGCTGGTTGAACAAGACCCACTCGATCCACACAGTGAAACTATAGTCAGAAGATAATACAAGGTGAAGGGTAAGAGTATGAAATGTGACTAAGCAATTAGGGATTTTCTTCCACTTCCCCACACAATGGAGCAAAGAGGACCAAATGCAGCTGCTGAATTTCTTGCAGAGAAGAGTGTTCAGTTTCAGAGCAGGGAAGGACTTTGCCTCCATCCACACTGACCAGCCTGAGAGAAAGGAGACAAATGTGTCCTATAAAAGGGTATGCCAACCAGTCCTGTCGTGTAGCACTTGATCATACTTGATCATTCAAACTCAGGATTACTTTATAGTGTTGGCTTCTTCTAGAAAAAACAAAGAGAAAAAATGAAGTGCGGACTTCGCTACCTGTACTCCAGCGGATTGACATTAATCAACCCTACCCTTCAGGGCCCCCTCCTTTGCTCCCATTACTACTAACTGCAGATGTCAGGGAGTAGCGAGGGCAAAAGGCCCAGACCTCGGGCTGTGAGGCCGAGGATCGCGGGAGGGACACTTCGGAATTGCCTGCTGGCCGGGTCAGCCGGCATTCCGTGCCCGCCGCGGTGTTCCGAGCCCGGGGCTGGGCAGTGCCGGCGAGCTGAGCGGGGTAGCGGCGGGCGGGCAGCGGGGCTGCTGTGCCGAGAGGGGCCGGCCCGGGGAGCAGCCCCTGCGGCAGCTCCCGGCACAAGTGCGGAGCGGCGCCCCGGGGCTGCGCTGGCTCCCGGCTCCTCGCCCCTCACCTCCGCGCTCCCGGGACGGCCTTTTTGGGCGGGAGGGCGGGAGGGGGTTACCTTTTCTTAGGGAAGTCCCGTCCCTTGCCAGGGAGACTTTTTACATTCCTGTGCGTGAGAGGCAACTAGTTGCACTCACTGAAGTGCGAGGAGTGTTTGACTTCTCCCGTACCAACCTCCTCCTCCATCTACACCCCCCCCCCCCCGCCCCGAACTTCCCCTCCCGTTTTGCTCCGAGTTGCTCTTTATTTGTGTGTGGAGAAAGGGGTGGGGGGGACGACTTGTAGGGGGGATGTTCTGTTTTGGCCAGAAGAACAGTGCAAAAGGGGAGCCTTGGCTCGGAGAAGGTACGAGAATAAATAAATAAGGAGCAGCCCTAAAATAAAGGTAGCGGCATATCCCGGCAGCGAGAAGGTGAGTGTCCCTGACTTCCCCGTCCCTGCATCTCCCTCCCACCTCTTCTGCTCGGAGGTGGAGGAAACGGGTTCCCTGTCGCATGTGCATGTGTCCGTGGAGGGGGTGTGTGCGTCTCCTTGTATTTTGCGTTTATTTAGCACTGTTTTCATGTCGGTTCGATGACAGCAACAACAACAATAACAAAGTTGCTGTAAAACAAATGTGATGGGAGGGAGCAGCGGAGCCGTCCACCGCGGGGTAGAGATGAGCTTTTACCCCGGCCCCACGCGAGTTTAATTGCAAAAAACCAAACTGGTTTTCCGTGCGGACGGGGCGACATTTTCCACGCCCAACCGGACTTGCTGCCTCAGTGCAGGTGATATTCCCTGCTGTTTTGCCCTCGACCGCTCTTCCAGAGGGTGTTACAGGGGCTGCTGGGGTAAGCCCAAGACAGGAGCAAGCCGCGACGGCTGCCGTCGCATTGTTCCCCCCTTGCGCCTCCCGCCCACTCTCGGTGCGGCGGAAACGGGGGGCCCGCGCTGCGCCCCACCAGCAGCCGGGGGCTGCCGGCCCGCCTGGGGTGGGCGACAGGGCTCTGCCGACCGCCTGCCCTTGCGAGGCCCGGCGGCGAGGCCAGCGGCGGCTTGGCCGGAGGCTGTGAGAAAACATTTCTGGTGGCGGCGTCCCCTCCGGACAGAGCGGCATGAAAACACGTAGGGATGGTTGTCCCTTACCGAAAACCCCGCTCCTCCAGCGAGGCTCCGGGCAGCGCGGGGGCAAGGCAGCCCGGCCGGGACGCGAGGGCTCGGGCGGCAGGGGCAGAGCAGTCGCTCGGTCCCGCCGCCCGCCCTCCGCCCCGCGCTGCCCCGGCAGCGCTCGGGGGTCTCCGCTGCCCGCCTGCCCCGGGGCGGAGCGCTGCTGGCGTGCCGCGCTCGGGGTGCCGGCGGACGGGGCAGGCTGCTTCCCACTGCCTCCTGGCCGGCAGCCGTCACGGGGGCTCCGGCGGCCACTTTTTCGAGTGTCCGAAGGGACTGGCGACAGAGCTACCCGTTGTTTTTGTTCCTCTCCGTTTCCTCTCCCTGGGGGATGTCTCTTGCCTTTCCCCTCCCCCGCCCCGGCTTGTTTTTCTTATGGTTTAAAGACAAAACGTTGCATCTTCGGGTCGTCCCACCGCCCCCCCGCCCCCGCCGCGGTCTCCGCTGCGCCGGCGGACGGGGCTCGGGGAAGCCCCGGCGCGGGGGTCCCGCCGGCTTTTCCACCGGCGATGCGGGGACTTGTGTTTTGGTTAGAAAGCGTTTCCACGTGGGTAAGCCTTGTGTGTGTGTGTGCGTGTGTGTGTGTGCGTGCGGGTGTGTGCGGGTGTGTGCGCGTACTTGATCCGCAGGGAGGTAACAGGATTCTCCGTGTTCAAAACCAGTGGGCTCTTAGCCATTAATCTCCTTCTCCTGCTGTCATTACAGACACTTCCATAGTCAGATACCCGCGGTGAGCCGCCGGCTGCATTTCACACGGCGGTTCTCCCCGAGCCTCGGGGGCTCCGCGCCGTGCCCGGCCGGACACAGGGGCTGCCCAGGGAGCTGCCCCGCGCCGCCTTCCGCCGGGAAGGGAGAGCGGGATCCCACGGCATCGCCGCTGCCAATCGGTAGTTGGCATCTAAAGTTTCATTTACATTTATGAAACTGGCGCTCCGAGCCAAGCAGGCGCGGTGCTGCCGGCTCCGTACCCGCGGGCAGGGCTTGCAGCCGAGCACACGGAGGGACGCGCTCGGTTCGCGCGTGGCGGTGTGAAATAGCTGGTGTTCACAAAAACCCTGGGACGCACGCTGAACCAGACAAGGGAGCGACCTGGCCGGTTCCAGTTTAAGTATGAAGTCATGCTAGAACAGTAAGGAACGAGTATTTGCAGTTTTCTGAGTTTTGTTTTCATTTACTGAGACTAGAAAGCGTATCTAAGGTAAACTAATCAGCCGTTTAGATTTAGAGGGAGTTATACGAAGAAGGTATCTTTTCTGTTTGGCAGATAGATTTTCTGGTCTGACCTCGGAGAGGTTTAGATTTGGTGTTCGACGCGTGTACTTTGCAATAAAGCTCAGGCCGTATCTTTGTTTCATTTCTCTAACACTCAAAAAAAGTTTCGTAAAATTGCTGCGGGTTTGATTCTTCCCTTAGCATTTCTGAAAATGCTGCCGAATAACAAATGCTTGCATACTTGCAATATATATCATACTGTGAGTAAAGTGGAAATACAGACTGACATTTCTCTCTTTTCCTGGTGATTCTTCCTGTTTGACATCTAACATTAGCTGGGCTAGGCTATGTCTGAAACAGCTCCTTTCTTTTTTTTTTTTTTTTAAGTGCGGTATTTATGTTACCAAATGTTCTTCAACCAGATTTAATAGTAGTTAAAGTGGAGTATGTTGACGAATCTTTTATGTATCTCTGTTCAGACAATTTGTGTGCAGTTATTAATTGTTACATGTATATGGTGGTACTGATAATAAATTTAGTTGAAGGTTACTCTTGCTGGATTTGTATTTATTAATGGCCTCACAACACTTTGCTGTATAAATTTATTCTGTGTGGATAATGTCAATGGAAGAAATAAACCCTAAACAAGCAGTGTATTGAGTAGGGCACTGGTGGGTTCTTAGTTAGTTGCAGTTCCCAGTGAAAATATTTCAAACAAGGCAACTGTAGAAATACAGCTATAGATAGTATCATGTGGCATATTTTTAGCATCTGATGCAAGTGTTAAGGTTTAACTCTTTAAACTTTATGCAACTCTTTAAACTTTATGCAAATCCTAGAATTAATGTTAAACTTTGGCATTTGGTGAGGGAAAGGTACCTGTCTGTTTCCTTGATGAACTGGTGATATTGGACGATGTTGTGTGCAGTCCTCCAGTGTTAAAATTTAGAAAGCATTTTACTCTTAAATACGCAAGTTACCACAGAAAGAAAAAAAAAATTCCTGGAATTTCTGTTAAACGCTCCAGGATACAGCTATTCAATTTTTTCTGTGTTATCTTTTTCCTTCTTGAAAGTAGGGATTTTATGAACTCAGGGTAAAGCAGGTCTCCCTTTTTATAAGGAGCGTTTATTCAGCATACTTCTATATTGCAGCTGCTGATCATATTTCATAGAGCTGTTAAAGCACTTAAAACCTAAAATTAGGTACTGTCTGGTAGTAAATATTTCAAATCGCTCCTTGAAGAAATGGGCTTAAAAAAGAGACATTTTGAAATATGTCGTTGAGAAAAAGTAATCTTGCTTTGCTTTTACTCAGTGCAATACCAATCTAAATCACTGATTTCAACACAGTGTACTTTTTCGTTAGGTTTTCTTAATCTCCTGGATTTTTATTGTGATTTTATGCTGGCTTTATTTGATATCATAACCAGCTACTTTGCTCAAGCTATGTTTATGATGGCAACGCTTGAATTAACAGGTGTCGAATTCACTTCTAACATACCTGTGCTTCCAGTGAGTATTCTTGTGATCCTAAGAACTGAAATATAAG
Source organism: Serinus canaria (assembly GCF_022539315.1). Lineage (NCBI taxonomy): Eukaryota > Metazoa > Chordata > Aves > Passeriformes > Fringillidae > Serinus > Serinus canaria. Next base: position 58,095,531 of record NC_066316.1, on the reverse strand, counting down.
TTTCCTCGCTTCCTGGTGTGCATGTTTCTGACTGTTAGTTGCAGAAGGTGCACACTTGCTTTTTTCCAGATTTTGGATGAGTTAATTTGCAGATTATTTACAGTATTTTCCAGTTGGGGGGGTGGGGTTAGGTTTGTTTTTTAGTTGAGCATAGGAATAGGTTTACTTGCTCACTAGCTTTCATTTTTGGTACTGTCAGGGTTTGCAGGAAAAATGCAAACACAGGGACATATGACTGACAGACATATGTCAAGTAGGTTGAGTATTTTTAAAGCTTTTTGGAAGTTCACCACTAAACCAAGTCTGGTAGCAGAAACACTCAGATGCTTTTGCTTTTTTTCTTTGTACTTGAGAATACAGTAGTATTTCTGCTACCTAATACATCTGTAATCTTCCTGACATTTTGTGTTTAAAAATCATGGCATTTATGGTATGCATCTGGAAGAAAAGTGTTGATATTCAGTCATTGATCAAGAGGTTTATAAGTACGCCTAATAAGTGCTATTTTTCTTTTTTGGATTTAAATACTGTGTAAATGTGTGTCCAACTTAACCTTTTTCTGTCATTGAAAAGCGCTAATTGATCTTGCTGACCCTGACATAATAGTATAGTTTGATATTCGAAACCTTTCAGCTTTGGCATGGCCTTTTTATCACCCCTGAGATTTCAAGGCATGGTTCTACTGAAAGCATAAACTGCTTCTCTTTGAAAAATTAAATAAAAATGGTTATTAAAAATAACTTATGGTCTTTTAAAGTCAGTAGATGTTTTACCTATCAAAGCCTCAGGCTTTACAATATACATTAAAAATTTTCTGATGTACTTGTATGTATTAGGTGACATTTTAGACGTTGCTGTACAGAAATCAGATTTTTATGAAATAATTTTTGGCCAATTCCACACTTCTGTGTTGCAGTGTTATTAAATCTGTCATTAAATCAGAAGTGGACTTGGACTCACTTTGCAATACAAAAGCTCAGATAAGAAGAGTGCTTGTATGTCAAATAAATAATAAAATCTATTTGAAAAGGCAGTAAAACTCACATTTTTACTCTCCATTGTAGTTTGCAATGCTGCCAGAAGGATTGCTTTTGGGATGCCTGTAATACAGGACCTTAAAGGCAAAAGATGTTTTAAAGAATTTTCTTTTTTTTATCTCTAAGCCTGAAAAATGTGTCGAATAGCTGGCTGCCTTTTCGTTTTAACGTTAAACAGTGAAAATTACTTTGATGATTGATTATCCTGTATTGAATTGTATCACTGGGCAGTCTCAGTCACAGGATTGTGTAGGCTAGTCATTAGGCTTTTGAGCAAAATGTCAAATGCTAATGGCTGTCTGAGGAATACTACAGTTTAAGCATTTTATTTTCAATTTGTTAAAAATTTCCTTATTTCTCCAAGGGAAGATTATAATGACTAGTGATTATCTTCAGAGCTTCTCACTCCGTAAGCCAGTCAGACTTTTTTGGTTTTAGGCTGTTAGGCTTGGGTAGCAGACACTAAAGTTTGAGTTAGGGTGCAGTTACCGTGGATTTGAAAATAATTAGTTTGGAGGATTTCTATGCGTAAATTAATTTGGAGATCTATGTCTTTTTCCTAGAACTAACTAAATAAATGCTATTACAGTGACTTTTCACTGAGCAGATGTCTGTAGAGCTACAGCGGAGGGCAGTTCTGCTGGATATAATTTAAATGCTGTATCTAAAGAACTCAGTCTGCCTGGGCTGACTGAGTACTCTCTTTGCACTAGGGTTGTGCCAGGCTATACAAAATTTGATTAATTTGGAGCAGAAAATTACAAAAAAGACCTCCCAAGGCAACCTGAAAAATATTCGCACAAAGACTGATTTTTGCATAGATGTTAACTTATTACTTATGTGATTTAGTTAATACGCACTAGATTTTTTGGCAGCATTAAAATGAAATACTATTGTGACCCAGTATAAGCTCACATTCTCAGCAGTGAAAAATTACTGCTGCCTTTTTTTTTTTTTAATTGGGTAGATCAGCGAGTAACTAGTCTGCTTTTGACATATATATAATTAAACCACAAAAACCTACATTAAAATACCATGGAAGGTCTGATTTCGACCATAAAAGTAAAAGAAACACAGAGCTGAGTTTGCAATTTTTCAAATAATTCTCCTCTATGACTATGTGTATATAACTATTGAAATCAATGCTGGTGCATGAGGTAATTGGAAACTTAACTTGATGTTTTGTGCCAGATCCTTAGCTGTTGCAAATTGGAGTAGGAATGCTGAAATTACTGGAGTGGTCTCACATTATGCCAGATGAGTATCTAGTCCTCTATTCTTAGTTCGGTCTGCACTATTGGTGGGGTACTGCAATATATATTATATGTGTGAGATCACATGCACAGAGAAGTGATCCTGCAATACTCAGGAAAATAAAAAGGAGAGTTAAGTATAAATGTCCAAATTATATATTTTTTCTACTATTTGAAGGCACTTTCATACTCCTATGTTTGAACATTTTTTGTAGCATTTTATACGTGACCACAGATATGCCTTTTACAGTAACTGTACTTTTGAAAATGATGCAGTTAGAAATATTGCTAATTGTCTGTATTTTTTTAAATTCTGTTAAGGCAACTTTGTTGCTCAAAGAAATGAGTAATTAGGTTGTGCTTGTTCAGGGACATTTCATGAATTCCAAGCCTATTCAATGAAAGGCGTGAAGTCCATATTAAATCCCATTGGGATGTTTCTTTTTATTCACTGTAGTATATTCCCAGAACATCACAGAAAATGAAGTTTACCTTGCTCCCAAGAGAAAACAGCTAAACCAGCTTCTGTACACTTCAGTTTATGCATCCTGACATCATGTTGCATTATGAGATCTTTCTTCCAGCTCTTCTGAGTGTCCCAGCATAGACGCGGTCTCACAAAACCAGGCGCAGCTCAGGGAGATTGTGCACATTTCCTCACCAAATTCCAGCAATGCAACTCAAACTCAACCTAGTATTTCAGTTCTGGTCCTCTTAGCACAGCGAACTGGGAAGTTGAGAATTAATAGGGCTGAATGATACAGAAATTTTTACAAATGCAGTGATTATATTCTGGGATAAGGTCTTGAAAATAACATTTCTTGTCACCTGAAGGCAAGATTTAAACTGTGATAGGTTTTCCAAATGGGAAGATGAAAGTACTTTTCCACTCAGCCACCTATTTTTATGTTTATTCTAATCTGGCATGGTAGAAGGATGTAATATAATGATCAAATTAATTTTTTTTCAGCTAATTGCATCTTCAGAGAAGCGATTTTTGTGTTCAAAGTACCATCTGAATCCTGTGCTCACTGTGCAGCAGTATGTCTGGGAGTTACCTGCAACATGAGGTGTTTCAGCTGAAATGGATAGATGATGTGTTTCCTAGTAACTTCTGGTATCTAGTTAGCTATGTTTCAGCTTGTTTTCCAATTTTCTAGCTAAATGATAGTCTGATTTCTCCAAGGGCTAGATAAGCAGTCAAATTTTTGGCATAAAGCAAATGAAATAGAAGAATTTGCTCCCCGGTAGTTGTGAAACTGCCCAGCTTTTTGAAGGAAGTCCAGGATTGGAACAACAGCTTGTGAGATGCTGTCAGATCGGGACTAAGTCTGAAATAGATTGATTGTAAGGTCTGTAGGAAGAGATCCAGCATTTTGCTCTTTTTACATCATTATATAGGGGTATTGGTTCCTATAAGCATCAATTGCAGTAACCTCATCTGAAGTCCTACCTCCATCTGCGGAAGTTTCCTGCGGTAGAGGACAGAAAAGCATGAAGCCATGGTTTCACATTTGGTGGCAGCGCTTCTAAAGCAGCCCCTTAACCCGCCTCTGCTGGCCACTCATTTAAGTTGGATCCACTCTTGCTGTGGTTCACAAACAGCTGTGCTGGCAGCGAGGCAAAGGTCGGAATGAGTGGCAGCACCCGAGCTGCTGAGCCTGGCAGCGGTGCTGCAGAAATAGCTGCAGAACCACAGTCTCCGTTACCTAATCTGCCACTTCTATTAACTGAAGTGCAGGGTCAGGTCTGTGGGATAGGTGGAATTTTTCAGAATGAAAACATTGTCTACAAAAATCATCCCTTGATCTTTAATCAAAAGGTTGTGTTGATTTTTGACTAAAATTGAAGTAGCTGCAAATAACTGGCAGATACACGTGCAAGTTAAAACAATAAGGAAAGTACTGGGGCCTTTGGAGGGGACAGCTGTGATTTTCTTGAGGGAAGTTCAGACGTGATACCAGACGACAGAACTTTTCCAGATCTTTGCAGTGCTGTCCAAAATCTGGGCTTGCAGGGAACAGGCGGAGCATAACTCCTCTAGAAGTAGGACGTCACTGCCAAGGGCTGCAGCGCTCGTGACAGGCTGCATTCTTTTATCACTATTCCTGGGGAAAGAAGTGCAATAATTTCTCAGAAGTGGCCATTACATAGCTGTCACTGTAGACAAGTGCCTAATTTATGGCAACTATTTTTTATTAGTCTCCACTGTCACAAAGTATTAACTTACAGGCTATCACGTTCCAAATGCCTTTTTTTATGTTGTTCCCATATAACACTGAAATATGCATACTGTACCACATCATGGTTTATGAACACTCAAGCAAGCCAAACCAGTGATATTATTTTTGATGTGAGTACAAGTTTGATTTCCAAAGATAAGTGTAGTGATGTAATAAAGTTCTGTAAGTCTGTCTTGAGTTGACATAACTTTTTGATTAATAAAGTTGAGGGATACAAAATCAACTTGGCACAAATGAAATGGATTAAACAACAAACTAAAGCACAGATTTCCCAAATAGTTACTTGTTAATGAGTCTTTAAAAAGCATGTTATTACAAAGGGTTTTTCAGAGGGCAATCATCAAATCAAAACCTATATATTATTTTACCAGTGGCACTGAGATCAGTAAGTTCTACAAGAAGTAATACCCGTGATTAGAACAATTGCTGACATAATGAAAGATATTTTTCTTATGAACTTCCTTATACTTCTGTTGTTAGACTGTAATGCCTGAAGTACTGCTACTACAAAGACCTAGGGATGGGTAAATAATGACAAGAGCAGATTGATGAGAATAGTCTGGCTCATTGGGCAAACTGAGAGCAAGCAAACAGCATGTACTTCACTACAAGTCAGCAGTTTATAAAAAAGAAACCCAACCAAATAAACAACAAATGGAGACCATAGAAAATGATAATGATGGTATTGCAGCCAAAAAAGGAGCAGTAACTTAAACTAAGTACTCATCAGAGTAAGGGGGGTTACATTAGCTGTGTAGGTAGTATGGATGCAGCTACTAATGCAAAGCTGTACACTTTCTTAGCTTTAAAAGGAAAGGAAGCTTTAAAAAATTGGAGGTTTCAGATTTAAGACCAGAGGAGTAATTAAACATTGGAAGATGTTTCTTCCAGGGAATTAAAAAATTTTAGTTGACCAAAGGAGAATGTAACATAGTTTGATCACAGCTAATAAATATGTAAATGCAGAAACGTGGTAAAGGATGCATTGTCAAAGCAGTTGTTCTAGCTAAAATCTGAGAATACCTGTTTTTTACAATTACTTTGTGTGGCACACTTACTGCTGGCTCATAGGAAAAGAGATTTGCCTGTAGGATTGCAAGCTGTTCTACGGATGTCACAGCATTTCAGTTGCCTATGGGGACTGCTGATGGGCCAGGAGCCGAAATGAGTGCAGACAGCTCATGTGAGGATCAGCAGCATAAAAATGTAGATTACACAGGACATCTGGTATGGGGTTTTGCATTTTCTTTGTGCTGGACAAAGGTGGTACATAGAAAATTTTCTACTTTCAGTCATTGTGTTCTGATGGTTTCAGTTTGACTCGATGGCTGGGGTACAGCAGTGTTAGTTTTGGTGAGTAATAATTACTCTGTTCTGTCAGAGCTGCATGCTGGCACCAGAAGGAGTTCCGTATTCTGGGACAGTTCTGCATTCACACTTTTTGTTTTCCACTGTTTCATGGAATGAAGAAATAACAGTTTCTAAAATGCAGTATTTAGGAGTTACTGTCAGCTTTAGTTAAGAAAAACATTTCATTTCTTCTACCAAACTGGAATCAAAGTACCCAGGTTTCTTTTCAGTAAGTTTACTTTGTATTTCTGACATTTTAAAATGTTCCACTCAAGAATTTCATGTGAGACACTTGGCAGTAACAGGAATAGCAGCTGCTGAGCAATGACTCTCGCACCTAAAAAGGATGGGCATGCTGTAAACTTCCTTCTTCATCAGGATGTTTCTAGTATGCCTAGCAAGTAATTTGAACTTCTACAGTAACTCTGATTGCATCTTCATGCTGCTGAATACACTCCTCAAACTATGGCATGATTTTTAAAGCAGGTAGGATGAATAGGTAGGGTGCTGTCACAGCTTTCATGATACCATGTGGCTGGATTCTTTGCATTAAGTTTTTCAGCCTTGTAAAACGGCTGTTTGGTTTTACCTGGTGGATATGCTCATTTTCATGTTCTCCTAAATTCTCAAATGTTTCTGTTTTAGAAATAACCTTTATAGTTATTTTATGCTTATTTTGTGTCACAAGGTTTTTGAGGGTTTTTTTATGTGTAAAAGGTAAATTAGACATGTGTTTTAGGGAGAGGGAATAAGAAATAATTAATATTTTCAAGTTGACAGTGTGTCTTTAAATATTCTAGCTAACCAAGTATAGACTTTCTCTTTCTGTTTTCTGTGGCTTGTTTATAAATAATTGAAGTGTTTTCTTTGGTTTGTTCACAGCTGTTTTCTACAAAAAAAGAGAAGAAAATTGTCTCAGAAGTTAAGCAAAGTACCCTGTCTAGTAAAAACCAAAATCCTTCTCCCTAAAAAAATCTAGTTGTTTAAAACATTTAAATGGCCTGATAGTAGGAAAATAAAACAAAAATTTTAATTAGAAAATTTAAAAGGGTATGCATCCATTTGTGGCATCTTTGCATTACTTGTTTGGGTTTTGTTTCTTTTCCCTGGGAACCGCCTTTCTTTTATCTTTATTTTTAGGGGAACACTGTGGGATTCTAGATTAGATTTGTTTATAAATTGAGGCCAGAAACTGTATCAGCATTTGTTTTATTCATTTCTTTCTGGAAAATTCTGTAATTGATTAATTTGGAATGAGATAGATGAAGTCTGTTTAGCTGCATGCCTTATCTAAGGAAGAGTGAAGAGGTCTCTCACAGGTGGGAAGCCCTCAACCATCAGTGGATTTGTAGCTCTGGTCTCAATCTTAGTAATTTCACAGTGTGTTGTATGTTGCTAGGATAAGGGGAGGTATTGTTGGGGTTAAAATTCTGTATACTGAAATTCTCAAAGTCATTCATTACACAGGTATGGGATGGGAGGGGTAGGAAGACTAGGGGAATCAGTTTTAGTCATATTTGGGTGCCTGTAAAGTTGGAACCCAGAGCTGCAAAAGACAAATGCTGTGCCAACATGTTCCTTTACAAAACTAAAGAGATCCAGTGCTTGCAGTTGTTTGCCAGGAAGTCTCTCTGTTTTCCCCTTTTTTATTTGTTGTTGTATGATGGTAGAATCAGCAGGCAGATCTGTCACAGACCCTTTCTGTTTCTTACCTGGTTCACATACCTAACTGATGCAGGGTCATCATTGTTTGTGTTGCTCTGGTTTTTTTTTGCTTTGATGCCAGCTTTTGGTAACAGTTGGTTTTGTGGTGCTGTGACTTGTTTTTATGTTGGAAGTACCTGATGTAGAGTGGCAATACCATCTTAATTTTTTTTTAATAAAATGTCCACAAATGCTACGCAAGCAATGCCACCCTTCAGCAAAATCAGTTCAGGGGAGCAAATTACACTAAACTGACAATTATACAGATATTCATTGAAGACCATGCAGAGTTTGCAAGAATGTATCTGACAAATGTATAGTGACTTGCATGACAGTCAAAAATTTGATTTGAATTTTGAGGAGTTTTCAGTGTGTTGTGGTTTGGTGGCATGAATTGTGTCTGTTTTGATTACTGTATTTAATGTCTTGCATGAATTCCCCTTGCTCAGAAAGGAAGATGGAAATAACAAGTTATGTCACAGTTAAAAATTTCTTTTTTTGCAGGAGAGGGAGAAAGTAAAAGGAAACTAGACGAGTTCAGAACTAAAAATGTGTGGTGGATGTTGAAGATCCCATGCCTGTTCTTACATGCATCCTAACCCAGGATCTGGAAATAAATATTGTGTTAGCAGGAACAAAGACTATTTCATCTCCAGCAGGGATTGTAGCAAGAGGCTAAATCTAGTAATGTCTGATGACACCTCGGCGCTAATTAATTTCAGAAGCACACTTTCTATATAAATTAGAATATATACCATATACCCAGCTTAGACATATGCGTGTTCTTATGCACATCCATGCTGGATATGTGCTGGGATGAGGACGCTGAACAGATCCTAAAGGGTGCCCTGCACAGCCCCCTCCAAGTAATCCATACACTGTCACCCAAGTATTTACTGTGAAAATGAGGGCTATTTGTAGAGAAAGCAGCTGGGTGGGTCTGTTTGCTTTTCCGCTCATCCTGGAAATTCCTCCTGTATTCCTTCCCTGTTCACAACAGTGTATGTGGCTAAAACAGGGTATTCATCTGAGTTAAGTTGCATTCGTTGTTCTGTGAAATCCCAGCATAATTAAGATTATTCAAAATAAGGAGTAATCTACCTTCTGTGTTTAAGCAATGCATCTGCAAATGCAAATCAATGTAGGCAGGTGCTCAGCAGAACACAAACCCCAGGGATGACTATTCCATTCCATCAGGGCTTGCTGGAAGTGCCTGGAGCTAAAATTGGTGGTACATGATGTTATGGCTTGCTGTCCTCTCCACCGCATACCAAGGGCTCCGGGTGAGGAAGGAGCTCCATTTTTTGGAAGTCACTAATATAGAAGCGGGAACTGGATGTGCTACAAAGGCTTCCAGAACACTCTAAAACTTCTCTGAGTGTAAAATTCTCATCCTCAGCAAGCTAAAAGTGGACTGAAATCAAACTGATCCAAAGACAGCCATATTTAATGTCTACAGAGGAGGGCCCAAGGAAGGGAAAAAAAGTATTAGAAGAAGAGGAAGAGACAGACTATATTCTCATTAATTCTCTGGTCTGTGGAGCAAGATTTGTTTCTAAAATGAAATAGGAGTTTTTCAGGAGGCTCGTTTCACTCATATTGATATCAGACAGTAGACACCAGCTAAGGAAAGGGCCTTAGCTAAACCTAAATACACATGCAAAATTCCTGAGCCATTTCTGCTTTCAGCAAGGATCCTTCTGGAATAAGAAAAGTAAAATTTGAGAATTAAAATAATTTAAAAATTCTGACTTTATTTCTGTTCACCTGCCTGTTTTCCTCGGGGAAGAATATGTGTCCCTGAAAAGGCCATACTGTCAGGATGGCTTTGTTTGTCCGGCAAAGTTGAAGTTCTAATAAATCAGCATTTGGTTTCCTTTTAATTTTGGAAATTAAAAGGATATTTTATCTTTTTCAAGATACTTTATTTTATCAAGTTTGTTTTATCTTTTTCACATTTACTTTTTTTTTTTTTTTTTACATGAGGCTTTCTCTAATAGGCATACAACCAGAAGGATGTTTTCTTAGGTAGGAAATTACTGAGTAGTAGGCAGTGCTTGTTTCTTACTGCCCATTCCCTTTCCCCTGTTCCTTCAAAGAAACGGGTTTCACGGGACACAAATAGCATGAAATAATGTAATTTAATGAGATGGCAGTGTGTATACACTGGTTTCTTGTACTGATTCTAAAGAAATTTTCTCATTACCTGCCTTGCCTGATCTTTCACAGTGTCTTGGGTGTGCTTTACTCTACTCAGATGTTCTGTAGGAGTGGTGCAAACCCAAAGTGAGACTTGACTGAGAGACTGTGAGAGTTTGGGCCCTGGAGCCCATCCTCACTTACTCGTTCACATCCTGCATTAATTCAGTGGCAGCTATCAGCACCAAGTGCTGTCACAGATTTCTGAAGTGGAGCACTAGAAAATAAGAAATTGCTCTATTTGTAACTACTGCTCTCTTAACATTTTGACTCCCATCCTGTGGCTGTAACAGAAATGAGTTCTTTTTTTTATGGCTGGATGAATTGTGTAAACCACAGCAGCATCCTTCTGCTAGGCTCATTACCAACATGTTTCAATATGTGTAAAACAGTATAGTATATTTGCCTGGGAACATGAAATTTCTGAACTATATTGCCAGATTATCACATGATACAGCCTTGGAAGAACTAGGGAGCATCACGTGATGTAATCTCAGTAGAAGCAGGTATTCTTTAGATAAAACCGAATAAAAAGAACATGAAAATGTGCCCAAGATGATTATAATGTGAAAAAAAATGTGGTAGAAACTGAGGACAACACTCTCCCTGCCCCTGAATTTCATTTCAGAAGACTAATTCCGAGTGGCTGAAGAGAGGACTTTTCTTCCCAAGTTTTTGTGTTGAAGAGAAATGGGGAAGGTTTTTTATGATGGCCAAACTCCTCTTCCAGATGATGGAGATCCACATCCCTGTCTGGCCAACCAGAGGGCCTGAACCAGCCTCTGAGATACTCTTGGAAAACTTCAAGAGTTGCAGCCCAGGATCATAGCAGACATCCCATAGGAAATGAAATTGCATTACATTTTCAGTCATTTACAACACAGTGTGCAGCAGATCCTCAAGTAGTTTATTTTCTTTAACTTATGTGTGTATCTCTGGAAGGAAACACATGTTTCTCCTCATGGTCAAGTCCTGGAAGTTGCAGTTTAAATTTGATGAAGTGTTTTATTCCCCCAGATAAAAACAAATAAATAAAAAATTAGATTTAAATGCATTTGTTGATGAGGAAAGTCAGGAATCCTCCTAATTAAGACATTTCTTAGAAAGGTAAAATTTTTATCTGGGAGCATAAAACACTTCATCAGTTTTAAAGCCACATCTGCAAGGAGTGGATGAAGAGGAGAAACAGGCATTTTTCTTTATTCTAGCTTGTCTGTGAGTTTAAGGCTTTTAACAACAGTTTTAAAAAGATTTAAACCAAGTTAGAAACACTTGCAATATAATAGGGATAAAAGTGCCCTCCCTCCCTCTGTTTTTAATCTGGTTCTCTTGATGGAATAAACTACAAGGTTGAATTGGTAACTGGATTATTGCCTCATAAAACAGCACGAGGTTACTATTATCCTTTAATTTTATATCTTTATTAGGGAGCAATGTTGATCTTATTTAAATCACTGACTTCTCTAATGGTTTTTCTCCCCTTTTACAAATTTATAAAACTAAACCCTAAAGGATTTGGTCTAAGTGCAATTGGCATAACTGCCATTATAAAAATCTTTGTGTTAGCAGTTGGTTATAATCAGCCACTTTAACTGGGCTCAGAATGAAGCAGAATTCAGCTGTTGATAGGTAGAATAATACTGATAAAATATTATTTCTGAATTTTATTTCAAAAAGCTCCATTTCCAGTAAGAACTTCTGAATTTTGAGGCAGTGTAAAGATGAACAGCAGTACCCTAGAAACTTATAATTTAGCTTGTTTGTACAAATGATGTATTAAACGTATTCTGTATTTCTACAGAGATTTAAAGAAGCTTGTCTTTGTCTTGAAATTCAGTAAAGTAACTTTGAAAATTCATGGAAGTTAGTCTTTTTAAGAAGGCGACTAATACAAGTGGCTTATTTAATTAATGATGTATTCCAGTGAATACACCCACCTGAATTTTGGGACACAACACGTACTGTGGAGGAATCATTGGCAGTTCTGAGTAGTAAAACTCCTACTGGATTTGTGTCATCATGGTGCATTTAAAATTTTGCTTCACTGGGTTTATTTTTGGAAAATGTGACATCCATCCAGTGTGCTTTGATTAAGCATCCATCAGTAGGGAAAGAAACATGGGTCTGTCTGCTCTGGTGTAGCTCTGTAGCTGAGTTATAGTTGAGTTTTATACAGAAGGTGAAGCACCTGCCACCTTCAGTGACTGATTGACAGAATTTGAGCATTTGCTGTTTGAATGCAAGCCAGGTATTGACTTTTCAGTCAGTATAAGTAGAAATCAGTAAAATAATTTGCTACAAATGTTGTATTTTGACCTTTTCTTCCTAAGAGCAATCTTACCAGTGCAATAACATGAACACATTGCAAACTTTTAATTAAATCAAATCAGATTTTATGTATTTTAGTATTAGTCATAAAAATTAATCTCTCTGTTTGCAGTTGCCTCCTTTGATTGGGACTGCTGCAGGCAAAGCATGTAGAGCTGCTTTCTCTTAAAATATCCATTGTTCATGGCAGGTTCCTTTCTTAAAATTTCCTATAGTGGGTATTTTAAAGAAGCCTTTCAATTCCACTTCTAGCTTCATTGAACAAAGACTGGGGAAGATATTTACAAATACAGGAGTGTGGGCTCCACTCTGATCAAAAAAATCATGGAAGTGATTAGTTTTGGTGGAGAAAGACATGTCTTGGATCCCTCTGAAATTGAGAGGAGACTAAAACCATTTTGAAAACATGAATTATTTTCAGCTGTACGATATAGTGAAATACATGCAACATGATTTTCTAGAAATTTGTCTTTTCCTTCTGTAACATCATGGCAAACATTAGAAATGAAAATAATGAGAACAATGAAAATAATGAAAATAATTTTGAAACTTAGGCAAGAAAGACAGGAGGGTGTCATTTGGTGTCAGGAAAAATCCAGGTGAAACTTGAAAGCAAAGTAGACTGGGGCTGTGCATTTGTGTGTGTTCTAGAAAATATCTAATGCAAGACAAAATGAATTTTTGGGAGTTACATTTTGAGGAGTAAGTGGAGGTATGGCAAGTAAGTGGCCCTTGAGGTTAAGAGAGGAGGTATTCACAGGGCAATGCAGGGCAGTGGATAAGAATATGTGTGTGCCAATGGCTTGCTCCATAGGTAACATAGGTTCCATGGCTCTGGTTCCTTTCAAATACTCTGCAAATGCCAATGTAGCTGTCCATGTTTTACCCTTGGTTGCATTTATTAGTGCTTGCTGGTCAGAATTTAAAACAGAGATCCATAATATGTTTATATTATTGAGCACAGTCCATGGTAATTCCTTGCGGTGCCTTCTTGATAAACAAATCTAGGTGATATTGATAAGCAAATCTAGGATGTTTGGGTTCCTTAACATATGTGTTTATATATTGGGTTTTTTTATGTAACATCAGGTTTGGTTAATGATATGATTATTTTTTTGTTCTAAATGATGCAAATTTGTTTAACTCCAAAATGGATTTTTTCTGAGAATGGAGATTGTAAAATAATAGTGTGGCTTTATAATTAGGGTTACCATGATCATTCACGGGCAGAACTCCTGGAAAATAGGATTTTCCTATTGAAGATCTCCATACTCAATGAGAATTATTCACCCTATTAGAGAAGGTATAGGCATTGCAGATAATTAGGATAATGTCTGTCATTTAGCACTTTGTAGGGAGCCGCTTGTTAGAAACCACTTTGTGTATTTAATTTAATCCTAAAGGAATTTAATGAACCTTAGAGAGGGGACTTCATGCTGATAATTGCATAATAACCTGTTTTTATGCCAGACACTTAATGGCTAAGGGGTTATCATTAAATCAAATGTGTATTAAGCAGTCCTGTTCTATAACTGTCTTTCTAAGATGTTCTCTCAGGGGTTATCATTTGTTGACTACTTAAACAGCTGCCTCTATTCAACATTTTAGCTTCTTTATTGGTTTGTTTTCAGAGCTATTTTTTCTCTTGAAGGAGTCAAAGAAAAGTCTCTTTCTGTTGGTATATTTTAGATAATTCCCAAAATAATACTGGAAGTGTTGAAGCACTTTACATGAAAATAGCCTTCATATGGGAACTTTGCTTCAGGTTTTAGTGAAACCACAACCTCAGTTAGGGTGTTTGTTTATTGCAGATTTGTCTTAGAAGTGAGGACCATAGACTAACATGTCATTTTTTAATCTTCTCTTTTAATTTAGACTACTGAGCTGTAAATTGAAAGGAAGATAATTTCTGCTTGTGGAGGAAAAGAAAGGTGAATAACCTCAATGGAAGACTCTCAGGATCTAAGTGAACAGTCAGTAAGTACAAATGTTGCTAAATTGAGTGGAATAAATTGAACTCTGTTCAGCCAAGTTGTGTGAAAGGATTTTACTTTGGATTTGAAAATTATAGTAAGATCTGGGGAAATCTTCCAAGCTCCTAGTTTAAAACCTTTTTGTTTGTACATTTAATGAGTTGTTTTAGTCTTTTTTCCCTGTTAAAAGGAACAAGATCTTTGTTATGTAAGATTTTGCTGAACTACAATCGTTGGAGGGATATAATTAAGCTATATTGGAAGAATAAAATGTTAGAAACATGCACAATGGTATGCCTTGTACAAATAAGTGCATTAAAATGTATCTCCATAGTGGTCTGTCAGTTTTTCCAAATCAAGGGTTACCAAAAACAAGCAAACTATTTCAAATGGTCAGACTGGCAGATGACATACGCTAATTTTTTCAGGATTCTCTTGGATTTCAAGAAGGTTGTGAGAATTGGTAGTCTATCCCCTGTCCCATGTCAGACACAGATTCTTCTTTTCACTGATGACATTGCTGGGAAAAATGAGGTGGACATTTCTTCTCGTTTTTCCTTTCTTATTTTTCCTTGCCTTTAAGGATATCATCTTCAGATCTCCTCACCACCAGACTGCAGTTCTGAGAGGACAGCAGGCTCTGAGCAAATTCAAAACTATCTGGGCTTGCCATCCATTGAATTGGGCTTTTTAGCATCTTAATTTTCTGCTGTTTCTTACTACTTAAATAGGGACCCATTTTGCCATGATCCCTACAATTCTCAGGTTGGACTTAGTGTACTAAAGATGAACAAAGGCATTTAGGATTTCTATTTCTGACATGCCAAAGGAGGTTATCCATGCAATAAACTAGTTTGAATACATATATATACTTTTTTAATTTTTTTTTTTATAGAGACTTTTAGGGGTAAAACAAATGCAAGGAAGTGGGAAGAGTTGCATGTATTTCTAAAATGTCAGTAACTTTCTTTAATAAGGAGTACTTTGCTCCTGGCTGGGTAGCTCCTATCTGAGACTTTATCTTGGACTTGATTTTTATTACTGATTTTAAATGGTGCAGGACTGGAAAGTCTTAACAGTGTCTTAAGTCCCCATGGTGGCACTACCTGGGGCAGCTGCACATATTTATGTATTTAAAGTGTTCCCAAGCAAAACTTTAGAGCCTGTAAAAGCTACATGGCTTCATAATTTAATAAAGTTTTATAAAGGTCATAAAAGATCAGGCAGAAGTTCATCTCTTGTGAAACACTTTTTCTGTGGAGTATTCATAATGTGGTTATTAATAGGAGGTAGATGAGCCGGTTTAGCTTACTGCAAAAACATCTTTCCATAGCAGTTAAAATGTTTTTGCAACACTGGATGCCTGATAAATACATATTTTAGAAGCAATTTTACTACCCCATCATAGTATAATCTCTGTAGTATTTCTTGTAATTCCTACATAGCTTTATGCTACATGTGAAAATGGTCTGCAGATTACCAATTGAGGTGAAATCTGTGCTGTGTTGCATATGAAGGAAGGTAGTATTTGCTGTCTTTATGCTAATGTCACAGAAAGTCATGATTCCAGACAAGTTTATTCTTCTTACTCTTCACCAACAGTGTCAGAACTTGAAGGTAATGGGTGGGAGAGCCATTTCATCACTCCCTGTATCCAGGTGGACACTGAGACTAAAATCTCACCTAGAGCTTGGGCACTGTCCTGTGACTTGTGTGAGGTCTGTCTGCCTAGAGCAGGCACTAATCCTTCATTTCCAACTTCAAAAGCCATTTCACTGTTACATCATGGTTAAACTCCTCTCTTAGCCAATTTTCAAAAAAGAAAATAGCATCTCTGGCTTAGTTCCTTAAAAGCCACAGGTCATGTCTGTGGGCTAAAGATCCCAGGAAGCAGGAGGTTTTGGTGGTTTAAACTCTAAGGTATCAGATGTATCTGCTTAAAGTGCAGCTGTGCTGTTTTGAACTGGTTCATGCATTTTATACTGGTTAGCTCTGGGCAGTTTCTGCCCATCAAGCAGGATTTCTAATTCTTGATGTGTTCAGGGAGCATAAGTACTTCGTTCCAGCCTCAAAATTTCTTTTGGGAGTTAAATGCATAATATTTAGATCATGAAAATTCATGGAGCATAAGGATCTAGCCTCTGTTGCATGTGTATTAGATTGTGTGAATAAGCATGAGTGCGAGACCTGTGCTCAAACTTGTGCTGGTGCCTTGGCTTCAAATAGTCTAGTCCTTGGTTACTTCAAAGACTGCCTTTCTCTGCAGCTGGCATGGGTTAGAAGGTGTTTGCTTTTGCATGGTGTGTTTGATGGACAGTTGAGTTTTCTAAAGAGAAAGATTCCTTTATTGAATTAATTTCCCAGGGAATTCTGTTAAAGAATCTTTCATCCTTGGGAAAAGAAGCCAGGCACTTGGTATAGTGAACAAGAATAATTTTCAGGTTTTTATTTAAAGAAAGGAAATTATTCTAACTTTTGAGAGTAGATCATCCTCCTGAAGCATGATATACTGTAGTGTGGCTTTTATTCTGACAGTCTTCTCTCTAAGTTTTAGATCACTATTATTTTTTTATCTCAAAAAAATACACCAATAAGAAATGATTGGTTCTGTGATTCCTATCCTGAAATTATGTCAGTTAGGTGAAACTTATATCATCATACCTAAGAGCAATTTCACAGCATCTCTGTTGCCACATGAGAAATAAGTTATTTCCCTTTTATCTCAGTGCAACTACTGCATGACCATACACTGCTTCAGGAATGTGTGTTCCTCCATTCTCTGAGCCTCTGAAGAGTTGTGTTTGACTGAATTGAGCAGCTGCTGTTTTCTGAGATGTCACCTTTATTAGATGTTTTATATATATATATATATATATATGCATAAACGTTATGTCAGTAATTTATTTGTTTTTCCTGTTTTTGACCAGAAGTCAGTCTACTTGCCTGATTGTTGTGCTGTAGAGCCTCTGTAGCGGGAAACCTCTTGTGCCCCCTTTCCTCTGCCTTCTCCTTGTTGGCAGAGGTGGGGGAATCAAGTCTTAATCAAGATCATTCAGTGAGAAAAAGAGTCAGAATCAGAACAGAATGTATTATATTTTGGCTTTTCTGTCTCTACTCACAACTGAATAGCTCTGCTTTGAGGACCAGCAGGAAAATGATGCAATTTAGTAGCTGGTGCAGAGGCGAGCTGGAATCCATCAGGTGCAGTGGAGATCCAGTGGATCCTTGCAGCTGGCATGGAGCAGTCTGGGATGAGGCCTATCATGCCACTGTGCTTTCTAGGGTGGGTGTGTGTCCAAGAAAACTAACAACTCTCTTTTTCTTTCCAATTCAGACACGAAATATATTTGTACATCCATGCATGGGATTTTTTTTTTTAATTTATGGGAAGGCTCAGTTAATAGTATTCTGAGTCAAAAAGAGGAAAATAGTAATATGTGTATTGCACAGATAGAAGAAAATAACCAAATGGTCCTTTTCATTTTCTGGTGTGAGGTTTGTCTCCAGGTGCAGGCTACTACTTAGCAAGTGAAAGAATACTTAAAAGCACATTAATTGGTCTTACATGGACAGATGGAGCTATGTTAGAAGTTCTATTTGTTTTGAAATGGAAGAGGAGGAAATTTTACAGATCTTGTATTTATGAAGAGTCTATCAATAGGGAGACAAAAGTTTTTCCAGACTGGTCTTGGAGATGATAAATAAAAAATAAATAGTTCTCTGCCCTGCTTCGGTATAGCAGACACACTTAGGGTTTTGAGAACTACAGGTTTACACTCTTTATTTTGTGTCTTTAAGTCATCATTTTCTGTTCAGTCTGTATTAGTAGAGGAAGAACAATTTGGCTGCTAACTTGTTAGTTTAGGGTTTCAAAGGGCCTTATTAGAAACTGGTGTAATTTCATCCCCTGGCCCTTTTATATAACAGACTGCATGTTTAGATTACTTCATTTAAACCTAGAATTAAACAATAGAGTGCAGTGCTGTAGGACAGGACACTAGCAGCTGTGAAGCTAAACCTGAATGAACAGGTTTTTATTTTTGTGACATTTGGACAATCATCCCCCTTGTGCCCTGGGTAAGTTATTTGCTTTTTATCAGATTGTACAGACTGTTATATCTGTTACTTGCATTTATGGCCCACTTGCAGATGGACAATCCTTGGCAACCTTTTTTGGACAGTGTTGTTTCCCCATTTTTGTTTTGTTTTAATGTGTGAAGCTGTCAGATGTGATCCCTTTGCAGATCAGTTTTCAGCTGTAGCTACTTCTCTGTTGCACGAGCCCTGTACCTGCAGCATTTAATCTTCCCCACATCTGGGGTGGGCAGCCTGCTAGCACTTTGGCTGGAGCTCATTGCAAAGAAATAAAAATTAGTTTTAACTCTTTATCTGAATTTTAAAATGCTTTGTTTCACTGTTCTGCATTGCAACACGGCATGTTGTGGTTCTTATCTCTGTTACATCAGTATTAGCAGGACTTGGAATATTACAGGCAATTTACCTTCTCAGGTTAGCAATGTTGCTTGAAAGAGATGTGGAACTTATCTGGTCTGGCTTCTAGTCATGAAATGCTGGCAGTATGCACAAATATTTCAGTTATGAAAGCAAGGAACGTTTAAGATAGGTAAATGAAGAAATTATGGATGTAGTAAGAAAAAAAATAGTTTTCTTAATGAGTGATTATTTGCTTTTAATTAAAATCAGTCATTGAAGAAAAATGCCATAACTTCAACTCAGCTGTAATAGAAAATGGTAGAAAACCAGGCTGCCTTTTTGAAGGTTTATTTCAAAATATTTTTGAGAATTGCTTAGGTATTTTACTACCTCCTTTCTACAGACACAGTAAGGTGTTTGCCATAGAGGATCCAAAATTGTCACCCATTTTGAATTACAGTAGATAAAGAATAAAATGTAACACTATAATTCCTCTTCTCTCATCTAACGGGAATTTGAGGTAGAAACATCAATGTTGTTCTCTCTCAGTGTAAGACCTTTACATATGACATAGCTTCTATGACACACACTTTTTTTTGCTCTTTCCTTTGTGCTCTACCACTATAGCATTCTGTCATTTCTGTACACTAATCCACCACTGTTAAATTTGAAGGCACTTTTTTCAAATTACATAGTAGTTCTCTATATATTTTATTTCTGTCATTTGCCAAATGGGACAGACCAAATGAGACAGCACTCAGAAGCAATTAATGCATTTTGACATGCAGAATAAACTGAGTAGACTTGTGTGTCATGTGAAGTGCATATCATTGGAGAAATAGTTTGGCATGAAAGATACAAATGTTCACTGTTGACATGCATGTAATAGAAATGTGCATTTTTTCTGAGTTAATTAAAATTCTAATTTGAAAGCATGTTTCTTTAAAAGCTAAGTAAGCAATCTCTTAAAAATGTATCCAAGAGGATTTTACAGAATAATATCCATGGCTTGTAAACTTGCAGGATGGGATGAGAAGAGGGGTTGGCAAACAGAAATGCTGCTGTCATTGTCACTGTCATGTTTCTTCTGGTTCAGCTCTCTTCCTGTCTCCTGGAAGATGTTAGTGTGTCAGTATCAGAGGTTTAAATGGAAAGACACTGTATGGGCTTCATTTAATAACAAGGAAAACCAATAAAAGAAAATGTTCTGCTGTCACACACTGTCCTTGGACTGCTGACAAGGACTGACACATAGCTACTATATAGTTTGTTATGGCTGGTATTTCTCCAGAGAGGCTCCAGAGAGGCCCCAGACTAGAATTTTAGGGATAGAACTATTTGGGAAAATTGCCACTGCCATCAGCTACATGAACTTTCCTCAAGGTAGATACCATCTTCTTCTCCAGGTGTCTCCAGGGTTGCTGGAGCATGAAATTTTCTGTTACTGGTGATGCTACAGCCCTGATGTGATATGGATAACAGAGGTGATAACACCACTAGAAAAAATAACAACAAAAATTTGCAGATGGAAAAAAGTTGTCAAAGCCTAAAAGCAGGGCCAGTTTAGACCTTCTTTGTATCTTCCACAAGGACCTAGTCACCTAAAAAAAGGTTTGTATCTGTGCATGTGTACATGCATGATTTGGAACATGTGAGTCAGTCTAATAAAAGTATTATCTCTCTCGATAAATGTTGCTTTTTTAGAATATATCAGATTCTGACAGACACATTCTAAGCTCGGCAGATGAATTTTTCTTGTAGGATATGATAGGTGTTCAAGCATTTAAAATACCACATTTATAAATGCTATACTTCTGGTTGATTTGAATATTGAATTTTAACTTAGAATTACTCACAAAATTTCCAAAAGTGTCCACATCTGACCTATCTGTGAATGCAAAATGGAAATACAAGTTTCCTTAGCACAGAGATTGTACATCATCAGCTTAGGGTTCTGATTTTGACAATGTCCAGATCAAGTTAACATGTTCAGAAATACTTTCTTCTTCAGTAAAAAGGGGTCAGGGTTTTGTAATGAAAGCAAAATATTCAACAACATGACAGTAAATTAATCTTCTCTAGCTTTTTCATTTTGCAAGGCTAAATGCCCAGTGCCTTCATGCCTATTAAATAACTAAGTCTACATTTTCACATGAAAAGCATGGTTTACACTGAACATACATTAGGTTCCACTCATTTGATTATTATAAAAAGTCCAGATGCAGCAGTGTGCTGAAGAATGTGTGGGACTTAGGGGATGTGATTAAGCCCACTTAAATCAATGGGATTTTTCATGTGCTTTAAGTTAGGCATGTGCTTAAATACTTTTCTGGAAAAGACTTGGAAATACAAAATGAAGGCAATAATTTCAGAAATATTTTACTAGCAAATACATCTGGATGATTTGTGGCTGTGGCTAATATTTATTCAGCATCATGTAACAGTCATGGTTTCTTTCTTCTCCTTATAGTAGTTTTTATCTGAGCTCTACCTACATATCCAAGTGGTTGACTTGCAAATTAACTTGTATTAAAAAAGAGAAGAATGACAGGGAGAAATATTAAATAATTTTTAAATGATAAAATTATGCTTGGCAAAGAATCTAATTTCCTATTTTATAAAGTATGTTTTAAACACATTGGGCACATTAAAACACACTCACATCCTTGCCCTCTCTTATATTTGGTTAAATCTTTAGCAATGTGAAGAGGACATTAAAATCAATGAAATGTTTTGGCTACACTGAATGGAAGTAGTTTTGCCATAATATAACTTAAGGCAAAATTTTTCCCATTGGAATAACAATTTGAAACTCATGTTGTTTATTTATTTATTTATTTATTTATTTATTAGTTAAAGAATTTATTTTAAGAATTGTTCATGCTCCTCCAGGCTCTTAAAAGGAACGCCTAATGCTCTATGAGAATATTGTCATGGCAGCCTCCTTTGCCTTGTGTCAGCACTTGAACTTCAGCAGTAATTGTGCTTTAGTCAAAGAGGTCACCAACCCAAATATGAAGCCGTTTGCATGTGAGAGACCCACAGATTTGTGTTGGAGTGCTACTTTTACAAAGGCAAGCTCTAGGGGAGAAACTAAGAAACTAGGTGTGTTTAAGTGGACACTGAACAAACCTCTTCTTAAAGGTGGCAGCAAATCTAGTTTATAGTATCGCTCCCTTTCTTTTTTGTGTGTGATAACAGCAGAGGAATGGATGTTAGCTGACCATGATATTTTTATTCTTTTTTGTTGTTGTTGTTGTTGTTTTGGTTCTGAAAACAGTGACTAATGGGATTTCTGTCATGAAAAAGAGCATCTTTTATAGTTCAGGTCTTTATTGTTCCTGATTTTGTGAAACCTTACTTGGCTTTAAATTTTTAGTCTTTGATCTTGGGCCACGTGATTTTTTTCTTTATGTGATTCAGTCAAATTATACAAGAGAAGGAGCTAAAGCAAGCATCACTTATTTCTGAAATGAAAAATAATGTTTATCCTATTTTAGTTAGCAATGCTGTTAAAAAACTGTACAGGTTTTCAAGTTTCAGTTTGTGACGCACTCACCTTCCCTGTGGAACTTCTCATGGCTTGCAGTGAAATGTGCTGGGCCACCACCTGAACTTTTGGGGATTTATATAATAACAGCCCACAGCCTGGGAGCTTGGTGTTGCTAGACAAGGCAGTGTAGATACTAAATTCCATCCAATAAAAACTCTATTCTTGTAGTCCAAAGCCCAGTCATCTGTGCTTTACCTGTTTTTCAGGGATCCTTTTTACTGACTCTGTGCAAATAGGACTTGTGCTTTTACCTGCCCAGATAGGATCAAGCGTGAGAAAGAACTTCTCACTAAATGGTGATCCTCACAGTGGCTCTCGAGCAGTTAGGAAAACCTCTTCTAATTCTTTTTCCATTCATTCAAATATTCTTACTCTGTAAAAATTCTTCCAGCAGCCTGTGCCTTGAATACAGCATGTTGCTTTCCCAGCAGTTCAGGCCTTTGTTTGAGTGGATTAGGCTGTCATTTCCTCTCCTCCTTTGTGGTTTTTTTTTTCTTTCAGTTGTGAGATAAACTTGATAGTATGACAATTTTTGAAACAGTGAAATTAAAATAATTCTGTAATGAAATGTGTGGGGTGTTTCTATCATTCAGTGGGTTTTACTGAATGATAGAAATACCAGAAATGATAGAAATCAGAGGGAGCAATGTGTTCTGTAGTTAATGGTTAGTTATATTGGTGTCCTCTGTTTTGCTTCAATCACTATTAACTGCATTTATGTAAACAGCCTGACCCTGACAGCCCCTGATGCATTAGGGGCACCTGAGCTTCCCTTGCTTTCCCTGGTTGTCATGGACCATTCCAGAAGGCTTTTAATTTCACGGACTGGATTCACTCAGCCTTCACTGCCCTGGACACAGGAGCCTCTGTTCTCAGGGAGAGTGAATGCTGTGCACAGTCAGTCAGATGCTGCATACAGGGGTACAAGTGTTCAGGACCTTGAATCCAGCTACAGTTTCCCTTCACATACATTTAATCAGTTTCTAATACACACCCTGAGCTACTGGTTTTCAGCTTCCATTATCTATCTATTATCTAGTTTTCAAGAGATTAGTTACTCAGGCTAAGCTCAAGTCATTAGCACATTCACAAGTTCAGTTCATGCTAAACAATCTTAAGAGCTGTATTTGTTAACATCTTTCTGTATGTGCTTTTTCTTCCAAGTAGCAATAGTGGTTGTGGTGGTGCTGGAGGGCTATGGACATGCAGACATCCTGCTGTTTATCCTGTGGTCTAACTGCTTGTCTGCCATGTTCTCAAATTCATTGCCTGGGTTAAACAGCTTTGATAGAGTTTTAGTGGGTTTTTACTGCATCAGTGTAAAACTGATAATTAACTTGTAGCTTTTGTAGTGTAGCACCTGCATCTAGAATTTTAAAAGAATAAAACTAATTTTATCCCCTTATCCCATAGCTTTGAAGGTGCAAGAGTGAGTTTGTCATTTCAAATGGAATACTTATTAATAACTGTAGTAAATGATGATTTAAACCATACTCCTTGGGGCATCACAAGTGAAAATCATAGGCTTTTAAGAAGCTGATTCCATATTTCATTTCATGCATAACTTGGTTTTAAGTCAAGGAATCCAGAGTTTAATTAACTGAAGGAATATTAGACATTTTCCTTGCAAGAGAGTAGAATTAATCTGAAGATAACTGCAAGTTGAAAGTAGAAGCAGAGGAAATAGTCCTTGTAGGATCAAGGGCAGTTATGTGATGCACCATTGCCTGATTGTTCATAAACCCTTCAGTTCTTTCTTCTTAGTACTAAGGTTCAACGGTATTCAATTTTGATAAAAGCAAACACATGATTGATCTGAACTTCCCAGGCTGAAATAATACCTAATTTTAGATTTAGCAGGGTAGAATTAGCTAGCATTTTGAGAACTTTATACTGAACTATATACTGAAAATCTCTCAATACATGCAATAAACAGTATTTTAAAATATGTCTGTGGAAGCAGATGCATTGCAATAATGTTACACTTCATCTGCTTTTCTGATGCTGCTGGATATCTTCTGTTTTGCTCATTAACCATATAAAGAGTTCTGTCGAAAGTCTTGGTGTTGAGCTGTGATAAATAAAACTGAATCATTGCATAACAAGACATCCTACCGAATATAATAGATTTGAAGAAGTGATTTGTTTCCAGTTGATAGTCTATAGATCTGCTTTGTATTTTTGTCTAAATACCTGTGTATTGATAAAAGAAGACTTAGAGTTGCTTAAAATATAGGCATATAGAAAATTTTGTAGCAATGCAGCTGTAGTTAACCGGTTACATTTACAAAAATTGAATGCAAATCTAGAACCTGATTCCAACATAGTTTTGGAGCTGTAAAATTTACCTATTGTTGAAAGCCCATCAGAAGGGTAACAAGCAGAGCTGCCATCCAAAAAGCTTATGTCAGCACTTAAAAAGAGTAGGAGGAAAAAAGTATGTTTAGATTGTGCTAATCACTACTTTCATGTTCTGTGGTGTATGGGAAATTGTGCATTTTTTCAGACAAGGAAATCTTGATGTGGTCACCATGCTAAAATATATAATGATCAACACCAGAATATAATGGTCAGGAAGCTTGTAGTACATGCTCCTTAATGGATGAATTTATTTCTCATGCCTACCGTGCAGGTCAAAAAGACCTTTCTAAAATTTTGTGTCTACATTGAGTTCCATTTGTAATTGCTCTTGCAATAATATTCAGTCATTACTGAAGATATGACCTGGTTGTGGATCTGCAAATCAAGCTGCAAAATACAGCATGCTTACCTGTAAGAGTATGGAGCTGAGAAATAAATGTAATTATCCCAGGGGCAGTGCTATATTCCTTGCTGTCTGGTTTCACCTAACATGATGTGCACTGAAAAGGAAGGATGCCAGATGGTTGGGAAAGAGCTGCAGCCCAGCTTCTTTAACATCACCAGTTACAGAAATCCATCTGGCCTATGCCAGAGCAGGAGCTGACCAACTATCTGTCCTGTGATTTCCAGCAGTCTCAAGGGATATTCTTGAGGTATTGAGTGAATATGTGATGTAGTGCCTAACTAGGAACACTGGAGCATTTCAAAACATCTGAAATTTTCAGCTGAGTGCTTCACAGTTCTCAGAAATTATTCTTGCTCATAAAATGGTTTCAGAAAATGTTAAGAAAAAATATCAACATCTGTAATACTTATCTCAGTTCTCTTCGAAAATTTACATTTTCATAGAGGAAATAATCAATGGAGAGTATACATAGGAATGCATGGGTTATGGGTGATTTTCCTGCAAAATTTCAGTGCTGAAAGAAAGCAAAAGATGGAAAATAGCTTCCATGGGGAAAAAGATAACCAACTGTGTAAATGATGAGTGTGAGGATACTTCGACCAAGTATATACAGTAATGTAGAAAAGTAAACTGCAGCAATGCTGCCTGCTGGGGTGAATAATACAGACAGGGCTCCTTGGCTATTGGTTTTACTAAGCCACTGTGTTTACTCTTCATTTTTTATACTTTTCAGTGCTTCTGCTGTAGCAAAATGTCAAAGTGCCATGACTGAGTAATACTTGAAAAATGAAACGGATGTCACCTAGGAGAGGCCCTTGGAACATTGTCTGATGTTTGGAGCTAACTTTGCTGTTCCTAGTATTCACTTATCCTTTACTACTAGCTGCTGGGAGAGAATGGGAGAATAAGTCCCTGCTATTCTGCTGCTGCTGAGTGGTAGCTTTTGAGCTTAATCTTAACAAAAAAATGTATCTTAGACAATCAAACCATTATAAAAGTCTTGAAGTTCGTTAGAGGCAAATATGTTAGTATATGTAGAGAAAATCTCTACATCTAACAAATATGTTAGTATATGTAGAGAAAATCTCCAGCTGGTTAGCCTTTATTTTAGGTTGGGTTTTTTGGTTTTTTTTCATATCTTTCCTTGTGTCTTTCTCGGGGGAGCATAAACAGTTGCCCTTGTAATTCGGGGTCAGAAAATAGTCTTCAACAGACGCCGCAGTGCAAAGCAGGGAAGGAAGGTTTGTGTGTACATTTGTGTAAAGAAAGGTGTTTTATGTGGTGATAAAAGACCTCTTCAGTAATCTTTTCTACTTTTACAAATACTGCTACAGAGATAAGGCCTTTGTACTTGGCTACATAGAGAGATTACTGTCATGGGAAGACCCAAAAAGTTCCTGCCATTTTCTTCCTCTTCTTGGTCTACAGTAAGATTTGTCCAGCTGGGGGAAAGGACTGCACTGTCTTTTCATTTATAAATGTTAGTAATCTCACCTGGTAAGTTTGCATGTATGATTTTTCTGCTTTTCCAGAAGAAAATGCCTCCATTCAAATTAGAGAAGCCCAATGAGTGATTTACCCAATTCCAGACTAAGGTATGCTTGTGAGTTTGAGTACATGAACTCCACTGGAACTTGGCTTTATTCCCAGGGCTTCCCATTTAACATCATATGGTACATACTGTGAAGGTATAATTCCCTGTAAGTCAGAGACTTAATGATGTCAGATTAAAGGGGAAAAGGGACAAAAGATCCATCTTAGAAATTAAGAGAGGCTGTAGCTGCCTTCCACATGGAAAGCAAATGACGGAATAAATCATTCTTGCATTCCTGGAACAGACTGGACTACTCTGCATTAATAAAAAGTGAATACAAAAAATGCAGTAATGGTATAGATGGTGTAGATGTCATGTGGGCTTGCAACCATCCTTCAACTTTTTTCTGCTTCTTGTACTTCTCTTAGTTGCCTGAAGAAAGCTACTAATACACAGTATTCTAATGACAGTATTTACTAGAACACAGGAGATTACTGCTGTGCTTTCTCTGCTTAGCACCCACACAAGAGATGTATAGCAAAGAAGATGAGCCTTTTTGGTGCAGAGAAGTAGAAATCATTGTGGCACAATTAGCATTAAAGGGTCCTGGTTTAGGTGGTATAATAAGAAAGCAGGGAAAATATGTGTTTGTTCCATCCAACCATCTTTCTATCCCTCCATACCATATAAAGAAACAAACTTTTCACACTTGCTATCAGTGTAAATATTTTGATGTATAATATTTAGTGGAGATGGTTTGAAGATTTTTTTTATTAATTGGTTTAACATCTGTTGCATCTCTGACGAAAAAGTCACTGTTTAAATACTGAAGTATGTTAATATTTTAAATATTGAATTTTGATAAACCAGTAAACATCTGCTAACTCAGTAGAAAATTCTTGACCATCAAAATAACAGTAAACAAAGAAACAAAATACATGGTAACCAAAGCAAACCCTAGAAATCCTTCATTGTAGTATGAAGTAGAACTAGCAAGTATGTGTGCTTTACGTGCCAGTGTTTTGTAGTTCATACTGGAAATATTTGTCATTTGAGCAAATTCAACCTAAGGATAAGAGAAAATCCAGCAAATTTTTTGAAATGTAATCAAGCATTTCTGCATTGCAATAGCATGTGTGCCCAGCATGTATCTGTAAATTCTTGCTGTGTCTGTATTTTGGCTAGTAAGAGAAATTGGTGCAAAGAATGAGTTGAAGAGAATCATGAGGAACAATGGAAATTCAACCCATAGTATTTGTAATTAGGATGGCTGTAGGATGTGATGGGCTTTGAGCACCACAGAAGGAAACAACCTCAAACAGAGAAGCTGTTAGACTACAGCCTTCATATTCAGAGAAGAGGAACTTCTTCATCCTTACTTGCCATGCTACAAGCACAGAGTAAAGAAGCTGCTGCATGATTGCATGGGTCTGTGGCTGGATACATGATCCTTTAGAGATCCTTCAGTGATTGTTGCACGATGATAAGTAAAGCCTTTGGAAACTCTTAAGTCAGACTGTGGTAGCAATGCATTAATTGGTGCACAGACTTTGCAGCCCTCTGCCGTTTCTGTCCTACCTACTTTTCACATTGCTGTGACTTGAAGAGAACCTTGCTTCTCTCTCTGAAGTACATCTGCAGCCCTGGTGTTCTGCTCAGGTTATGCACACCTTTCCATTACACAGGGCTGGGTTGGCCTTCAGGATCTCTGCTCATGGAGGCTGCCCATTCAAAAAACCATTCTGTTGGTTTAGTTGCATGATGTTATGATTTGGTAAGTGTAACTAAAAAAATAATATCTCATTACCATGGCTTTCAATCTTTCAAGAGTTATTTGAATAAGTATGCTTAATAGCACTGCAATTGAATTGTACAAAGCTCTCTGCATTTTATTAGATGGACTGATTGCAAAAACATGTTAGTAATGTTGCGAGAGTTTGTGTAGCTTCTCGTTTGTGAAATACAAAGTTTAGAGTATCCAATACTTAATAAAATTTCTGCTGTTTTTCAGTGTTAATGAAAATGGCCAAGAAATGAAACTGCAGCATAGATTAAAATTATATTTCCCTTGCATTGAAGGAGATTACAGATCTAACCTTTATCTCTTTGATCAAAGCTCTTGTGGGCAGCAGCATATTTTTGAACTTTGTGGCTCTTAGTGTAAAGTTTTGAATGGATCTGCTGTTACATACTGTTATTCAGCTTTAAATTATTTTTTAGTAATAGAAAGTCAGTGTGAACTCGGTGAAAAGGGTATCCCTTTTTAGGAAAAGAAATATTTGAAACTAAATGAGGGGTCTGGTATTCCCATACATAGGCATAATTACCATTCTAAGACTTGGGTTTCCCCAGTGGAGACCACAGGGTTTTCCTGCTGGTTTATAATCACATGCAGATATGACAGCATATCTAAACGTGGCATTTTTCAGACCTTGCCAGTGGCTCTCAATCCATCTGGCCCCTTGTGTGTCCTCGGTCAGCTTCCCACTTTGCCTGGAGCAACTGCTGAGCAACTTCACTTGCTGGTGGCCACCTTGTTTTGCAGCTTTGGATTTCTCAGAGAGCAGGCTTGAAAGGAAGGGAAAGTGCAAAATTTTTGCTCTGTACTGCTGCTAGTGAAAAAGGAAAATCCTTCTTGACATCTTCCCTGTTGTTTGATCAACACATCCAGACTTGTCTCCTTCCTTGCCTCCTTGTTTGTGCTGGCTCTAACTGAGTGTGCATCAGTAGATTCACACCATGTGACAAACAGCTCTTTGGCCACCAGCCATTTATCCCCATTTTATCAATATGCCCAAAGATGTCCATCTGCTGGGAAATTAAATAATGTGAACAAAAGGGGCTCTGCATCTTTCCCAGCACTTTTCTGCAGTGGATTAGGCATGTGAAGATACCAAATGGGTCCCAAGATTTGATTATACTCAAGTCTCCTTTTGTCCATGCTGCATTTCACAGAGGAGTGTGCTCAGCTGTTCTGCTTTAAGCAGCGCATCATATCTTAAAAAATATAAAGGTGCATTAATGAAAGCTTATGCTCTGGAGCTAAGTTCCCAGTTATTTTTTCTCATGCATTTTATGTCTGTTATACCCATTTCCTATGGTACTATGGATCTGATTCAGAAAAGCATATAAGCATGTGCTTAATTAAGTGCTTTCCTGAATAGGTATGCTTTTCTGAATTGGAGCCCATGAGTAACTGGCATGTGGGCTGTAATCTCCCACCTGGGGCATTCTGGGGGTGGATATTAGAAGACAAACCAGGTTTTTTCTGCTTTTCCTGCTTTCTGGAAGTCTCCTCCTCCTCTAGATGATTTCAGATTTTGATAAAGTGCATTCATCTGTGAGCTGAATCAGGCTTTGTATTCATGGTATTCATCATATAAATCCCTTTGTTTTGAATACATGCAGGTTGTAATCGATAGAAAATATATTTGCATTTCATGTTAGAAAGCTAGATGCCATGGGTACTCTTAAAATAAATTAAAGAAAGCTTTCTTCTCAATTTGGAAGTCACTTTCATAGCATTATTTTTGGTATTTAGTACAGCTTAGGGTTTTTTTACAACAAAATTAATTTAGTTATTTCGAAGATCATGTGATCAACTGCCCAAATTGTGTTCTTTGGCACAGGTCCAGATTCTTGTTCTCTTTTGGAAGTGTTACAGCTGCAATAAATTTGATTTCACCCTTGATAATTTCTATAATGTGTAGTAATAATGTATTGCTGATTTAGTGTTGTTGCCTTTCTACTTAGGAAAAAAAAGGTCACAAATCACGAAATTGCAAATGTTAGTATATTTACCACACTTAAGTAGTTGTATATACATGAAATTCAAATATGCTTCAAGATTGGTTTGGTGTCCAGTTTTGGGAGGTTATTCAAATAACATAAACTCTGCAGTTTGCATGTTACTTGTCACTTCTGAGAATTCTGGTAGGTTCCACTGTTTCCTTTGAGGTCTCTATTGAGTATTTAATGGAAAAAATGCAAAATAATCAAGAAGATTTGCCTATATATTCACAAAACACATAATATTCTTTTTACTTGGCAATGTAATAGAATATTACAAAGCACATATATCCAAAAGGGTCTTTAGATGAGTGGAAAAAAAAGTTGGCTTTTTAGTTTGGTAAATTGTTTAATTTTTTTTTTTTTTTTTTTTTTTTGGTAAAGCTGTTCTGTGGTCTTGGTGAGGTTATGCTCATTTCATGGTTGTAAAATTTCTTCCAAACTGCCTTTCTGTTGCATAGTTAACAATCTATTGCATTGCTCACACAGACACATCTTAACATTGTAAGTTTTTTTTTTTTTTTTTCCTGCAAAAATGTTTAATACTCTGTAAACTTTGCTAAAGACATTGTCTTAGAAGGGAAACAGCCTGGGAGCAGAGGGGAAAGTGACCAAACCACCCCTCCCAGATCCCAGTGTTCTCTGTGGTAGTGTGGGACTTTCTCCATGAAGGCTGGTAGTACTTGCTGGTCGAACATTACCACCTCTCTGTTAGTCTCATTAAAGAAAATTTTTGGCAGAAAAGATGGATTATGTGCTTTCCCTGGTTAGCAGTTGTTAATGAGTGGGTTTGGACACTGCTTTGCAGCCCTCTGGAGCACAGGTTGTTCAAGGGCTTGGCGCAGTCACTGGTCCTCCTGCCGTGCCCATGTGCCACCCCTGTGTGGTCATGGACCCTTTTTTTGCATCTTTAAACCTGTCCTCTGCCGGAGACCCCTGTTTGTAGCTCATATACCTGGTAGCAAAGAAAGGGTTCTGGACTCCTTCCTTTTCATGGTATTTCTGCCTGCTCCCTGTGTTACAGCTTTTTAGGAGGATGTATCGGTAGAGAAGATACAGTTTCCTTATGCAACCTTTACGGTCTGAGGCGCTGTGGTCACACTGGAGCTGCAGCCTCGTTTTTGTAACCCTTGAGGTGCAAGAGATGCTAGATATGAAGGGGATCATGAGACATTGTAATTCAACATAACCAGGAAAAATAATTATTTCCTCTCAGGAATAAATTTGTTATGAGATGACACCTCTGTGGCTTCTGTTTCACCTGGATTTTTTTTGTTTTGTTTTGTTTTGTTTTGTTTTGTTTTGTTTGTTTGTTGTTTTTTGGTGTTTTTTTTAAATTTCCTTCTACTGTAAGTAGAAAAATAAGGCAAAAGGCATAAAACAACCTTTCAAGGGCATCTTTCCTCAGCTGCCCATTCAACCCGACAGGTTTTGTGAAACCAGAACTTTCCTTTGCTTCATTAGCTGCAAAGGAAGGTCCTTCTTTCCTTTGTTGTTCAGAGCACATTTTAAATAATTTAATAAGCACAAGTGATTAAGACATTAAGAATTAAAGTAGCTTCAGAATGAGACTGTGGTAATGGAGAAGCATTGCCTAAGTTCCCAGCTGAGCAGAAAATGGGAAAAAGCCTTACCTATTCACCTAACTCCTGTTAGAGGGGCAAGGGATTAATGGAAAGAACTTGACTCAAAACCACATTTTTAGAAAAGATAATTCAGAACAATGCTTCTTGAGTTAAATTTGCATGCTCACTCCTCTGTGAGTTCATTCTTAGAAAGCAGGACATATTTTTGGTAGCCTATGTTTTACTAGCAAAATCCTAGAATAAAAATATCAGTCCTTACTTTTTCAAGATTTGGGTCATCAGTGTCACCCTAACATACCTTCAACTCTTCATTAATAATTAAGTTTTCTGAGTCTTCACAGAACATTGCTGAATAAGTAATAGAAAGACTGTTAATGAAAATGCTGGTTTTAGTATTAGATGGATGCAAGAAAAAATTACTCTGGGAAGAAAATATTTACACCAAAATGTAAATTAATTATTGTTTCACTTTGTATCTAGTGGATGCAGAGCAGTGTTCTCTCTGTAGCACTGAATGTCAAAACAACATCTACTAATTTATTGGTCTTCTGCTGAATTGAGGTAATATGAACAATTCTATGAAGGTAAAATTTGTACTAAAATAATTTCATTTATTTGCTGAATTGCTAAACTTCAGGAAAGTCATTCAAAGAAGAAGAATTGGTAAGAAGGCAATCTATTTTTAGTCGTGGTCCCATAACTATATATAGTATGAAATAAAATTATTCCTGGGAGACGAAATCAAAAGGAATCATCATCAATATCCATAGGAGATGGAAAGCTCCCAAGAGGGAGAGAGAAATAAGCTTTTCTTTTTTAAATAGAGCTTTGAGAGACTGAGCAGAATTACAGAAGCAAGTGCATTTCCTTCCTCTTCCAGTCTTTTTGCTCTTCCTCTTCCACCTCTGTTCCTTCTAATTCATGACTCTGGCAGTGGAAAAGAGTTAAATATCTCATTTTGGTGACAGGGTTGTTTCATGTCACTGGGGAGCACTGTTCTCTTCCATCAGAGGGTCTGGGGGAGGTCCTGTGGCAGGGGGTTGGAACCAGGTATTCTCAAAGGTCCCTTCCAACCCAAACCATTCTAATAATTCTGTGATTCTAAAGGGAATAAGGGCAGGGAATACCTGACAAAGCCAAAGCTTTCCAAGTAAAGCAACCTGAAGTAGCAAGCATCAACTGCTGTTGTCCTTGTCTGACTGGTCCAAGAAATCACTCAGGTGTGTTGTCTAAAATGTGGCATCTCTCTTCCTTTGAATTTTCCTGCAGTAATTATCAGTATAAAATGGTTTCTGTGCAAGAGACAGCAATTGCAATTACCAAGTTGAAGGCAGGGTGGCTGTGGGCTCTGTAGTTCTTCTCCCTGTGTCTTTGCATGCTTTCTGCTTGTGCTCAGTCGCAGTCATTCCTTGCTGGAGAAATGGCTTTTCCATCAGAAAAATACAAGTAGAGATAGAATCAAGAGTGAATGAGGTATGTAAGGGAGAAAACAAACTCAGCTCTGCTCCACCTTAGTTTAGTGACCAGAGTGTGATTGCTGATACATCATTATACTAGTGATGTCTACCCATTTTGATCTACAATAATGTAGAACTGACTGAATTAGTAGTTGCTGCTCTCTTAAACCACTAGTACAGAGTTCTGGAGAGGGTGGGCAAAAGAGACCATTGATTCATGCATGCTCAAATAAATGAGATTGATGCACTTTCCCCTAATTTAACAGCAGTTAGGTTGGTGTTAAAGTATCATCATCTTTAAAACTCCATGATAATACCTCAAAATGTTTTCATAGTTTAGTGGAGCACAGGGAGCCCTTGATAATTCTTCAAGAAAATAAGATGACATAGCCCTGAGCATACATCACATTTTCATTTCTTTTTCCTACTGTGCTAGAAGAAAACCAGGTGTGTAATCTTGCAAGTACAAAAGCACTTTGCCAAAGGCTTCTTCGAGAAAGAGAAGAAAGAATATAATTTTGTCTGCTCACTACTACATTATCTTAAAAGCACAATAAGATGTAGAAAATCACTTCTCTGTATGTTACCTTTATTGTCAACTGCTCTGTAATAGGTTTTGGGGTTTTTTTTGGTCTGGGTTTGCTGTCAATCCAGGATGTCAGTTTTGTTTTGCCTTTATTTTTCTCCTTTGCAATGACACTTTTTTTAGAGAAGTTACCTCTCAAAAGACCTGGGCATGCCTGCACCACACAGTGGTACACAGCAGGAGTACACAGCAGTGTCTGGGGCAGTTAAAAGGCTGGCAGCAACATGCTGAGCCCTGCCTGTTAAGATGTGTGGAAAGGTAGATGGAGTGTGAAACTGGACGCATGAAGAAGCAGCTTTAACTCCTTTAACGACTCTAATTGTGGTGAAAATCCCAGAAATGGAATGCTATGTTTTTTCTATAAAACTACTAATAACTACTAGTAAAATTTTCAATAAAATTATTGAAACCAGGAGAACAATTAAGTGGGATTTTTTTTCCCCTCTCATTTTTCAGAGAAATAAAGCCATGGAATTTCATATCTGTCTCCTGCCTCTTTCTCTTTTTTTTTTTTCCTTTTATTTTTTTGGGGGGTAGTGTTTTCAGCAGAGAAGTTGTAAATTTGATCAAGAGATATATATTATAATTTTATATTATAAGTATTATAATGCTTAACATTTGACAGTGATGATAATTTTTGATGGTGAGATGTTAAATGAAAATGCAAGTGAAAGCAGTGCTTCAGAATAACTAAAATTTAGCTATAGGAAAAGGAGATGCTACAACATGCAGTGTAACTATGGAACTGACAAAATTAAGTAGTGGTTTTCTGTATTTCCCTTTTTAGGTAGTAATTTGTTGCTGAGAATCTAGTCAAAAGGTGTTAAAGGACTGATGTATTAATTTTGCAAATGGTAGGAGAGGGTTAGAACAGATTTGTAGAACGTAGGTGTTTAGAACATTTTATATATATGTATAAAAACTGTTTCAAATGCTACTTTGTAGGACTGTAATTTCCCTTTTACTTTTTTTTTTTTTTAATAAGGAGGAGGAGTTGTATGTTGTCTATAATTTTGATAATGAACAAAACAGAATCTAGGATGTTTGCAAGAATACTGAAGATGCACCATTCCATGATGCTTCATGGACATAAACCAAGAGAGTTTTGTCAGTTTTTCAATCTAAGACATTTCTGGCTTTGTGCAGAATAAGAGATTCAACATCAAGAAGAATAACACCTATTAATCAGGGGTTTTGAGCAGTGCAGTTTTAGATGTTAGCAAGTACTACTCCATGCAATACCTGTCTCACTTTTGCATAAAAGCCATTAGAAAGCTCCAAAGGAGGCCATGAGGATGGTGAAGGGCCAGGAGGAGAAGCTGTATGAGGAGCAGCTGAAGTCATGTGGTCTGTTCAGCCTGAAGGAGACTGAGGGAAGATCTGATCCCAATCTGCAGCTTCCTCATGAGGGAAAGAGGAGGGGCAGACACTGATCTCTGTGGTAACCAGTGACAGGACCTGAGCAAGTGGCCTAAAGTTGTGTCAAGGGAGGTTTAAGTTGGGTATAAGAAAAAGGTTCTTCACCCAGAGGGTGGCTGGGCACTGGAACAGGCTCCCCAGGGAAGTGGTCACAGCCTGACAGAGTTCAAGAAGCATTTGGACTGTACTCTGAGGCACACAGTGTCACACTTGGCGTGGTTCTGTGCATGGCCAGGAGTTTAACTCGATAATCCTTGGTGTTGTTTCCCAACTCCAACTATTACTTCATGGGGCATAGGATACTAAGGCCCTTGGGGGATATATCTACATGTGTGTCCATCTGTGAGGTTTTCTCATTCCTCTGGGACATGAGAATTGAACATCCTTCATGATAAATTTTTTGCTGCATATCAGTCAGACTGAGAGCTTAAATATGTTTATATCTACTGCAAACTGTCTCTTTACTTTTCTATTGGAGTACACTATCCTAGCATTAAAACAAAAAAAAACCAAAAAAAAACCAAAAAAAAAAAAAAAAAAAGAAAAGCCAGTCTTCCCTAGGCACCTTACTGAGTCAGGTGGGTTATAGCTGAGAAGCCAAGCCACCAAGTGGTGGATCATTGATTTAACTGGTAATTGGGAGGTTAATAATCAAGCCCATTTCACCTGACCAGGTAGATGATTACAGTATGCTGACTGCCTTGGCATTGTCTTTCTACCTCTGTGGATAGTAGATGGAGCCCAAAAAGTAAATTAGAACTCAAGATTCTACTTGACTCTAAAAATCTGAAATGGATATTCTAGATATAACTCTTGGTTACAGCTTTGACAACAGCCAGCAGGCTGTTCAATACGATTGTCTGGTGATCAAAAGAGCTACCAGATCTATCACCTGGGAGTGAGTACTACCTTGCTTATTCCCAATAAGAAACAGGAGCAGTGGTGTTGTGTCTACTGAAGGCTTTGTTAACAGCAGTCCTGTGGCAGAGTTCAGATGGTTTGAATGGTTCAGGGGCACCCAAGGGAAGTACAGCTTCTGCATTCAAAGTGCTTTGGGTGGTTTTGTATCAGTAATAAAATGCTTCAGTTCTGAAGGATGACTTGCACCTTTACTTGCAGCTCTCTGGTGTGAATAGAATACTGCTTCAAGTGCAGACTTTGACTTCTCTGTGCCTTATTCTCTGTGTCTGATGTAGTCAAAAATTGTTTGGTGATCATGAACTTAAACATATGTGGTGCTTTTCATATACTAAATTGTGTTTTGGTAGAGTAGTGATCAAGAGCAGTAGAGTAGCAGATCAAGAGCAGGCTGCTTGTCATGCCTTAGGAAAATGCAGTTGCCTAAAAGTAATTTAGGCAACTGCCTAAATTACTGGGATGCACCACTCCAATATGTGCTATCCCACAAATGCACATATTGGAGCGGTGCATCCCAGTAATTCAGCTCCCTACTTCTTCATTTTTCCTTACACTAAGACTTTTTTAAAAAGTTCTATGAGGTTTTCTGGAATGTAAACTGTCACTTTGACACACAGGACACTGGAGAAAAATTAAAGAAAACACTTTTCCACTGTTTTGAACCTGCATGTCATTGCATTTGGTGTCACTGTTTGTTTTGTTTGCTCTGTGGTTTATGAAGCACCTTCATTATGAGGCCTGTTCTGATTGTGCTGATTCACAAGCAGCTGCTATTTCACCAGATTATTTTTTATTTTTTTAGTTCATTATCAATAGAAAAACTGCACAGCATTATGACAAAGGTAGTGGGAAGTTTGATACAGCCAGGTTCATATTCCTCTGCTACCAGTGACAGTTCTTGTTTTCACTTGTCTGTTTGCTGCAGTTCTTGAGACACTGAATTTGCAAATCCAGAGCAATTTTCTATTAAACTATCTGAAATAGATTTTTTTTTTTTTTTTTTGCAGCTGTCTCAGCTGCTTTGTGGTACAAGGGAGCACAAGGGCTTACAATACTGATATGTAGGATCCTCATAAGTGCTGAGGTTAGAGCTCCTTGGAACAAACTTGGAGCTAACCTTCTTATACTTCCTCCTGCCACACAGAGACATCCACGGACCTTTGTTTATACTTGGAAGAGCCTGTCTCACCTTATGTGAATTATATTTCATGTTGTGTGCTTTGTTTATGAAAATTGCTATAAATCTGTCAAATAATGTAGCTTTTCTGGTTAGGAATAAACCCTTATAAATCTGTGTCATCAGCAGCATCTTTTAAAAGATGGCACAAATGGTGACATCTGGGAGCCAATTCATCATTTAATTAAATTATCCTGTAATGAAATCTGCCTTAATGAGATTAATTTTAATTATTAATCGGGAGCTGACATGGACACAAGGCACCATAAATAATAAATAGGAGCTGCGTCTGTCTGTTTCTAAGAAAAGACCTACTTTAGAAGAGCTGTGCTTTTCATGACGCTGTGTTATGGGGGTTTTTGTGCTATACTGATGTTTATTTTGTTGTGTTTGATTTCTGTTTCAAATTTTAAGGCAGAATATTAGTCCTCTTTCGGTTGATTAACTGTTCTTTTAATATTTCATTTGATTCAATCCTTATATAACCAGCCACCTTCATTCTTCAAGAAATAAACTCTTATTTCAGTACTTAATTATCATAAGTATATTTTAGAGGTAAGCAGAGTGGGTTTAGTTTATTGAGGCTCTGCCCAAAATGTGTGAGACTTTGGGCTGGTCTGTTCTGTCACACCTATGTTTATTCATGTGCTCATGTATGCAACTTCTCCCACCTTCTGTTGTAATGTCCATCTTCTTGTGGACTACCTTCATGTTTGTATTATGAATGCTGTTTGTAAGGACTTCTGTGCTTGGCCATACCAGAATTTTATCAAGGAAGTATGGATGGCATAGGAGAATAAGGTCTTTACGGTACCAGCCACAAATGCTCCACAAGTCTTACATGAGGAGTGAACCTTTCTGCCTTTATCTCCAATAACAAGCAGAACACCACTGTGCACTCACTTGCCAATTGCAAACTGGTTCCACAAGTCCAGAGCTGATTGTTTGCTGCTCATAGAGTGTTTTCTTCTTTGGTCTCCTGGGCTAGGCTCACCTGCCATCCATATTTGTTTTGAAGGAACTGCCATTTGTTTTAGTTCCAGCATTTCATGAGTATTTGGTTTCCCTTCATTGTCTCTTGTTGAAAAATCATTTTGCTTCAAAAGGAATCAAAGGACCAAAGTTAGAACAAGAGCTGTTGATGCTGAGGAGTGTAAGTAACAGCCTGCCACACAGAGCAGCTCTTGATGGCAATTTTTGTGTGCTACCATTAGCCTGATATCACAACCCGCATTTGGGCCTCATTGGATGACAGAAGGAGCAAATACAGAATCCCAGAATGTTCTTAGGTGGAAGGGACCTGCAAGGATCATCGAGTCCTAGGCTGAGGTAACTGTCATATTCTTCAGTGGCACCCAGCACTTGTCCCCAGAGAACTTCCCAGCTTTGCTGGCTGTGGTGACTGGAGAAGGTAGCAAATTCTAGTACCACCTTTATGTAACCTTTCCTTCCTAGAAAACTGCACAGTCACATGATGACTATGTGGCTTTTTAGAAAGGATAAAGGGATTTTTAATCAAGTTCTTTACACTGCTAGAAGGTAGTGGTAGAAGATGGCTCTGTTTCTTCTTCTAGTGGTAGAAGGTGGTTTTGTTTCTTTATCCCTCCCAATTTATTCACATAAATGTACCATAACAGCAGCTGGACCTCATAAGGACTTATCACTTGCATTGAGCAGTGGAAAGAGCAGAAGCAGATAGAAATAACAGACTGAAATTACTTCCTTTTATTTTGGGAATGTTGAAAATTATTTGTAACGGGAATCATTTGCATTCCAGAGATTTTCTTGTCTGCATCCCATAGTATTCTCAAGTGCCAAGGGTTTTGGAAAGGACAGTTTTCACTCTTTTGTCAACTTTCCATAGAATCTAAGGGGATAGAATTATTTACATAATACAATTGTGTTTGGACTGTTTGTTCTGTAGAATCTATAATATATGATAGGAGTAATTAAAAGTATTATACAGGATAATTATATTATGCTTTAAATAAGTAGAGTATGCAGTATGAGTCAGTAAAATTTTGTAAGATGCAAATTAAAGAAACATATCTCAGCCTAAAAGAATTCTTTGTCTCATTTAAAAGTAAATCCTAAAAATTTGACAAGAACCATCAAAACTTGAAGCATGCCAGACTCTTGATGAAATTATTTTGATTTTCTTTACTGCAAGAAGATTGGTTTTGGTTTTGTGTTTTTGTTTAAATGAAAATCTTACAAATTTCTCAGTATATGTGACATATAGTGTATACTTTGGTATAATTCAAAATGATCTTTTCATTCAGTAAGAATTTTAGGTCTCCTCTTGTCCCCACTCTCCTGCCCCACCCCCAGTTCCTCTTTTATGGAATTGTACAGAAGAGATTTAAAAGGTTTGCATGCCTCACTGATGTTTTAGAATCCTCCCAGGAGAAGGAGATCTGGCTGATCTGTTTTTCATGTAGTTTCAAAAGACATCCAGAAGTGTTCTGCACGGAACTGTTTGCTGAGGACATTTGGGAGGAGAGGGTAGGTTCTCAGATGGATAAAATTTTAATTTGAAGATTAAAAAACTAGTGAAATTATAAAAAAAGATTGGGTGACAATGGAAAGAATGACTCTTTTTAAGTGTCAGTTTAAATAGTTAACATTTGAAGATGAGAGGATTGGAGAATATTTTGGGCAAAAATCACTATGTGATTTCCTTGTTCTTACATATTTTCAGCATCTGCTGAAGGCAGGATGATCAGCTCAATGCGTATTTTTTGTATCTTGAACATATCTACTTAGGTTCTTGAACAGAGTTGACTGCAGAAAAGTTTACATTAATTTGGATGATGCCTGAGAAGCTCGTGGAGCACAATGCAACAGCACAGTCTCCCAAGCAGACTGCAGGGAGATCACACGTTCTAGGAATGCAGTGTGACTCACCCTGCTAGCACAGTGTGTATCCATTTGGGATCTGCATGTGCCTTCAAACAGAATACCTTGTGCTTCATTAGAGAGGCTCATTTCACTTGGTTCTGAGCCACTGAACTCAGTGGCCAGTTGGCCCTTGTGTCACTGTGCTCTGTTGAAATGCAGGATGTACCACTGTGTGTCAGCAGACAGGTTTATTTTCTGCATCTGGTGGATTCCTGCATACAGTCAAACTTTAAGTTGGCTTTGTTTTCCAGAAGCTGATCCAAAGCTCACTGATGCTTAGAGGAGTCTTCCAAGTAACTGCTGTAGGGTTTGGAGCAAGTTGAGTATTATAATATAGGGCTGGGAACATTCAAAGAAGTCACAGTTTCACACATGCACACACACACAAACTTAGATTTATTTAAAGGATTCATTATCCAAAGGCTGTGGAGACTATTTAGTTCAACAAACTGCACATAAAAATAGCACTGTCCAGTCAGAAGAGAGAGAACACACTTCTGGCACAGTGGCTTGGCAATATCTGGTTTGGAGGGTGGGTGTGCACCCACACCCAGCGTGTCTGTGTTTGCAAAGTTGTCTGCTGATCCAATTCCTCTGCAGCATCCAGGGAGAATTATTATTGCAAGATTTCAGTGATCTGTGGATTTATTTTAAAGGTTGTAGTTTTCTGTCCAGCTTCTCCCAGATGCATCCACTAGATGACAGATTTGAGAGTCATACTGGCGAGTCTTTATATATTTAACACTCTATCCTATTCTTTCGTCAGGCACATGCTGAGATCCGGACAAATGTTTAATATCATTGTTAAGTTGCAAAATTAAACCTTGGCCAGTGGGACACCTTCTACTTGGAAGAGTGCAGCTCTGTAGAACATTCTAGTGTTCTTGGGCAGGACAGCCATAACGCTGTGCAGTCCCCTAAAATTGTCTTGGCTCAAAGTCAGATCAATCCCCGTGGTGTTAATTTAGCCTTCCCTAACTGCTGAGAAGTGCCTGCTCCCCACAGGATGCGGACCTAAACTCTCTGCATTTGGACTTGTACCCGTTTACCTTTTTTTCCATGTTCTGTAGTCCCAGTTGGCTCCTACTGACTATAAAATATGCCATTTGAAACCATGTTTTCATTAGGCTTATCACGCTTGCATACTGATCTGCTTTTGATCTCACGGCGTCTGTGTCTCTGTTCCATAATTGGTTTGTCCACATTTCCTAATGTATAAATGGATAAGGAGATTTTAGGTGAGATATCTAACTTGCCAAGAAATTGGAATTTGTAAGTTCAGCCAATCTAGATTTCCACCCAGTTTCTGCTGCATACATGTGAATGTAAATTGGTTTCAGTCGCTTTAATTTACATACCAAAGAGCCAGAAGAAGGTGTAAGTTACTATAGGAATGGATAACTAACTTATTAATGTCTGCTCCTTTTAGTTGCATTACCTGCTTATCCTTTCTCCTCACCCCACCTTGTATCAGCAACATCTTTATAAGCTGAAAGATATTTAGTAACTTGAATTCAGAAGTGATGCATATAAAGATGTAATCTACAATCCCTGAATGAGTATGGATATAAGTGTGCCTATCTGATGATTGCAAAGTCACTCATACCAGTCTTAAGGCCTGTTCTGCCATCCCAGGAGTTAAGACAGGATCTGGCCTGTGACATCCATGGTAGATCTGCTCTTGACTTTAGTGGTGGAAGATCACATGTTAAAATTTTAATCTTCTTGTTCTTTTATTAGACTTTGTAGAATTAACTCAAGTCATTCAGCTTCCCAGCGTTGTCTGGTTTCAGTCAAAGTGATTTAAAGAAAAATTTTAACTGCAGTTTGAACCACCCATCAGAAAAAAAACCCAAGACTTTATCTTGCTTTTTACGAGTATTTTAAAATCTAATTTTTCTTAGAAACCTTCTCCTTGACAATATATCCAAGAAATATGTTCCTGCCTCACATGACTCCTGTCCTGAAAAAGAACTAATTTTGCAGTCTTACACAACCTCTGATCCTCTGTTTAAATATTGTTAAAAACAAGGATTATTTTTATTGTTATTTTGTACAAATCTAAATTTGAACTAATTATTTGGATCAGCTTGCAGTTTGGATGCAAATCAGGGTCCCAAATGCAGGAAAACATTTAATTTCTTTTATTAAAATAAGCCAGTTGTAAAGTTATCAAAATAAATTTATTAATAATAGGTTTATTAAAATAAGCCGGTTATATAATTTGAATATATAACAAAAATATTTTCATGAAATGTAAAGGATTTATTAGAGAAGAGAATTAGTAATGGCAGATACTAAGTGAACTGATCATCATATTTAGACAGATTTTCAAAGCCATTTGTATACATAAACGTGTTGAAAGATATACAGGAGGATTTTCACATGTTACAAATTAAATTAATTGCTGACCTCTGAAAAAAGGAATTTGAATTAACAATTAGTTTTTTTTCCTGCTTAGATGCCTTTGAAGATTCATGTATCAGAAACCTTCAAAAGATTAGTTTGACTAGTAAAGCTCAGCTCAGCTTCTAATTCTTTGTCCATTATATG
The DNA here is from genome assembly GCF_022539315.1 of Serinus canaria. NCBI lineage: Eukaryota > Metazoa > Chordata > Aves > Passeriformes > Fringillidae > Serinus > Serinus canaria. The sequence goes on along the minus strand of NC_066316.1, from coordinate 58,052,770 downwards.
GATTGGAAAAGGAATAAAATTCCTGCTTTTGCATATCTTAGTTGAATTCCTTTACATGAGAGGTTGAAGGAATTTATTTCCTTTGCTTTCCTGTCAGTCCTTCAATTGAAATTAGAAGTCTCTAGGAAAGCTCATTTCTCTGCAGATGATAACAAAATATTTTCTGAAAAACAAACAATTGTGAGGTGTTATCTATTATGAATCGTAAAGCAATTACTATTATCGAGTGTAGCTAGTCATGAGGTATAATTACAAATTTTTCTTCCTATTTCTGTCTGAGATTAAAAATGGAAGTTCTTGTTTATATGTTTAATAATGTCTATTTTTTAAAAATTCTATTCACTCAGTAATTGTAGTAAGTTTTGGTGTTAGTATGGAACCGTGTAATTACAAATATAATTTAACATACTTGAAAGAAAATACAAAATATTTAAATGGTAGAAAATGCCTGTACTTTGAAATCTGGCTTCTCTGACAGTTTTTGTGTATGATAGATACGAGTCTTTCAGAATGTTTTGATACCTTTCATTATTTCTGCTACCATTCCAGATACTCTAATAGCCCTTTGAAGAAACTGGCCATCACTTTAGCAAGACAGAAAGAAAGCCATATCCAGACAGCCATATCCACCACGCCTTTGGGCAGTTTGCATGAGTGATATCAATGCCTCAGTCTTATCCTGGTAGACTTTCAGACCAATTTAAAGTTGGAGTGGCATATGAATCAGCTCATGAATCATCTCTTCATAACCTTCCAACCTTGCAAAATTTAAACACAAAGACAAGATCTGAAATATGCTTCGCTGTAACCTGCTATATATCATAATATTCCAACCACCACTGGCAGCGGGTTAGGGGCTAAGTGGTTGTTAGGGTCTCTTTACAAATCAAGCCATTCTTTTATAATAGTTATCCTGATTTATGCTCAAAGTTAGTGAATTTTAGCTGTCTTTTATCAAAATAGGACATCTTTGGGGTTTTTATGTCACTCTTCAGCTCTAATTCTTTCATGTCTATTAATTTAGTTGTATGTCCTTTTATTTAGCCAAGAAGTGACTATGAAACCTGTTTTAGTGACTGAAATGTCAAAAACCCCATGATTTAGCACCCAAAATTCCTATGTAAGTTTAAAAAAATCTTCTAGACTGTAACATCTTTGTAGTACCCATTTTCCGCCTTTTTACTGTTAGCACAGCTCTTGTTCATATTCATTCTTATTTTTATTCCCTTTGGGTTGACTAAATCATATGAATTTGCTCTCTGGCCTTCAGAAAATGGCTTCTGTTTAACTTAATTTTGATGAAGAACTCCTCATCTGATTTATTTATTAAATCCTGAAATCTAAAAATCATTAATATTTTATTAGAAAAACAGAGATGTAATAAAAAATTCAATTTTCCATCTTCAGCTTTTAAGGACCCCCGATTTCATCCTTATCTGTGCTGAGGAGGTACATACAATAAAGATCCAGAGAATGCAAGACCCAGAGTTTTTTTCATGCAGTAGGAAGCTGTATGATCTTTTCATGTAGTGTCAAATGGAAGGCATGAGTTAATGTTTTTCCAAATGCTCAAGGTTGATTGTTCATTCACACATATGTTCTTTGAAACAGTCCTTCAGCTCTTATTTCTGGTTGATTCCCTACGTTCTGTTGAGGTGGTAGCTGTTCCAAGCTACTTGTCTCCCTTCTCCCCAGAATTCCTCTTCGAGCTGGTGCTTAGGTTATTCTTAAAGTTGGTGCACCTCCAGGTCCTGTTTGTGTTCCTCTCACAATAACCAGCTCTGAGACAATGCATCCCTCTGAGCTTGAAAAACTTACATAGTAATCTGTGGTTGTCACTCCCTTTTTGTCTATATGGTAAATCTTATTATAGAAACCAGAACTTTAGGTTTTGTTTAACTAAAAACTAAAGTATCAGCCTCAAGGTTCATAGTGTTGGGTTTCTTTCCCAGTAAAGAAAAAAATGAAATCCATGCCTTGTGTTCAATTCTATTTGCTGAACATGCCGAGGATTTGGAAGAATTGCAAAATTCAGATATGGGAAATGGAAATTAATAAAGATATTCAAACCCCTAACCCTCCTTTATGGACTGTGACAGATGTAGTTGACAGATGAGTGCAGTAATGTGTATGCAGTAATGACTACAATAGAGACAGTGGGTCAAGTGATGCAATATAGGGAGTATGAAGAGAAACTGAAGTACATTTCAGCCTAATAAAAAGGAATATTTTTCTACAGACACATAATAAAGATTTGGAATTCACTGCCACTAGAGAACATGGATGTCTCTATGCCTGAAATTATTTCCTGAAAAATAAAACATTCACAAATATTAAATAGTTTTGGTTTGGTCATGTAGAATTATTTGTATTTCACAACAACAAATCCATATATTACAGAAATAAGTTTGATCTTCTTGTCCTGGCAGATTGTTCCATAACTTCACCAGACCAGGGGCTGACCCTTGGATCTACTTCAAAAATCATCAGTAACATCCACTTTCATGAGTATTTCATTGTATCCCGTGTTATACAAAGATCTAATCTGGTAATCTAATTCGTAGTAGAGACTGAAGGCAGCAATATCACAGCTGGTATCTTCTCAACTGAGCTCTCAGCCATCTCTGGAGTGCAGCATTCACTGAGGAAAAAAAATAGACTTATTCCTTTTCTGTTGGCTGTGGTTCCCACTCCTGAAACTCTCACACAGGAATTTTGGGCAGGAGGACTGCACTTGGGACTGTCTGTTTTCCTACCCTGCCCTTATGTGCAGGCATAGCCAGGCATTCATTTAATTTTTTTAAATGCACTTGGGAGGTTGTTTCAATTTTCCTTTTATCTCTCAGTTGTTTTAATACAGCATTTGTGCATTCACAGCAGAGACAGAAAGCAGAGCTGCAGTTACACCCAGTAACAGGGTACTGGTTCGGGTTATGCCGTGCTCTCTCCACAGTTTTGGGCCAAATCACCATAAACCTTGCATGCATGCTTTTCCCAGTCAGCCACTCTGAATAGGTGATACCATTTTTCTTGTAGTGAAACAGTTCTGCTTTATTTTAGCTACATATTTTCATTGCCAAGTTGCATATTTTCTCTCTCTGCTATGCACCTTAAGTTATTTAAAATACTCCTTGGTATTTTCTAATATTCCCTTGAACTCTTGCTAAAACTGAAGATATTTATAGCTGATTCATTTTGAATTAATATATGTGTGCTTGAAATGTTTCAAATCTCTGAAGTAATATTTTCATCCACTAAGTACTTTTTTTTAGTAATATCTCAAGGTGTTTGTACATCTCTAGAAATAAGTGTGAGCAGTTAATTCTCATTTCTAATAGCACTTGAACAGTGCCATGTCTTTTTTGTTGAAAACAAGTATTACAAATCTGGATAGGAGAATAGACTGAAATTCCTGGTAGAAACTTAACACTTTTGCAATTCAGATTCCATTCTTGTGGTGATTTACACATATGCCTAACTGCACACTGTGAATTAAACACTTACCAAAGCCAGTGAAACAATTCACATGTGAAGAGATAATCACATGTATATGATTTTTAATAGATTATGTTGAACACTTGTATTCACAGAGAAACCAATATTTTTAAAAAGGATTTTGCTTAAATGTGTATCTCCAAACCACTTCCTTATATCCCCAAAATTGTCAAAATATAGTTATGGATGTCTGAGGGAGAAGAAAAAGGTTTACTTGTACTCTCTTTGTAGGGCCCATGACCAGAATCACTACATTACTTTCAAAGTTAGGAAAAATTGCTTTCAGATACTATGAGAAAATACCATCAATGGTTTTTATTTGTACAAACCATTTGGGTTTAGTGCTTGGCTCCCAGTTTGGACAGAAGTTTTGTTTGCATGCAAAATTTACTAGGTTTTATTCTTTCATTTTGCGTGTTCATTCTTTTGTTTCAATTCACTTCTTCCTCTGCAGAATAAAAAAGAAAATTGAAGTTTCTAAATATTATTCTCAGTTTTTAAGTTTTAGGACAATATAGATTTTAAAGTATACAATTAAAAGCCTCACTGTGGGATTTTTTTTTTTTTTTAATTTGAAACACTGTGTAAGTAAGTTCTCATGGAACTGACAGAAACCTGATTTCATTGAAGCTGCTGAATCATGTTGCAAAATACTATGATTTGTGATATTTTATTCTTCATTTATATGTGCAGATCTAACTAGTAGATAAAAGCAACTTATCTGCATTTCTTCACTTGTGTCCAGAAATAGAGATGATGATGTAAAACAAGTAGTTCTTCCAAATGCTGATGCTGAGAGATTTGTTATGATGATGGAGGATGTTTGCTCTCCAGCTCTAGTCACTTGTAAGATGATCCACCTTTGAAGTTGTGGTTGGGAAAAAACTCTGAAACACTATATTTTTGAGGAGGGTAGTGTTGAAATCTGTATCCTGATCCAGATTTTGTTCTCACAACAGTGCAACCCCACTGACTGTAGCTGAATTGCAAGTGTGGTGAGAAGAAAACTTGATGCAATGAAATAAAACTTTATACTCAGAAAGCTAATTCTTTATACACAGAAATACTAGGTAAAAAAAAAAAACCCAAAAAACAAAACACAGTAAGAGCCAGATTTTGCTACTGTATCATGGATAATTTTAGGTGGATACATCACTCAAGGAGAGAGTTGTCATAAGAGCATTGTATTTCCAATTGCAAATCTATATGTTTGAAAAAAAACTGAGGGAGTGTAGAATTCTTAGGAGTTTTACAAATTTAAAAGCATGTAGTGTTTAGTAACACTAAGTTGGTTACTCGCTACACTGTAGAGATCAGTTTAATGCCATGATATTTTGGCAAAACTATCCACATTCTGCTCCTGATTACTGGGGAGCATTCCACCAAAAAAATGATGAATGCCTCTAAAGAACAGAATATGACCCTGTGTTTTCCTTTGCTTCCTAGGAATAAAAAGTAACTTAGGCTTCAGCATGGAACAGCTTAAAGTAAAGGGTGAATTTGATAAAATTGAAGAGAGGGAGGATTGTATTTTGCTTAAGCAGTATGCTGCCACTGGAAGAGAAGGGAATAAAAGGCTATAGTTTAGCACAGCAGAAAAAGGAGCAAGCTGCTGAAAGCCTGGATAATTTGGGATATAGAGATGTCACTTCCTCCCTTTGCCAGGCTGTGAAATTTTTTGTAATTCCCATTGGTAAAGCTGCCAACACAAACAAAGGCAAAAATGGAAACTTCCGTCCAAATCCTCCTTTGATGAGTAAAAAGACACAGACACTCAAGGGAACGAATTTGTCAGCACCATCTTACCCAGATCAAGACAGACTATAGAAAATTTATCAATTATTTATGGTGAAAGATTGTTAGAATTACACTTTTAAGAAATTTTAGTATCAGATGTATAAGAATATTTAAGAATATTTTAGTATCAGATGTATATCTAAAAAATGTAAAATACTAACTTGTCTAAAAGTTACATTGTCATCAGTAGCTTTGGGAGAAAGATGTCTCTGTGGTATGCGAGGATTTTATTTTCTTTTTAAACTAGCTGTTGGCCTCTTTCTATGAAAAGTTTGAGACCTCAATAACTCAGTAGTTATTATGGCTCGGCAGGACTTTCAGAGTATGGATTCTTTATTAAAACATTTGTAACATATTGCATAGAAGCTATAAAAACATTGTACCAAAAAAATGTTACATTTATTTTTCTTATTTTTCAAGTGGCTTTTGCTCAAAATGCTAAAGAGCATTGGTAGAACAGTGTTTGGTAATTGCCTGAGAAAAGCTGTTTCCAGTAAAGGCTGAGTTTACCAACCTGTAAGCTACATATGCCCCTGGAATGTCCAGACATAGGGATGGAGAAACCCAAGAATTTTCACCATGTAACTCATGTTTGCTGCTGCTTTTTTACTTAAGGCTCCCTTTCAATTTTTGCATTCAGCAAAAATCATATCTTTATGTGTCTGGCTTCCCTAAATTTATGAAAGATAAGCTTCATTCACTCAAAACCAGAACTTTTCTGTGGTTGTGTTTAATAGAGTTAGTCTACTGGCAATTTTTTTTTGTTCTTCTTTTTTTTTTTAATATTTATTACTTTTACCAATTTAGTTTTAGTGCATGCATAAATTTTACCTTGTTTCATTGAAAGTTTATATTTTTAAAAAAAGGAAAATGGAATTTTTCATAAGTGCTTACATATCAAGGGAAGTGCCCTCAGTAGAAACTGCTGACTTTAATAATCCTTTAAACTGAAGAAGGCCTAAAACAGTTTATTTGCTAGGAAAGAGTCATATAGAGGATCTTTTTCAAAGTCAGCCATTCCTTAATTCCCATGTCTCCCAAGTCAGAACCTAAACACCATCTTTTCCATCATGCAAAAAGCACTTCCCCTACCACACTGGATTTTGCTCCAGGCACAAATAAACAGTGTGAGTCCTAGCAGTGTGCCCAGAAAGGTCGGGATCTGTTGCTGCTGCTCCCGCTTTTCCCTGCCCCAGCACAGAAGTACCACCTTGAAGTGGTTTGCATACCACAGCATAGGAATCCCTGCCTTGGATGTCTCCAGCCTGGTATTGCTCCAGCTTTCTGTTGAGAAGGTCCGTGGTAATTGTAGAGGTGCCAAGCAGCTTTCAAAATAAACAGTAAGTTAAAGCAAGGCTACAGCCCTTGTTTTATATGAAAAATCCATCATGCCATTGCTCAGACATTCATCATTGTGGTTCATTCTGTGTTCACTGTAGTTGTCACATGTGCACAGAGGGAGGGGGGATGAAGGAGGAGAGCTGGTTCTGTCACAGAAGCAGAAGAAAAGCTGAAAGAAGTGCTCGGTATGGGCAGTGAAGATCACGTACACATGTGAGAACATGAGAGGTACAGATGGGCTGTGTTTTGTGCACTCAGACTGGATGTTACCTACAACAGGAGGCTTGACTGAGAGCAGTCAGACACACAGACACTCTCACTCAGTGTCTTTGAACACTTAATGGTTAAAAGGAGAGAAAATGGGGCCTGATGATAAGGAGTTCAAGTCAGAATCTCTAAATGGTTCAACCTCTTCCTTCTCTTGCAGCTTTTGAGATCCACTTCAAAAATTGAAACTCCTTCTGAACTTTCACATACAGTCTCTCCTGTACTTACTTAAATAAGCTTTTTATTTGCTCATAAAATAAACTTGGAAGATTATACTAGAGTTGGCTCTAGAGCCATAAATAAAACTAACTTTAGGATTCAGGGTTGAGATCATATTTGTGCCTAGCACTGATGGCTGAACATGTTACTCATCTTGATTGTAAACCTAGAAAATGTGGTGATAAAAACACATGATAATTAGCAGAGCTTTGAATGAATACTCTTGCCTTTTTTTTTTCCCTTGGATGCCTTTGAGAGAAAGGGTGCCATATATCAGCTTTCCCTAATGAGAAATTTCATAAAAAATCTTTTCAGAAAGTCTGCAGCTTGAACTTGACATGCATTTTGTAAAGCTCAGATTTTTTTATTTGTTTATTTCAAATGAGAATTAATATCACAGATACTTAAAATGGTAGATGTAAATGACACATAAATGAGTAATTTTTAGAAAAAGATTGAATGAAACCAGTGGAAGTGGAAGATGGAGGCAAAATACTTTGTTGCCATTTGCAATAATTTTATTGTGTTGGTCATGAATGTTTCAAGTTAAAGGCGTGATATTTTGGTTTAAAGGCTGAATTGCGAAACTGCAGAAATAAATCAGAAATTGCAGATGCTGAGAAAACAGAAGACAAAATAGAAAGACCTCTAAACTTTTATTTTAAAAGTGGTGTTTTAGAGCTCTTTCAGGAATGTTATTTGTAAATATGTGCAGTTTGTTGCTCTTATAAATTTCTGTTTACTATGTGTAATTCTTCTTTATGTTTATAAACTTTTTCTGTTACCACTGAAAATCTGATATGATCAGATGTCTATTTTTCTTTGAACTTAAAATTTACCTGGCTTCCATCAGTTTTTCAATTATTTTTTTGAGATTTAGGATCATAGAATCACAGATCTTTCCGTCTGTTTTTAATCTCTTTTCTGAGATTTACTCAGTTTTTAGTTTTCAATAGCAGTTTCAGTTGTGAAAAGAGTGCATGTTCTTAAATCCATCTAGTATCCACTGTTTTGTTATTATTCTCTGTATCCAAGAAGAACCTCTGCAGGGCTGAGGTGAATGAGGAGAAGGGAAACTGGTGGAAACTGTGATGGAACCACAGACTTTGCTCTTAGAAGCCTCAGGCTGGTCAGTGCCCAGGCAGAACAGAACACAGCTTTAGTGGTGGCTGGAGAGTCTAATAAATACTGCATCATGTGTAGATAGAAGTATTAGATAAGAATGATTTTATTTTGATCCCTCCCTTGATTTTACAGACAAGTCCTGGAGCAGGTGGGAGGCACTCATGAAATGAAATTCAGGTGGTAGTTTCTCTTTCCATAAAGTCTGATGAATTGCCAAAAATACAGCTCAGATAAAAACAAACAAAGCAAAAGTTACAAGTCAACAAAGCCATCTTGGACAGGGTTGTAAATTTCAATCTAATTCAAATTTCTTGAAAAAGCATAGCATGGTGGTTTGGATCTGGGAATTTATCATTTATCTTTGAACTAAAAATACAAATAACAAGAAAAGCAGTTGAGTTAGTTTTTTTGAAAAAGCTAGGCATGTTGGAGGTGCCATTATACCATTATCCATTCTGTGGCTAAAATTTGCCACCCCCAAGGCCTGTGGTGACTTGCCAGCACCAGCTAGCCTGCGATATGTGGGCAGACCCCAAGGAGGGGAGAATCAGAGGGGGATGCAGCTCACTTGATCAAAGCATCTCCCAGCCCTCTGAATGCAAGATCCACTAAAGAATGCAGGAACATACTTACTTGTTAGTGAATTTGATCTTCAGTTACAGAACTGTTGACCAAGCCAAAATCTCAGAGGCATCCCTTTCTCCAAAAGCATCTCTACTTACATTCTTCTTTTTGTGATTTTTGTCATTCTATTGCTTGAAAAATGGAATCACTCAAAACCTGAAGTGGTTGTGGTAGTTCTCACGATGCATTAGAGAAGGTTGCTCAATGGCAACAAAATGCAGTGCTCCTGTGTGTTTTTCCCTACAACATACATTAAGAAGTGCTTCACATCCTATGGTGAAATCTGAAGCAATAGTAGAAAAGCAACTCACTAGCAACTTGGCAATGTCAGTTCGTCACATTTCTTAAAATGTAAAGGCTTGCTGATAAGGTTTTCTTTTTGGTTTGGCATTCTCTGGTTTGCAGGCAAACAGTGAACAATGGCATCTAATGCAAAGTTTAGAACAGGAAAAAATAATATCAGAAGTAATTTTCACTACTGTGGTCTGAACCAAGCAGTTTTGGTTGCAGAACTAATTGGGAAATTCAAAATACTTTACATTTCATGCTTCCATATTTTCTGAAATGACTGCAATTTTTCTTTGCTAATGTCTGCTGTTTTCCCTTCTTACATTTGTTATGTAAGAAATGCTACATTTGTGTCCTTAGAGTGATATTGTAAATAAAGAGCTTTAAGAAGCTTCTGATTTACGTGTCAATAAAAAATATCTCCCCCTTAGTAATCTCAGTTTGCAGAGAAGTTAGTCCAGTGGTTTCCCTGTCAGTCAGTCTGACAAAGGAGCACATGCTGTAGATGTAAGAATTTTCTCTGGTCATCTCTTGACACTACTAGTTTGTGCACCAAATTCTGGCATTGAAATTTTTTATCGCCATTACGTGATTAACACCTTTACAAGTGTGTGGGACTGTCCTTTGCCTCCAGGCATCAGACCTGAGAAACAATAAAATTGTCTTGTGTACCTGTGAAAAGGAGGAAGGCTGGTGGTTGTTTCTTTGGTCCTTTCATTCTTGATGTTTGTGTGTGACAGGAGACAGGAATAGAGGGGTGAAATGGTGGCAGGGAGTGGCAAACAATCTGCTTTGGTTTGAAGCTGCTGAGTAAGGACTTCCTGCACTCAGAGGGAGGGAAGAGCAGAGGGAGTTGTGGTGTGCTCCTTCACTATTAGTGGAGTCCAAGCCCAGGCTGGTTTTTGTCTGCCTGATGCCTGGGAGAGGAAGAGACAAATTTTGTTCCTTATCGGCTACTGTGATGACTCTCCACTACTCTGAGGACTCTCTGCAATTCATTGAGTAGGATTGGAGCCCCAGTTCATGTACATCCTGGTGCTTTCAGTCTTCTCTGGCAGCATTTTCTGCAATAGCTTTTTCCTTTGTTTCCCTTCTTTTGATGCCAAAAACCACAACCAATCTTGATTAGCCACCTTCCACATCTGATGTGTTGTTTGAGCAGTTAAGAATGAGCTTATGCCCAAAGCTAATGTCAAAAACAACATCTGAAAGCTGATTATGTTTTCCCCAGAAGTTTAAATATGCTTCAGTGGGTTTTCATTGTCAAAGAGGTGGGCCTTCATTATACCACACAATGCAGTAAAATGAGGATTACTTGGATTTCAGTGCATGAGATTATAGCAGCTGGCAGGCACCTGTTTAAGGAAGTATATTGTATTTCTAAGCGCAAGTATTTTATAAAAATTGAGCGAGATTTCACATGAAAAAAAACTTTCATATGTAAACTTCATTAGTAGGTTTAAGTACGAAAAAAAGGCATCAGGGAATCTGAATGGATGTATTTATTAGTGGCCCTTATAGTCCTGACAGTCCATTCTAATAATAAAGTGTGGAACCTGTCAAATGATGGCACAGATATCCTAATCTGAACTGACATGGCTTTCTAGCCCAGGTCATCAATCATGTTTTATTAGCTTTAGCAGAGCCAAGCTGCTATCTGTCATTTTGATGCTGCCATGGTGACAAAAAATGGTGCCGAAAATGTGCTACAGGTGTAACTTTCACTCAAAGAGCATTTCTGAGCAGCAGTCGGGCTTGTGTTTGCATGGGGAGAGAGTGCCATCTTCAGTTTCACATCCTCACTGAAACAAGGCTGAAATTCCTAATGCTGCCCGATGGCTAAGGAGTGAGGAAAAACACTGGTAGAAATTTGGAATTCTTATTTTTGTAGGACTCCTGAAGGAAAATACTAAACACCATTTCCTTGTCCTCTTTTTAAGATATAGGTAATTCAGATCTATCTGTTGTGTTAAGCAATTTTCAGGTGGTTTATTCTTATGGTTTGCAGCGCTGTATAAAGAAAACAACAATTGCCAGTTGGATCACAAACCTCTTGTAACCAGTAGCACTTGTATGCCTAAAAAATGAGAGCTAGGAGGCTCCACACTGCTGCGGATGTACTGTGTTTTGTAAGAACCATCAATTCCATGTATTCTTTCAGCCCAGAAATGACTTGGTGTTTTCACTGGGGTCCTGGCACTTGACCCTTGTTTTTCTTGGCTCTGTATCATTTTACAGCAGAGCTCGAGGACACTCCTCATCTCTTGTTTCCAGCATGTTAACATATTCAAGTAAATATTATCTGGCACAGGCACATGCATTATCCTTCTGGGAAGTATTTGTAAAAGTTTTAAATCCAGATCAAACAATGACATCCATCTTACTTCCTCTTGAATTTCTTTTGTTCTAAAGATGAATGTTGCTGGCAAAATTCTTTGATCTTTAAAAAGACTTTCTGTTGCTAATATTCACAGACAAGGTAAGCACTTATAAATACCTGAATTACTGGGCAGAATATATGCCCAGGTATGACTTTTTTGTATATATTAACACTTAATAGGGCTTTGCACAATAAGGAGCAGATGTGTCATAGCGACAGCAGGCGAGCAGGGACCAGGAAGGTGGTTTCATTAAAAGGGCCTTGGGATAAATGCAGCACATTAGATACCCACTGAAAGACAGGAGCTGTTGATGGGGTGACCTCTGAATGCAAGTCATCTTACTATAAACAGGAGGGTGTGGAAAGCCATTGGACAGAGCCAAGCTTGTTTACTATCTAGATCTCCTCCTGGTTAACTGAAGTAACTGGACTGTGCTAGGCTCGGCATCACAGTTCAAGGAAGAACAAAGTGTCTTCAGTTTTCCCGAGTTTGAAAAATCCTAGCTGGCGGATGCAAAAGCTTTTTTCCCGAGAACCTGCCTGCACACCTTAGCTGCTCTACAGTGGAAGTTAATTAGTGTGAAACGAAACAGATATTCTCTCCTTTTTTTTTGTCCCGGAAACTGACTTTGCATATCTGGGGAATTGGTTTCTGTTCTTCAGCGACTACTAAGGTAAGGTTATGATGGATTTTAATTTGCAATATTGATGCAAATGTTGCTTAATGATAAAATGGGAAATATAAAATGAGTATTAATTCCCATTCAAATTTTGTTCTGAAAAGGAGATTTGATTTTAATTTCTGTAGTAACAGTTTCAAACTTGGTTTTGGAACAAGGTATTCATTCATGGCTCTAGAGTGCAGGAGTTTAGATAGGTCGTAGGACTGGATTCATCAGGTTCTTTCAGGAGCAGCTTCTGTTTACTACAGTTTACCACTGGTTAAGTACTGTAAGAAATAAAATGTGTCATTTTATAATGTGCTGCAAATATCATGTTTTGTCAACTCTGTGAGCAGTTCCTTGGTGTGTTTTTCGATAACATATTTATAAGAGACACTGAAAGGCCAGTAGGCTGAGACAGGTGTCTAGACATAAGCTGAATTCAAATTAATTATCTCTAAACTACAAAAACTGTGGATACAGCAAAATAATTTTTTTTCATAATACTTATTTCAAATCCATTTGTTTAATTTCTAAGTTGATTAGACATGCGTTTGGAACAAATAATGCTGAAGCGTAAATATGATAAAGCATCCACCCTACCTCCTCCAAAGTTTGCTGTCTCTGTAATGTCATCTATAATTTTTAATGCATTTTTAATTGAACAGACAGTTTTTTTTATGAATAAATGGTGATTAAAGCCTTCTTCAGGGAACCCAAGTGCATGTGCTGCTGTTATACTCAGATGCTGTTCCCTGCCGTGGGGTCCGCGCAGCAGCAAGAGCAGCAGTGCAGAGGCCACGGTGGGAGCTGGCATGGGGATCACTGCTCCTCAAATGTCTCTTTCATTCAGGGAAACTCAGCCAGGGATCACTCTGGGAGTGCTGCTTTATTATCCTAGAGCAGTAAGCAAAGTCCCAGGAAAGAAAGAGCAAGGCAGTTTGGTTCAGCCGTAAAGAGGCATTTACAGCCTTAGGGATCTGTAATAGGTAGGGAACCTCTTTGGAAGAAAAATATAAATTCTTACAGCCAGTAAGTTCTTCATTTTGTGCCTGTGGTCTGGTAAGCAGCAAGCAGCAGGATCCAGTTACATCTTTTTTTTCTTGGTCTGTTCACTATTTTCTGAAATACATTGCAGCTAAACAGCTTTCAACTGTCTGAGTAACTTTTGTGCTGCTAAAATTTCTTCTGAAGTAAATCAAATGTAAATTTGAAAAGGGTATATAAACCAAGTAACATTTTAAATTCCTGAATTAAAAAATAGTTCTTGCCAAAGCATTTTTCCAAGATAATTTGAGATTTATAAAGGTGTATCTTGTTAAATGGTACAGCAAATCAAATAGCAGCAACCTCGTGTGAATGTGGATAATATCAAGCGAAAGAACTTGAATTTGGCTTTGGAAAACATCTGTATGTTTGTGCGATCACGCACGCACATATATATGCGTGTCAGGGTGCGCATACAAGGAAGCTAATTCATCTGTTACAGAAATTAGAAGTCAAGGTTGTTTTTTTTAACAGAATGTGGTTAGTGAAAATGTCTGAACATCCTGTTAAATAAAAGAAGCAGATGAAAAACCACACTACGTACTGTCTCGTCCGCATGCTTGCCTATCATTTTTATCTTTTTTTTTCTGTTATTTTCTTTTTTCATAAATTTTATATGAATTTACATTTGCTTTGGGGGAATGAGCACTTTGTTCACTTTTAAGCTTTGACTTTTAAAACTTATTTGGTAAATGTTATTAGCAAGGGATTAAAAACTTGACATGTTTCAGTATTTTAAAATAAAGGGAGAGCATGGTTGTATTAAATTTATATACAAAAAGTATGTAAGCAGTTTGCAGAATTTAATGCTGTAGCTAATATGCTACTTGCTTCCTTTTATATTTTGCTTTATTAAAGATATTTTCAATCATATTGCTGGAAAAATAAATAATATACATTTCAGTAATAGCTTAACAGGAAAGATAATATCTATGTGGCTTATTTCTCTTTGCAATATTCATCCATTGCTCTGAATTAATACATAATTAAACAGTATTCAGTTATAAGTAAATATCTGCAGAAAAGGTGAAGATTTTTTTAAAAGCTGAATTTAAGATGGATCCCTTTTTAGCCCCAGAAGTATGCAGTCAAAAATACACATTGAAGAAGAACCTGGATTGATTTAAAAAGCATAATTATTGTATTGTTTGCATTAGGCTGAACAGAAATCCCAGGCAGAATCCCAGGATAGTAAAATTCACATATTATTTTTAAAATGTTTATTATTTTAAAAATCACATATATAGGATGATTTAATCGATGATTTGCTTCCTGGGTATTGCAGAAAAGTCCTTTACTTGTTCTCATAGTAAATCTGTAATTGTTCTTCACAATTATTTCAGGGGTAAGTCATGACTTATAAGTCATAAAATGACCTTTACAATCACATAAGTTTGGCTGCTCATCTGGTATAACTCATAGTAAAACCTTTGGAAGGTAAAATAATCTGAAGTGATTTAACATAAACAGAGATTCTGTGTGTATTATCTGTATTTATTTGCACACATGCACCAGAAGTTGCTTTTGTGTGTTTACATGAATGATTGAACTCTTTTGAACAAGATTGAATTCTTTTCAACAAGGGTGTTCTCGTGGATAAAATCAATTGTCCCATTATGAGATTTTTTCTGTACTTGAAGTATTTATGCTGCTATCCCAGGTGAGCTCTGCATTCAATTAGAGCCACAGCTAAGAACCAAACGTCCATGTTGCTCTGAACATTCAAACTGTTAGCTCCACTGAAGCACAGTTTAACTTGATTGATTCTTGGATTTTAAAGCAAATAAGGACTAACTTTTGCCCGTGGCAAAATATCTTTGAAGTTTTGTGCCTGTGCCGCGGCTGGATTAGCGAAGTGATAGCGCTGGGGCTGGGACTGTGACCCTGTTGTGCTTGGCAGGTTGTGATAAATGGGGGAATCTTTCTTAACCTCGTGGCCAAAACATTCCAGGATCAGGTTGGGGAGACAGGAAAGAAGGGAGGAGAGTCGAAAGATGCCGGAGATTTGGCATGTTGAGCCAGAGACAAAGGACACTTCCTCACTTGTCTGGAATAGGGGTGAATGCACAGAGTCTTGTGGGAAGAATGGCTGCAGATGCATTAAAAATGTGCTTTATTATACTTTATTGTAACTTCTGGGCATTGCCCTGGGTATGTGAAATTCATCTGCCACTATGAAGCTGTCTATTTTTGTTTTGAATGCTTTGAGAGTTTAGTGAATCTTGGTTGTTACATTTTCCTAAACTTAAGAGGTTTTTTTCTTTAATACTTGAGATGAGTATATAAAACCATCCAAAATAAATTGGAAGAATTCCTTATTCCAAGTAATTGCCTGCTGGCTAAAAAATTTACTGGAGGACAGCAAATATAAACAAAATGAGATGAATTTGGAAAAACAAATCCTGACAAAGTTAATTGATTGCTTCTGGAAAACTAGTTCAACTATTTTGTATATAAAACACCTTTAAAATTAAAACATACTTTCAAATATTTTCAAATTTTGCATTTTAAATAATAATAATATTAAAAAAATCTCTTTAGATATACTAAAAATCTATTGTGAGATATTGCCAGTCAAATTTTCAAACCTGAAAAAAAGAGACAAAATTGGCTTACATGTGAGCTGAAATATGATCTGTCATGTGGTTCCTTCTTGAGGCAGTATTTTAAGAGCTGTATTGCCTCTGATGTTGTCCCCCTTGGCTAATAAGGAAAAATATATTATTAGCTGATAGTTTGAGATTTATTTACATACTTTATGCTGTAAATACAGCTATTCTGACTAGTGTTAAGAGCTACAGCATAATGCAAGTGACAAAACCAAAATTAAATATTCTTTATGTAATTTCTAGTTGTGGCTGTTGTTGTTACTAGTATATAATCAACGCATGTTGTATTCTTGGGTATAGATACTATTAATAATTTATCCTTTTATAATTAATTTCTCTGAATGACATTTTAGTCCTACAATATTAACAGGGTTTTTTAATGAATGTTGTGTTGTAAATGTTCATTAATATTTGAATAATCAAATCTAAATCATATGTATAAAATGTAGTCTCACTATATAGGAGTTTGCTTCTGTGATGCTTAATACCATATAGTAACTACAGTGCACAGTATGTGCAGTATATTTTCCTGTGTGTTTATTAGAAAGGGTTTTATCTGTAGTTTACCTTTGCTAAATTGTTATTCTTTTCCTTATATCCCTTAAGAAAAAGAAAAAGGGAAGAAAAAGAAAAAAGAAAAAAAGGGGACTCTTTTCCTAGCAGCATTTTCTTCACTTTTACTGACGTGTTCCAAAGGCACTGAAAATTAAAGTAACCAAAAACAAAGTAAACTGGTTCCCTGATGGTACAAATGCACGTGAATATGTCTTTAGTTTATATCCAGTGCTTGTGAGATTTTACACTGTAGCACTGTGTGTCCTTTTATCTGACCTCTAAGAAATTATTTTTTCACCAGTCGGATAATATCTGGGCCACAAAAAACTGATTATTTCATTTTCACCATCAAGTAGTTTGGAATACAAATAATCCTTTGCATCCTTGCTATGAGAGGAATAGGTCACTGAAGTTCTTAGTTATCTGATGTAGTTTATAATTGTTAGAACAGCTGCTAGAAGTTATTGCTAAAATTCTAAACAAATTAGCTTCAGTAATGTGGGAGAACAGAAATGTATGAAGCTAGGAAAAAGCACAGCTGTTCACTGTTAGTGTACAGGAGATTTACTTGGTAATTCTCTAATTAGACTATGATGTGCACTTATTATCTTCTCCTTCCACTTTTTTCAAAAGCCTTGAACACACTTTTACAAATTATTTGTAGCATAGTCATTTGCATACACTTAAAGCTGGTGGTTTTAATTGGAATAGCCTCAGTGCATTTGTGCAAAAATACTAGTGTTGTACAATTAGCTGATGACTTCAGCTTGGGCTGTTTTCATAGACCAAATTATTTGTTCATGATCAGATTCATAGATATTATCTCTGGAATAGTCAGATATTTATAGCTGAATACCTTTGATCTACTACCAGGAGAAAAGCTACCACAGAGGAACAGAACCCTTTTTATTGTTGGGGCTTTGTGGTAGGTTTTTTCCCAGTTTTATTTTATTTTAGTACTGTTTTAACATAATTCCCATCTTCCACAATGCCTACAGGACTCTGCCAGCTGTTAATAGGTAGACAGGTGCTGGGCTAAAATCATGTTCATATTACCTGCTCATATTACCTTGTTCATCTCCTTCCAAGCTGTCTTATTGCTCTGTCCACCTGTTGCTTCTTGGCATTAATTGAGCCTCCTGCCCTACTAAGCCATATTCAGACTTACCTTCATTATTCTGAATTGTTGCATTGACAGGAACAGGCCAAACCACCACCATCTGATTTAGGCCTAAGCTTAAATCTTTGTGGGCTTGTCCCAAGGTTGACAACTCCTCTGTTCAGGGAATGCCTTTTGCTGGAGGAGTGAATACAGCATCACCTCAGGCAGCTGTTGCTGAAGCCATGCAGAATCTGGCAGAACTGGATCTCACCCTGCAGTCATTGCAGTTGGTCACAAAGAGCCTCTTTGCATCCTCAAGTCTCTGCACACCTACTCAGTATGACCGTGCTCATGCCTTTCAGGGTTGTGAAGGAGCACTGTGAATAACAGGTATTTTTACTGATAAAAATTATCAATGTTTAGATAATGAAGAAGTCAGATTTTCTTAATTGTCTGTGAATAATGCCAGTTTCATTTTCTCATAGTTTTGGTACTCTGTGTCACTTACAACACTTAATTGAATATGGTTGTCTCTCCTGAGAGATGAAGAAGGATCCAAAAAACACAGAAGTGACTTGAGTCCTTCTTACTAGCTGCACACTGAGAAGTGTACTGAAAATCTGCAGTAGTTTCTCTCCTTTTCTGAAGGAGCTGTGCAACGTTACCTCTAATTCTGTATGACATATGTCTGATGGACAGGTCACGCAGGGTGGATTATGCTGGCAGACTCTGCAGGTAATAACTGGACTCCTACCACTACATCTGGCTCGTACAGCTTGGGTAAGACCAAAAGTGAAGAAAAGTTGGCTGAAAAGCATCTGAACAAAATTGGCACCAGTGAACAACTGGCTGAACTTGGAAGAGCTTGTAGGAAGAGCTTACCGTGTTGTCTGGAATAATTCAAACCTCAGCCTAGGAACTCTGGATTGCCAATAAATCAAGTTGTCATGTAGCTGAATCCATATACAATGCTTTCAGTGTGCCCAAATTATTCCATCCCATTCTGTCAGACCAGGATCTGAGTCAGGTATTCATTCATTCTTAAACAGGTTGTACTTCTATGAAGACTTCAGTGCTTGAAAACTAATTAGTACAAAGGTCTCATCACGTAAGGGTATGGTGAACACATTAGAGCTGTTTTTCTCTTCCTGAGCTTTTTGAATATAGTTCAAAACCTCAATCCTTGTCCTTAAAT
The DNA here is from genome assembly GCF_022539315.1 of Serinus canaria. Classification (NCBI taxonomy): domain Eukaryota; kingdom Metazoa; phylum Chordata; class Aves; order Passeriformes; family Fringillidae; genus Serinus; species Serinus canaria. Next base: position 58,034,064 of record NC_066316.1, on the reverse strand, counting down.
CCTTTAAAGTCCCTTTAGCTCTGGGATGAAGAATGCAGCCGATGAGTATGCTTCTCCAAGACAGAGAGGATAGTGAAACTGGTGGTTTTACAGACATTGCTTACTTAAAAGTGACCCAGAGCTAGTAAGTTAGCTTTCAATGCAGCTAAGAAACTTAACATATTTGACCAAGAATAAGGCACACTTTCTGGGGGCTGATCTCCTTTAACCTTAGCACATTGCAATATATATATATATTAAAAACACAGAAGACGAACAAAAGAGTTCAAGAAGAGTAAAATAAATTCTTTGCTAAATCAGAGTATTTCATATGTATGTATTTAATCATCTGTAGTGGGGATGAGTATTTGAGAGATGTGAGATCATGTTGTTTACTGCACTGGGGTATCAATATGCTCCTTGGTAAAAACCAGGATAGTGAAGCACAGAAAGGGGGAGATGATCGACAAGGCCATTTGTTTAAATTTCATCTAAGTGAAGGATGGAAAAATTGTGACAAGTGTTCTTTGATCTCAAGGGGAAAGACAGATTATTTTCTGATGAGGCAAACGAGTCAGGAGAGAAGTTGTCCTTTGTTCCTGCGGGGGTCAGTATGTAAGCTCTTGGGTGAGCTAAGGGGAAGCTGGATTCCAATGAGACACCAGCATTGTTAGAACAGAAAAAGTGCCTTGAGGCAGAGATACTTGACTTGTGGTAGAGGAGTCAGCATTAGTAGTAGAAATACACTGTACTGTTCTTCATACAAGTTGGTTTCCACATGAAAAGAAAACAGCATGTTTTATTATGCTTTATGGCACAGTACTATAGGCCTTTAACAAAATAGCTTGAAGTATTTGCATGATCTATTTGCAACATGGCCAAGTTAACACAGCCATAGGAACATTAACTTTTGAACTTCCTGACTTTCATTGCTTTAAATTTCAGCTTCAAAGTTTACTCTTTTTTTCTTTGCATTTGTTGGCCCTGGTTGGTTTTGAAAAGCAGGAGGAAAGAAAATAAGTTCAGGTTTTCTGAGAAGATTCTGAATTTTATGCATATAACAGGCGACGACTTGGTATTCCTTTGAATATTAAATGATACCTCCAAAGCAGCTTTGATACACCTAGTTTGCTTACAATATTTCTGTGGAGCTGAGGAATCACAAGGTGAAATCTAGAAAGCATTGCACAGCATAACTGTTTACCTGCATTTCAGTATATTGGGGTTTTTTGCCTGAAAAGCGATCAATGGTATTTGGGAATGCTGATATTTAAAAAGCAAACACTTAAATAAAAATGATGTGATTGCAAAAAAACTGGAGGACATCATGGGAACATAAGTAAAAGCAGTAAGCATTTTCCATGTCTAGATTAAGAATGGCATCTTCTAGCTATTGCCCATTTGGAAGACACCAAGGCTATACTTGCAGATTCAGCTTCACTGAGATATAGTGCTGACTTGAAAAGGCAAAAAAAAAAAAAAAAAAAAAAAAAAAAAAGCCAAAGGTTTGTATTTAGGTTGGTGTGGGCATTTTTAAGAGATGGTGGGGGTGGGGGGGACGGAGAGAGCTAGGAAAATAATGTTAGAGAAAGAAAAGAGAATGAGAGAAAACCAGTGTTAGTGTATTAGTATTTTTTGCTGAATCTGAATTTGTTGATAAATGAGCTCCAGGCTGGTGGAGTTTCCAAACCTTTGGCAGATCTGAATGGGGAACTAATTCCTTTCTCCTCTCCCTCTCCCTCTCCCTCTCCCTCTCCCTCTCCCTCTCCTCCTCTCTTTCCTTTTTCAAAGGGAGCCAGGCCCACCCTCCCAGCTGCAGGGAAAAGCATTCTGTGAGCTCTGAGCTATTAGGTAACTCAGGCTGAAACAAAAAGTGCCATTGTAGTATGGCATTTGCCCTGCCTGACCCACCAGTTAAGGGAAGGTGTGTTTCCTTCTTTCATTGCACACAAACAAACAAAAAGAAAAAGAGAATGCCAGTTTTTCCCACAGTGCATGCATAAATGCTTTTCAAAATGCACAAGTTAGTACTTTACAGGTTCCAATCGCTTAAATTATGACTTGACTGTTACACTGTTACACCCTCTGATATTTTTAGTGCACTTGTGCCAAAGGCAGTTTAAAATGTGTTTTAAAAATGTTTGCAGGTATAAAGGATTTTAAAAACACTTAGAGCTCTGAACTGTTTGAACCCATTAGTCATGTTGCAAAAACAAACACATAGGAAACCTTTCCACTAGCAAGAAATTACCAAGGAAGGAATGTTTAGTCCTCAACTATAGCATATGAATAAGAAAATTGAGGAGTTAAAGTTGTCTCAGATTTTAGCAATCATGTCACCTTAATGATACCTTCATTCTCTAAAACTTTTCAATAGAAGCAGACTTTTATTTTTATTTATATAAAGCTTTCTGATTTTTGTTTTACAAAGGCTTGTGTCAATGGTAAGACTGTGCAGTGAGCCCCTCAAAAAAAGATCATTATAGTCTTATTGGAAATATGAAAAAGGCATTCACCTGGATTGATTAAATTACAATTAACTTCAGTGTGTATGTAATGTGCACACCAGGAAGAGCTCTAGTGTGTCACTGCTCATCATTCCAGCCTGGTGAAATAAGACCTAAATGAAATGCAGTGCCTCTTTGCAGCTCTTTGGGCTGTCCATGGACTAGTTCCTGGTTTGTCCACACTGTTCTCAGCAGCAATTTGTACAGAAAATCCAAAACATTATGAGACTCATGAAGATTTTCATCTCAAGAAGTGGAAGCATTTAAGATTATTGTATGCTTTTTAAGACATAGCTCCTTCTTAAAATTATCAAGTTCAGTGACCGGTTCAAAGGAGCTGAGGATTTAAACAGTCAACTTCCATGGGAGCCATCTCTCTCCGGTGTTATAATCAGTGTTGCCAACAAAGAGGATTTCATGGAGGATGTCATGAGGCACACAGGCTCTCTTTTGCAGCACCATTTGTCCCTCTCTCTTTTGCAGCACCATTCCATTTCCTCAGGGTTTCCCAACTACCTGCGTTTCGGCAGGTAAGTGGAGAGTAGAAGCCATTAGTCACAGTTAATTTGGTGTAATTCCCCTCTGCCTGAAATAGGCAGGTGAAATACTCTAGGTCTGGTGAAATACATCTGTATCTTTCTGTTAAATGTAAAGGAAGCCTTATGTGACAAGCCTAGACTGATTTAGATGCCTGAACTGTAGGTATTTAATACTAAATATATCCCTTCTGGATTAGTATTCCTTGCCAGTTAGGTGTACATCTCCAAGTGGTTCTGATCAGCGTTAGTACTGTAACTTTATGATGTATTTTATCAAGAACAAATCTTTCTCAGGAAAGGTTTGCATGGAATACAGAAGTGATGGTGGAACAGCACTGACTTTTCTTGTTCCCATACCTTGCTCTCACCCCTTAGAGGCATGGAAACATCTAATGTCTTTGAATATAAAGTCTCCTCTACTGTGCTACATAAAATGCAAAGGTCAGCATCAGCAGTCTGCTTTCAGACTCAAAATTTTTAAATAACTTGCACTTTACTTTCATTTAAAAAATTGCGTATTCAAACCTTAATCTTGTTTGGATTAGAGTTGTCAATTGTAGTTGATGGCATAATGATTTCATTACTAAGAAAATAGAAGAGACCTCTGAATAGCTAAACCTAGTTTAGGTGGTGAGCAGAAACATTGTTTCCACTAGAGAAGAAGCTCATATAGACTTTTATTAAGAAAAACCAAACCCACAACGAAAAAACTCCTTGAACAGTGAATTTTAAATCAATTTATGTAGCATATTTTTACTCATTCTTCCATTGCAATCAGAACTCTAGTTTTCAGATCTGCTGAAATATGACAAACCTACTTCAGGGTGTGATATAGATAAAATACAGCTATGTACAGTCTTTGCACTGTGAAAAATAGGGGGAAAATCAATTTTCTGTTGCTTCAATTTCTTTCACTCAACAGTAGCATCAGTGTTTGGATTTTTAACTACATCAGAAATGTAATTAAAATTTGCTTGCACACAACTGGGTAGTCTTACATTTTCATATGGATTTTAATTTCATTTAATCTTGTATTTTAATACAAGCTTTATATAATTTTATTATTGTCACTAGGTTTAAGTAAGTAAAATACTTATGAGATTTATGGAAGTGGGGCAGAACAGTGAATTACTGTGAAAAAAGTCAGTTCAGAATATGGGATTATTTAGAATTCTTTTGGTATATTTCTCTAGGTCTACTCAGCATATGTTTGATTTTGCAGAAGCTTCACTAAGATTTTGTCTTCACAGGACATACATAGTTGGAGTATTTGAATTCAGTTATCAAAAAACTGCTTCACTTTCAAGAATATTTGTTGTTCTGCTGTGGTGTTTTTAATTAAATCGAAAGCACATATATTTTCTGCATGGCTACAATTTGTGACTCAATCCCAGAGCTATATCTATAAGCAAAACCTTGCCCTGTTTTTGTTGATCAGACAAATGACATTATTTGTTTTGTTGTATCAATGACATCATGGCAGCAAAAGAAATCTTTGGCAAATGATGTGTGCAAATGATCTGTGTAAAGACAGTCTCCATAAGGTTTTTGTTGTCAAGATGATTATAAAACTTCATGTAAACACTATCAAAGTCAGCATCTAAAAAATGTTTGAGGATAATTACTTTTCTTAACTATTCATATTCATCACAGTGTCAATATCCTGAGTCATATCCTTCTGTCTGGTATTTCCATCCAGTTCTCCTGCCTGTGCCATCCTCTCCTGGGGTTGTTCCACAGACATAGTCCCTTCCCTGGACAGTGAGCAGAGATGGGTCAGCTTCCTCCAGAGTAATTTGCTGTAGGGAATTATCCAGGCAGTCGAAGTGCACTTGCTCTGCCCACACTCCAGAGCAATCACACAGGCTGAGGAATCACAAAGATGTGATTTGAGGTTGTCCTTGGGTCTGCAAAAAGTACTTTTCTTTCTTCATTTTTGTCTCCTTGGTGTTTGAGTCTCTGCAGCTCCACTATGCATAGCTCAAAGCATTGCAGGCTCTACTCAGCCCTGTTGCAACTGTAGGATTTAGGAGGGATCCTCAAGGCCATAATTGGTGTAGTAGATGAGGGAACTCAGCAGATTGATTGCCAGAGTAATTTAGTGCTGATGTGGCAAGATTTTTCAGCTGTAAGTGTTAGCAGGGATTTCTCACCTGTGTTGCATTACCAGTTTAATACCACCAGTGTGTGTGTGTGTGTGTGTGTGAGAACACCTCATAGAGCAGGACCATTTCATGGTTTAACATTTAGTGTAATGGGGTCCAATAAAATCATGTTAAAAGATGTTAATGTTGCAAAGAAAAACATCAGAAGCAAGGAAATGCCAGAATTAATATGGCCTGTGGAAATTCAGCTTCTTGCACATTATGGTGCAGATCTTATTACCTGACATCCTAGGCTTTCCAGGGGGTGTCTTTTTTCCAGTGAATGCATAGTTAGATTTTTCTTTTAATGTTCCTTACTCTGTCTTAAACATGAAGCATCCAAAGCCCAATTAATATAAAATCCTTCATCATGTAAATACTTATCATATACCTTTATTGCAGTTCTTTGCTGCCTAATAAATGCAAATCTTTTTCACAGTGACCTCAGATTATCAGACACTTTTATCAGTGTTCATATTTTAATTCTGATGAACCAAGTCAGGTGAAGGTAGAAATTGTATAAAACTTTGATTTTATACAATAAAATCAAAGTTTTATACAACTTTTAAACATAAAAGTTTGAGCCAAATGAGACTTTCATTTTCCTACATAAAAGTAACATTTATACAGAATCTTCTAAGCTCAAAGTATGTTTTCCCAGCTTAGATCATTAATTAGGTCTTCTGTATAGCTGGAGTCCATTGTAGCAGACCAAGTCCATTGCTCTGGGCAGACTGGTCACTAATGACTTTTGTAATGAGTTTCACAGGTATCTGATGAGTGCCTAGGCTTGTGTTTGTGGTGATAGGCCCAAATCTAGAAGAGAGGAGAGCAAACTCTGCTGTTCCATCTCAGCCAGTCCCAGTATTCTTCTACTGTCTACACCACACCCCTACGTCTGTCACATTTTTTTTTCCACTTGGCTTCTCCTCTCCTCTAATTTTGCCACCATGGAGAGCCCATTCTTCTTTCGTCCCCTGGTCCCCTGATTTCTGTTCTCTCTCCCTGATCTTTTTGTTTGTTTGTTTTGTTTTGTTTTGTTTTTTTGTTTTTCCTCCCTTCATTTGAGTCTACAGGGATTTTTTACTTTCAGGGTGCTGCCTGGGTACCCTATACCCAGGGCACTGCCCAGTGGGAGATAGAACTGACTAAGCAAAGAGGGACAGTTTTGATAGTGTTGAATTTCCTGACAGCATGGGGTTCTCCTGGCAGTCTGGAGTAATCCTAAGGCTTGTTCAGCACCAGCATCTTTGAGATGGAGAGAATTCAGTGCAGATAGGGTCTTCAGAAATTCAAAAGCCACACTGCAACAGGAGTTCACCAACAGTGTGACAAGAGGCCTTTTAGAATCTTACAAACTGAAATAAATGTGGACACCATTTCACAGAAATTGCAATTCCTGGTTATTTGTAACTCTCCCCCTCCCCTTTCAGTTTTGGGATTTTGCCTCCAACTTTCAGGCGCTGAAGCCAATCAGCAGCATAATGACGTGACAATCAAAACATGAAGCAGTCTGTTTTCACAAATATTTGTGTTTGAAGGTTTTTAGCTGAAACTTTACAAACATTCTGTAGCAGGCAATCAGAGTAGGAAAGTTCAGTGCAGTTCCACAGAATTCAAACTGAAACTGGAATCTTACTCCTGTGAATGATTCTCAACATGCATTTAACTAAAATGGTGAGAAAACCTGTGTAAACAGAGAAGGGGGAAAGGAAAACAGAGCAGGAGTAAAGAAAAGGTTCTTTTTATAGCATTTAACACATGAGAATGTAAATAAATGTGGTGTTAGTGAAAGTTAATTATTTTGAAAACAGTCAGCAAGGCAGATTAAGAGGTAAAACAGTGCAGCCGAAGACAAAGGAAACAATATTTAGTCTTTGATCAGACATTTTCACAGTGATTTTCTGTTCACCTTCAAGGGTGGCATAATTTTATGAATAACAGAATTTGTTTTGCTACTTGAGTAGCCTTGAAGAGAAATGGTGTTCATTCCATATGTCCACTTGAAAGAAAATCCCATGCCTGTTCATCCTTTAAGAAATAACATTTTTATTTATTAAATCTTTTCTCTCAAAGAGGGACCCTAAAGATACACAATGAAGTTTACATTTTCGGAGTACAAGCCAAATCTATACTCTGTGCTTCTGCACATTTCTTCAGATACTGATCATGGATGAACTGCATCATCTGTAAGCCAAGTGACAAACCTGAAATGCTCTCTCTTTTTAAGCATTTTGCTTTCTTTGCAATATTCTTAAATAAAAAATACTCACTTTTTTTTTCTCCCCAAGTTTGTTGCATCACACAGGAAGTGAGTCTTTTTGATACAATTGGTCAGTGGCTTGTCTGCTATGACCTTTCAACTTTTATCAAAATTTATGAGTTGGGATTTTTGTTGGTAATTTTTTGGTTCTTTTTTTTTTTAATGTTTAATGTTAATGTTTAATGCTAATTTATACGGATAAAGCATAACCTTTCAGATATTTAGATTGCTTTGTAATGTTGGTCAAAACAAAATGCAGTAGTCGTGTGAGCTACAGTAGAAAAACTCCTCTGTGAGTGCCCAATTGCTGCATCATCCCTGCCCAGGAAAACCAGGGCTCTTACTATATTCTGTATATTAAAAGTGCTCAGGTTATGTTAATGTGTGCTGTAACTATCTTTGGGCTGCTGTGGTAGTTGCCCACCACAGGGTGTTGGTATGTCTGGGTGACAGACTCTCCAGCAGCTGCCTAAAGTCAGTGGTTGAACTTTCCAGACCTGGGCAGTGAGATCTGAGCCCCGATGCAAATGTGAGGGACAGTGCTACTGGTGGCAGCCACAGAACAGAAAAGAAATTGGAAAGGAATGTATAAATGCCTGTAAATTTAAGAGCAAGGAGATAATAAAAATATGCTGGAAGTGAGTGTATGCTAAAGGGACATGGAAAAAGAAGATCTACTAGGGTTTATACTATATAGCTACTAGGCATATACTTAGTTTTCTAATTAATTTTAATTATGTTATTGTATTTTATAGCTCTAAGTACATTATGTTTTCAATCATTTTAAATTATATTTTATATGCAAAATGAGATCTTATTTTTCTGGTCAAATCTCTATAACTCAGTTGAGACAAACTGCTCCTGAAATTAAACACATCCTGTCAAGGAGAGGCTGTTGTAATTTCAGTGTCTTTAAATGATTTTGAATATATTTTTTGAACAGTTCCCTCTGACACTGACACACTCAGGAGACACTCAGTACAATAATCTGAATAACTATTTCTCATGTTTGTATATAATGCACACTCAAGGCATTTTTCATGGCAGACGGTCATATGCTTATGTATCTGAAGTATTTTACTGTACTTCAGATGTTATGCTACTTTAATAACAATGTGGTTAACATAAAACTATAGCAATGATGTTTGCACCTGAATGTTTATGAAATACTGCCTGTCATGTTTGGGTTTGTGTGAGCCCTGACTGTGTCTCATGCTCTATGAGTGTCTCATCTCTATGAGTGATGTTCCATGGCATTCAGCTGAGGGAACTTTTATATATATGTAATATTTAGCATTAGTCAAATTCTTTTTTCTCTTGGGTCTGGTGAGTGTTTTGTCATTTGTCAATAACTTCAATAGGAGTGAGTCAAAGTCACTTTTTGTTTTCCCCCTCTGAAATACTTTTAAAGTAGCAAAAAAGTATAGAAGAGTTTCTCGATGCAAGGTATCCTGAAACTTGTCAATGAACTTGCTGATTGCAAAGGGAGTGGTTTTTTTTATTGTGCCTCTCACACCAAGTGAGCCTCAGTGAGCGATATTTCTAGGTGGTTTTAAAACTGGAACTTCGAAACCTCCCACAGAGCCCTGGATTTTACATTAGGAAGCTAGAGAGCAAAATGTTTTTTCCTCTGCTGAAAATGTAAGTAATTTAGATTACCAGAAGGTACAATTAAATTTTTGCTGGAAATCATGAAGATCCCAAGGAGATACCTAGTCTGCAAGAGAACAGTTTTCTATTTTTATTATTGACAGTGATGGATTATATCACCTCCAATCAGCCTACAGCAGTGTATTGCGGAGATCAAATTGGAAGCTAAAATTCCTTTTATGTGCTTATGTATTACAAATATGAGCTAAAACAGTGCATGTATTCATTGATGCAATAGGAAAATATAGTTAACATACAGTTAGCAGATTCACAAAATTAAAAATACCATATGAATTATTTAACTAATGGTGCGCTTTGCCCCAGAACCTGGTGTTTATTATTTTGAGCTTTAGCAGGAAACAGAAGCAGTATCAATTGGGGAAACATTTCTTGGCCAAGCTGAGAACAGTATGGCTTTCTCATTTCAAAGTGGGGAACCTGGTTCTTTGGTTTCTTTGTTCCTAGTTAAGACTGCTCCCCAAGCTATTTTAGCTGAACATTTAACCCACTAATGGAGCCTGGGGAAGTGCAGTTGGCAGCTGTTCATGGGATAATAATGAAACACACTGTTTAGTATAGCAAACCGCTGCTGTAAAGTGCGGGAAATGTTTTATAGAGATCCCGGTGAGCAGAGCAGGATCCACATTCAGTTCTGCTGGAATGGGAGGGGGAGCAAGAGGAAGTTGTGTTTCAAGTGAGAGTAACCAGCACTGCTTTGCTCCTGCAGGTGAAGAAGCCGTGTCCAGAGTCCGATGGTTCAGAGCCGCAGAATCCCAGGTATGGTGCTGGAGGGCTGACGCCGACTGGCTGCGGTGCGGTGGCGGAGAGCGAGGCTGAGCTGTGCCGTGGATTTGTAGCACCAGAGCCCCGGAGTCACATTTTGCAAAGAACGAGTGGTTGGATCAGTTGTAATGGTTTTCACTCTAGAAAAAGGATTTTTCCCTTTTCCTGGTCAAAGATGCAGCCTAGAGTCTGGGTTGTTGAGTTTAGATGATGGCATAACACTGAATGGTCACATTCAATTAAAAAACAATCCCAACTATTACGTAGTGTAGGGAAATCTGTGTGATCAGATCTCACTTTCTTTGGTTATCCCTTTTCTGCATATCTGAGTCTTGAAGTTTATTGAAAATATAGTTTATTTCCAGTGTGGAAAACGAATTATTTATTTGGGAAAATTTGCCCTTACCAAAACTTCATTTTCTTTTCACATGTGAAAAACATGCTGTGTTCATAAGCTGGAAAGAAGCCGTACATTCCTTTCCTGCACAGTCATTTCTAATATCATGTACATGGGAAAAAGGAAAAGGATTTAACTTCCATGTTCCACACATGTATGTACCTGTATGGATAATTTTGAGCAAGTGAAGTAGTAGCTGTTTTAGAAGTGCATCTTTCTTGTGGCTAGTAAACTGGGGGATAGTTTTCTTCAGTATTTAGTAAGTGCTCCATGTCTTTGTCTTGCTTCTGTATAAAAGACTATTTCAGTGTCATGAAAGCTCAGAAGCTTTCGTTTTGAGGGGAGAGCTACAAAATAAACCTGACATTTCACTAACATTGTCTCTAAAACTCAGGAAAGTTAAATAATTCAAGGTTTGTCCCCCAAACCCATCCTTACCTAAATCTTAACTATGTTCTTTAATTATTGCAGCAGGATCCTTTGGGGGTCACCTGCAGCATCCAAGGCCATTATAGTATCTGTGCCTTGAGCTGCACCATGCACCATCCGAATTTTTTGATTAGCTCATGTCGGTTATTAATATATATTTTCATTTACTTTGGTTAGAACTGAAAAGGGAAGAGATAGTTCTATGTACAGATATGCTTTCTGTGTAGTCAGTAGCAGTTTTGACCTGGACTTCAGTGGAAACTTGCTTTGCCCTTCAGTACTCACAACTTCTAAATGAAAAACTTCTCTTCTGTGCTGCTGCTTTGAATTAAAATTTATTATAAAGGTGAAGTTCTTTCTGAGTATTTTGATACTTTGGAGAATCCCAGCGTAGCATAATGCTCATATACAAGTGTGTGGTTTTAAGTATCGTGCTTGCCCAAATGACACTGATGTATCTCAAGCCTTTAAAATCTATGAATTCCAGTCTGATGTAATTTCATCAAAGTGGGATGAAAACAAACTGCAACAAACCTGAGGACCCTGAATGCAATGTACTGTTACTGTCTCTGCACAGGAAATTTCTTACAAGCTAGAGTTAAATTCTTCATGCTGTGTCTGAAGAACAAGATACTTTTTTTTCTCCTGAACATGCAAGAGAACCCATGTTACAAACAGTTAATCTGGTAGTTTCATTTTTTGAAGTGCATTTTCAAACAGAAACACTTTTCATTTTGAGCTCTGCAGCCTCAGTTGGAGGTTATATCAGACAGAGTTGAAATTAGTGTTCCAAGCCTGAGAATAGGCAGTGCTGTGTATAGAGCCTGAAGTGGAATTTTTTTTAGTTGCAATGTGACTTTTGGTCTTAGAGGGGAATCTGTGACAGACCTTGGGCTGGAGCAGCACTAGAGGGCTCTGTGTGGCACAGCACACTTCAGAGCCTGGAGCAAGGTAATTCTTCTCTAAACAAGGCTTAAGTGAAAACACTGCACATAAAATGAAACATCAGCATAAAAATGAATGCTGGAGACACACAACCTTACAGAATAGCTCCTGGCTTGGGACCTAAGGCCAATATCATTCATTTATTTAGCTAGCTTTATAGTCTGTTAGTTTTGGATTTGAAACTATTACAATAAATGCAGATGGAAAGTGTTTTTACAGTAGGGAAGTAATTAAATTGGGTGTGGGAACTTTGTCAGGAGAATTCTTGGAGTGACATGTGTGTATCAGCAGATTCTTTGTCTTGCTTGGCCTGGGTTTGTCTTTTAGAAAGAAGCAGTCAAACTGCAGATGTGACTAGTAAATTTTTAACCTATGCAGCATGTTAAAAAAATGCTTTCCAGAAGTGACCAGCTATACATGCAATAAAAATCAACCTTCCCAGCATTTATTTAGAGAAAGTCTAACAGGTCTTAACAGGTAAATTGCACAGAGGGAGAGGGATCTTTAGTTAAGTATTGAAGTTATGGCGAATAGGTGAGCTGTAAACACAGAAGGAAATATATGACTCTTCAATGTCACTGACAGATATTTTGATTCACAAACAATTTTGTCGTACAAATTCTGTCATAGTTTCTTGGGATTTTTTTAATCAAATCCCTATGAATGGGTTCTGAATACTTCCTTTTATACTTAGGTGGAGGCATTATACCTTGCAGTGGTGGTATTGTGGCTGTATCAATATTATGGCATTCTTTATAGTTCTGTAGTAAAAGCCAAATTCACCCTGCAACCCTGGATAGATATCCAGTCATGCAAAATGCTTCTTGGGGATGTTGGTGTGTGATACAGAGGCAGTGAATACTTGGGACTTGCAACTGTTCCACCGCAAGTCTGGAGCAGATAATAGCAGCATGATGGACAATTCTGACATGCTGGCCTGTATCAAATTCTCTAGCAAGGTTAGGGAGAGAAGTTCCTCTCTTCAGAGCCTACAGACATACATTGCCCTTAATTTTCCTATGTGACAGGTAACTAAAATGGTATCAATGCTGAGTGTGCTGAACAGCTCCTTCATGAAATTTAATGTCAAACAAGAATTGCTGAAGTCTAGTGCAGTAAACCTGTAAGCTAAATTTTAAACCTCATACCATATGACCTGTGGACATGATAGAGTATGTGTTATTCTGAAGTCTGGTAAAATGCTAAATATGAAGTCTGAGACTCCTGCTCACACTCAGCAACGGCATATTCTATTTGGCCACACATCCCAGGGCAGCATCTTTCTTTGACATAGCAGTCTGCTTGATGAATGCATCTCTCCTACCCTCAAATCCTTCTTCTCATACCACCAGCCTGCCAGAGATTCCACTGTAAGACCAAAATCATGTCAGGAATTGAGGCATGAGGGTAAGTATTGTATTTTCTGGGCTATAAAATGAAATAGGGAGGAGAGAAATGAAATGAGGGAGTGGAAGTCATTGCAAATGGAAATTCAGCAGGGTCTTCTACTGCTTCCTCAAAGTTCACTGATTATAGAAAAAAAAATGGTTTTATACCATCTGGAGAAGATGGAAGACTGCAGCAGAATGAAGAGATTTTTCTGACAGTTTAAACACAGTTTCTTTTTTCCTGGAAGGGTAAAGGAAAATGGCTGAGTATTTCACATACTTTTCTTCTTTAAGCTATGATATTTATCTTGTGATGAAGCTATCTATAGGAAGAAAGGGAAAACTTGAAGGTTTTGATGAGTAGTTTTGTAAGTTAGGGATAAAAGTTAGCTGACAAATCAATTTAGGAATGCTTAGGATACATAGTGTCAAAAATAAATTACTTGTGTATGTACGGAAGAGCGATGGTTTTTTGTACTAGTAAGTTAAAATTAAGCCCCGTAGATCAAGAAGCCCTCTACTTTATTGCTTGATTTTTACTACAAACCTATGGATCCAATATTTCCAGTAATATCCATTCTTCCTGACTTTTCCTTTACATACTTTAAGAAAAAAATATCTAAAAGCAAAGTAAAAGGAACTGAAGCCAGTCTTAAGTAAATCCTTCCATTTAAAACTTTATCAGATGCTGTAAGAAGAGCGTTAAACAGGGGCACTACATTGATTGACACATCAATTACTGCATTGATACTTTGTTAGATGGGGTTTGTCCCTATGTGTTACCAAACTACAAATTCACCAGTGATGATCACTGGTGAATATTAAATTATATGTACAGATCAAGTTGCCAGATAAAGCAGTTATCCAAAAAAGTGCACAAGGATTTTTTTATGTGTTTAAAAAGGCCTCCAATACTTCAATTCAATATGGGCTTCAGTGAGGTTGCTAGCATAGATTGCAGCTGTTCATCAGATGATTGCTGTTCTGTTTTTCAACACCCACGCTTCTATGTGCATCACAAAGTAAGATTTAAAATATATGAATTCCTGTTTCTGTTTCATCTTAAAAGTCTTTCTTAAAACTTTTGAATGAGACTTTTGAAAGGCTTTCACCTTTTCTCACTGGTCTCATTTTGATACTTATTCATGGTTTTTAGTTGGTCAGGATACGGAGTGCACATACACATCCAGAGACAATTATTGTCATTAATACTTTCACCAGTAAATAGATGGTATTGAATGTCAGTGAGAGGTACCAAAGTTTTCCCATTCACTTCTCTTGACCAAAGTTTGTTTCCTCTGTAGTTTGGGCTCACTGTTGTGAATGCAATGTTCACTATGTTCCCTGGATCTGAGCTATGCTAATTCTGCATATGTGCATTACCAAACAGTGTTTCCATGACCATTCATACACTTAAAAACCCATAAAAATAAAAGTAACATATATCTTCTGTATCTTACTCCAACCAACCAGATCATCATGTTTCGTTCTCATTGGTTTCAACTAAAATACACCTGAGATTTCTTCCCCCAACTAATTACCTCAACAAGACCTTAGCAGTCTTATCTCAGAATGATAGTGATGGCTCATTCTTTCAGTCTGGCATTGCCTGGCCCACATTTACCAGATCTAACACTGTAACTCCTGAGCCCAAACCCAAGCTTTACAGGCACCTTCTGTGATGAAGCTTTCATGCCTTTTCCATGACTTTGAAAGTGGCTGACAATCTGCATACACGTTCCTAGCAGAGTGGGATCAGCAGTACCTTCCCTTTCATTTGCAGTTCAAGAGATGAACAGCATTATTCTTACATAGTAAAGATGGAGCTTGCAATTGAGCTGCTGAGCAAGAAAAGCCAGCAATAGCTATGGATATTGTGATTAAAGTTTCAGCAATTATAAATAAAAAAACCCCATATTTGTTGTGCAGTAAAAATTAGCAAATGTCTACTGAGATTTCATATGCATTGTTTAAACACATTAGGCTCCCCAATTTTCTTCTCATACATGTCTTAGAAGCTTTTTTAGAAGGTAAGAGTTTGTTGTCTTGTGAACCATATGTAGCTTGTCTTGACCAGAGGATAATGCTTTTCTGAGTCAGATGTGTAGCTCTGCTGTATCCCATATTGAATAATCTGTAGATCTTTATGACGTGATAAATAGGCTTCATTTGAGAAAATTAATTATTGAGAGGACTCTGATTTATACTTTGAAGGTGAGATTCCTCTCATCCTGAGGTAGACGTGTAAGGTAGACACTTTTAAATGCCATTTATTTGAGCTTCTTTCTATTGAAACCTTACTGTATCCCTCTTCCCCTGGGAAACCATGCAGACTCCACCAGCAATCACCTGTTGCTCTGCTGATTTATTGTAAGACCAGCTAAATACACATTTATATGTGTATTTACACATTTATAATACACATAATTTGACCAAAGGCAATGAAAGCATTTCTTTCAATTTTATAGATTAAGCATTTCTGCATAACTGGTCAATTCCAGAAGGAAATACCTGCAAAAATAAGATTAATCTTTAGCCAGGAAAAAAGACTTTTTGACTGGCTTCTGATATTTCTTGGACTTGGAGCAGGCTATAAGGAGAAACAGACGCAGCAAAACAAATTTTCTATGAAAAGACAGAATGATTAAATTGAAAGATTGTCACAAGTAATTTTGGGGACTGGAAGAAAAACTAGTCAACAAGAGGCATGGTATATGCCAGAGTATAGCATTCATGTCAGTGAGGCCACTACGGTTACAAGCACTTCACCTAAGAGAAATGTTTGGCAGGATCAAGCCCAAACTACTCAGTCAAGACAGTGACTGACAAAAAACATACAACAATTTTCCAATTTTAAAATAATTTCATTGTGGAATAAGATTTCTCGTAAAGACTACATTCTGGGACACACAGACTTAGCTTGCAGAGAATGTTTTATACAAATCTGGTACTTATTAAAGTTTTGTGCACTCATTTAGTCTGCATGCCACTTAGGCAGTTGGAATCAATCAAAGTGTTTGGGAGATGATTCTTCACATACGTGTAACCGAGTGACACACAGCAGCCATGACAATTGCACTACAGTTTCTGCAAGGACTAGTGCCTTGCTATGGGAGTTTTATTTTCAGGCATGTAGTTTTCAGGCAATGCAAGACTCTCCTTTTTTTTTTTTTTTGGATCAGTCTGTGTGGTGTCTCCCTTCTTTCTGAGCACTGATGTTCTCATTCTTTAAATTTAAAAATTCAGTCTTCTGATTACCCAGTGCCTATTGAAGCTGGTGACTGTCTGCCCATCAGGTTTTGTTGGCTCTAGATCAAGCCCCCAAAGAGTTCTAAAAATGTATCTGATATGTTTACAGAAATTACAATAATCTATTTAGAGTGCAAATACATGGGAACTGATGACATCACAGGAAAGTATTTTAATGGTTTATATTAACAGCTCCCCGTGGCTTATAACAATAATAGTGATGTATTTTTTTATATTTCATGTCTGTTAAAAATTCCTGGGGTTTTTTGTTAATATTGGGCATAACATATTTTCTGTGATATTAATAATAATTTATCCCTGTGATCCCAAGCCAGATCATGTCACTGTTAAGATTTCCATTAACCTAAATCAGTGATAGGTGAGACTTCGAAATGAATGAAAGCAAGAAAACTTAAGAGATTGTTTTGTCTGTTTGTTTGTGTTTGTTTTTGGGGTTTTGCTTGTTTTGTAGGTTTTGTTTGTTTGTTTGTTTTATCACCACATTGAAAAAATGGATAAACAAGATTCTAACAGAAGTGTTAGTGGAAGTAATCTGGAGATTTTGGAGATCTGTGATTTTTGAGTTTGCTAAAGAGAGCAGGATTTCTGGATTAATTAATGTATCCATCAAACTTTTATAATTGTTGAATCTGCAGGAATATCTTAGGGTAAATACTGGTTTTGAGTGAAAGAAGATAATCTAGGATTGCACCTACAAGTGTTTTTGCTTGATCCAGTAGTCTCTCCAAAAATTTCAACTGGATTTTGAGCCATAAAATAAGAGTGTTTGTTCTTCTTACGTGTGCAGCACATGTAATAACAATGAGAAGGAGCTCTGTTTCTTTCTCCTGTGGTCTATTTTTTGCTCTGTCATATCACATTACAGCAGTACACAGGAGAACTAATTCAGACTCTGTTCCAACTTCTTTGACCTCTTGTATACTCTAAATATATTTTACCATTGGTGAGCCTGAGTAGTAAAAGTATTTGATTCCACCTACTTTGCACTTCAAATATAGCTGAAAAAATTCCAAGAAGAATGTAGACAATAAAAAGAAAATGGCCACTGAGATCCATAATCACCTGTTCTGAGATTGTTTTGCTTTTTACATGAATCACATTTTTTCTCAGACATTTTTAAGTGTAATTTCTTAGCTAGATGTTTCACATTTTAAATGTCGTCAGTCAGTCCCATGCACTCAGTAAACAGTTAACTAACACCACTCAGTTATTATGCTGGGCTCATATTTACCATACCAGAATTCACCTCTTTACCATCCTATAAGGCCCTGATCAGTCTTTAGAGAAAAAAATAAGTAGGAAATAAAAATAGAAGTGTCATGGTTTATGCTCAGCTAGCAACCAGGCACCACACAACTTCCCCCTCCACACACCCACCCCAGTGCAGTGGGGAGAAGGATCAAAAGTAAAACTTGTAGCTTGAGATAAAACTGTATAATAATTAAAAGAAAGTAAAATGTCTAATCATAGTAAATAATAATAAGAAGAAAAGACAAGTACAAACAAGTGATACACAATCGAGTTCCTCACTGTTTGCTGACTAATGCCAGACCCTGTTTCTGAACCCACATAATCCCCACTTCTGGGTAACTCCTCCAGTTCATAATGTGGACATGGTACTCCATGGGGTGGAATATCCCTCTGGCCCATTCAGGTCACCTGCCCAGCTATGCTCCCTCCCAGCCTTTTTTGCATACCTCTTCACTGGCAGAGCATGAGACACAAAAGAAAAAGGTCCCTGACTTAGGATAAACACAACTTACCAAAACCAAAACATTCTCGTGCTGAATCCAAAACAGAGCTGCAACAGCTACTGAGAAGAAATTAACTCTATCACAGCAAAGGACAAGAATGAACACAAAAAAAAAAAAAAAAAAACAGATAAAAAGAGACCACATGCAAATAAGTTGATTGAGACCACATGTAAATAACGTAAAAGGAAGTTTGGTTCCTTTTTTCCTACCATCTGCATCTTCCACACATTACACAAGTGCATGTTAAGCTTGCTGTATTATTTTAGGCTTCGCCTCCCCTCCTTATGTTAAGACAGCCTTATCAGAGAGCAATTCTGTACCTCAGCTCCCTCCACACTCAGCTTAGTCTGAGCACCAGTCAGTGTTGTTCTCCTCTGGGAACAGAAGTCAGAGGAACCAGATGACAAGGAGGGAAAGAGGCTCCTCCATAAGCAGCATCTGGCTCTTTGGCAGATTTGTCAAGCACTTCTGGTAATGGGTTTGGATTTGCCTAGGGGTCTTTTATGTGGTTACAGTGCAGATGGTCTGTCTGTTCTATCTTCTCCTTTTGAACACTTTTATTAAAAAAAACCCCAAACTGATAAGGTTCTTTATAGGTCTCACAAGATGCCTGTGCAGGCTCCTTTCTGTTAGTCATTGCAAAGCTTTCCATATATCCAAATGTGTGTCTTGAATTTTGTTGGCAATTCTGGACTTAGTCCTCCAGTTTAGCTGCCAAGTGATATAATTTACTGTGATCTGAGTTCGTATTATTGTCAGATTTCTTTGGGAATTTCTTAATGTCATTTGTAGAGCAGAAGTAACTTTACCTCCTCTTAAAGCATGAAATATACTTGCCTTCCACTAGCCATCCACCTTTGAAAACATAAATTTAAATCTGGTTTTAGTTAAATGTGAAAATTAGCATGATGGTCTCAATCTAATCCACAGGGGATTTGTGTCTGCCATTTAAGAGAGGCCCAGGACTGAAGCAACAAGTCTGTGGGAAGGTATGTTTGGCAGAGCTGTGGAGAAACGCACATGCAGTGCCCAAATAAATAAAGCAATTCCACGGATCAACTTTTTAACAGAATTATTTATTGTGTGGTGGAGTGCAGAAGAGGGCAGAGAGGGAGGACATCCTGTTTGGTGAATTCCGTTTAAGTTCTGTTTCAATTTACAACTAAATCTCTGTCAATTTAATTTTTAAGGGTTTTGGGATTTTATTTGCTTTTCAGTGTAGAAGTAATTGGCAGGTGACTAGACATAAGATCATGTTTTATTCCTATGTTATTTCAGGCTTATGTCTTATTTTCCTTCTAATTATGTAGATTAAATTAAATAGAAAATAAACCCCTGTGCTCTCAAAGATGTAGTGCTTTTCATGACTTTCTCAAAATAGTACCAGAGAAGCACTTTCATCCCTCTCAGCATTTCATTATTATACCATGTTTTCCCAACAGCAATATTTTAACATTTGCTGAGAAACAAGAATAAATGTATTATAAAAAGCAGTCATGTTATTATGAACATCTCCCACCCTGCCCTGTCTCATAAACCAGGTTCTTGGGCAACCAGAGGGGAACCTGTGCTAAATGCAGTAAAGTTACCATCTTGCATCTGCAGTGTGGATGTGGGTGGACATAACCAGCAGCACTGCAGGGCTTGTTTCCTTTACCTTGTTTTTTCCCTTAGTACTTGGACAGAAGTGGGCATCTGATGATTTTAAAAGGCTAATCATTATGTCAGAAGTCTTGATGAGATCCAACCATTTGGTGTAAGCCATGTTTTGAGCAGAGGGTGCTCTAAAGGAGGGTAACCAGCAGAGAGGCTGGTTCCCAGGGCTGCTGTGTGTGTGCTGGGGCAGTGAGGGCTGGAGTGGTGGCTCTGCCAGTGCCCCACTCCTGTGGCTCTGGCCAAGCAGGCAGGTATGCTCTTGCCTGAGGGCTGGGTTATCAGCATGCAGGCTGAGCTGGAAATGGAGGTGTTACAGATTTGCAGCTGCTACCTGCCCCTTCTTGTGGCCCAAGGGGATAATTCAGGGGAGGGGAACTGTGCCCCAGAGTTCTCAGCGACACGTATTTATTAACTCTTAGAAAAATCACCTACTTCATCCCAAATGAAAAAGGTGTGTATGCTTTAAGTTTCAAATTATAAAATAACTTGGGGAAATCAAACAGCAAAGCAAAATGAAGAGTAGCCATTTTATATCAGTTGTAAAGAACAGCCAGCGTAGGTGCATTTATCAGAGCATCATTCTCTCTCTTGCTCAGAATAATGGAATTTGTTTTGAGTGTTATTAGTTCTTTTAGGTTCCTCCAGGCAATAATGTCATCCTGGGCAAAATGACAAGGGATGTGTGCAGCTCACCTAGTGTACCTTGCCATCCAGAATGGCTGTGCCCAGCTACCCCTTACATGATCAGATGCTGAAGCAATTAAGGCATCAGGCAGTCAGCAAGTTGCATGTATTTGTTTTATATTCTAAACCAAACTCGTTGGTGGGACTGCAATTAGAGAACAGAAATAATTGCTTTTGACACAAACTGTTTTGGAGCCAAACATAATGTGCTCCACATGAGGTAAACTAGAGAATATTTGTCTTGGGAGCCAAGACTCAGATCAGGTTTAACTTATAAGGGGAACTTCACTGTTAAAAGTGAGATGTGTTAATGTTTCCCACATTAAGACTGCTTGCCAGTAATTCTCTGTATATTGTATTTACCAAGAGAAGTTTCAGAATGTTTGCATTAAAATATGAATAGAGAATGAAAACTACAAGTTTTTGGCAACTCCTATTCTGGCCAGTCTGTCATCATAACTCATCCTTTCTGGAAGCTGATGAAGTTCTTGCAAGGCCCCTGTACTGGTGGCTAAAGAAATTACATTGGAATGAAGTATGGTCACTCTTCATACAGCAAACCTGAAAGAGCTTTTTTTGCTTTGGACGTTCCCTGCTGAAGAAGAACCATGTTACAATAATGAGTTTGAAATATAACAGACATCTCAATTTAAAGTGGATCAGACACAACCCACCCTTGCTCTTTTTTTAATGAAAATATGAGTTCACACTTACATCATGCTGTCCAGGCTCCACTGAAGCCAACAGCAAAATTCCCAGCCCATCATCCCTGATTTCCCAATTTTATATCTGCTTAAGTATTGTCTGACATGAATACAGTTGACATTATTATATTTAAATTCATAATATTATGACTGCAATAAGTAGTGTCATTTTGAAGGCTGCCTTTTACAAAGGACAGATTAGCAACAGGCTAGTAGTTGGCAGAGCAGATCATCTCCACGTTCCTCTGTATATGTGAGTAACAGACTGTTGCTCAAATCAGACTCAAAACCACCAAAGAAGGACTTAGTGAGATCCTTCAGTCATTGGGTTTGTTCCCTGTTCCTTATGTCCACCTGTCAGAGATGTAGAAGGGACTCTGAAATTTCCAGCAGATTTTTCAGACGTGGCTCTGAGCAGTTGTTGTACAGAAGTAGTGGCACAGGGGGGAAGGCCACAGGCTTGCTGTTTGCATTCCAGCCATCTCCACAGAAGTGTTTGTTACTTATTTATGACACAGCACATCATGTTGTCAGAACCACAGCATTTGCAAGTGCCTGTCACATCTGGAAGTGATCAGAAGCTGTTGTGAGAACTAATCTTTGCAAATGTGGCCCTTTGATCCAAAGGCTTGCATTTAGATCTTATGTATCTGTAAACTGGTAGTTTGTATTTCATGTGAGTTGGATGCTTGACAGCTCCCCGTGGAACTGTGCTGCCATTATCACTTTTGATTCACTTAAATACTCACATAAGGAGTTCAAAACCTACTTTAGTGTTTTGTTTTGTTTGTTTGGGTGGTTTTTGTTTGTTTGTTTTTGTTAAGTAGCAGGTGCCTGTGCATCTTCATGTGTTTTCTGTTCACACACCCAGGCTTGGGATGGGCTGGTCTCTATGTGGAGTAAAAGAATTGACCACCCAGCCCCTGGTTCTGCTATTCCTTCAGTCCCTGGTCCTTGACACTTACCAGTTTAGGTGTTCCCTCTCAGACTCCTGGAGTGGTTTTCTCCAACCAGTTGCCTTTTTCCTTGAAAAGATGGGAATTATCTATTCAGACACCACGTTGCCTCTTTCCAGATACTTCCTCCACTGATTGGAGTGCAAACCCTGAGCCAAAACTGCATCCCATCTAAACTGTGGCTGTCACATTAGGATAGCCCAGAAAAGATATCTGAAAGGCTGGGATCCAGCTGGCCAGAAGGTATTATTCTGCATAGCTTTGCCTTTTGTGTGTCCATTAGTCTATTATATCAGACTGGAACAGTTTCCCATATAAAACTATCATTTGCTTTCATCAACTCAAACCTATTTTAAACTTGAGAGTGGAGACATGATGTGGAATAGGAGCATGTGGAAAAAAAAATGCCTCCTGTTACTTTTTCAGTGTCAGCCTGCCTATTTCCCGACTCTGAATCTGTGTTTTGTAACTGAACAATCTTCTGAGCAGAGAGCCTGTGAGCTGGAAGTTTATGCTGAGCTAAATAACTTAGTAATTCCACTCCCCCTGATTTGTCTTGATTTTTATTTGTTTTAATCCTTGTTGGCTTTGGACAAGTTGGCTACATGTCCAACAGGAGAATCCAGAAATGGCTCCTAGGTATTCTGTGTTTTATCCAAAAGTGTGGAAATCCAAATTAATTTTGCATTGTCTTTTAATTGTGACAGGGAAATGACATTCATTCCCAGTAAAAGTCAGAACACAGTGAAAAATTATTGTAATGTGGACTTGTGGCTGACTGAACTGCACTAGCATAGACAGTTTTCTGTGGTTTTCTGGAAACCACATTCAATGACATTAAACTGAAATAAAATGTCTCAGTCAATCAGAAACAAGAGGAGCCATGCAGTTACTGGCTTTTAAGCAAATAATAGTTTTAGGCAATTATGTAGCACAACAATCCAAGCTGTCCAAATTAATTGGTGTGTTTAATCATCATAAGAGCAAAGCTAAACCTCTCACTTTCAGGAAGAAGAAGAAGATACCAGTTTTTCTTTTCCGACCAAAATATTTTTAAGCAATTATCTTTCACAGTATTTAGTCATATCTTCTCACTAGAGTCAGAAAGAACAAATACATATTTCCTTTTCAGTAAAAAAATTATCAGCTTATTACTGAAGCAATAGCCATATACTGGATTAACAAAATCTTCAACTTTTGGCAGTTGTTCCTGCAGTGAAAAAAGAGGGAAGCATGGATTTCATAAAGACAAAAAATATCTGACACCTAATTGTTAGGAAGCACAGTGAAGCTCAAGGTGGCACAGGGTCAAAAAAGGGAGGGTGATAGCAAAAGCTTAACTGGGGAAATGGGAATGGGGGTGGGGAAGATGCTGCAGAGCTGTTAAAAGAAATGTCTTTTTCTTTAGCTGTGAATGGTGTAAGGGGGCAAGCTACAATGCCGGCCTTTGTCACCAAACCTGCTCGCCCACTTTCTCAGCTGAGCCCTCTGCAGCAAGTGCATCCCAGGCACTGACACTGTCTGCCTGTCATACAGCTCCTGTAAAGTAATACTGTCTGCAGGAGGGTTTTTCTCCTGGTATTAGGTTTGAATAGCCGGGTGAAGAACAATAGGCAGGAAAGCAAAACGGAGATACAATCACAACTTGTGCCCTTTTATGCCCCAAAGAATTACCTAAGGAGTCCCATCCCCCGTAAGACAAGCAGTTTATTGGAGATTGAAAAAGCTCTTAAACAAAATCAGGCACTTTTGAACTTTCCTCAAATTATTGTTCCTCTCCACAGTGCCGTTTTTGCAATATCTGGGTATGGGTTCTTCTCCTATGAGCTTGAACTCATGTGCTGGGGAGCTGCATGCTGATACTCAAGCTTGTAATGAATAGTCCATAGAGTCCAGTACAGCTCTTACTTTGTACTTACAGTTTTGCAAAGCTCAACCTTGGGATATTCTTATTTCTTTATTACCTATGTGGTATTCCTTAACATGGAAGAGAAACTTGGATGCTTTAATTCTTTGTTTCACTAAGATTCCCTCTCTTTGATAACCCTCTGTCTGACATTGGTTGTAGATTGATGGAAGTATTTTTATTCTTGGAATATGAATGTGACTTTACTTCTGCCTCTTTCCATTATTTTTTTAATATGAATGTTGACACTGTACTTCCAAACACATAAGAAACAGAAATTATACAGCTGTAATCCACTTCCTATCCCCAAATGATTGCAAAAAGGTAAGCACTTGTTTTCTGTATTGCTAGAAAAAAAAGTAATAAAACTCTGAGGAGCATTTGCTGGTTTTATCAATATAACATGACATTATTTTACAGCTTCTTAGCACTGTATTGCTTTACAAGTTAAGGAAGGAGGCCTCAAGGAGGTCTTGCTAGTGTCCAGTACTATTATTTGTTTTTAAATCTGGCAAGCTTCCAAAACTTGTGTGTTGGAGGAGCAGCTTTTGGGATATTGTGCCTAGAATAGCAAAAGTTCTGCTGTTTTGGCCATCTACTAAGCCTGAGATCTATAGGTGGGCTTGATGAGCCAGGGAAAACAAGAGGGGTAGTTGTCTCAATGGAACAGATTTATTTCATTGGTTGTGCTCTTCCTTCCTTACCTTTTACACTGACAAAAAAAAAAAAAAACAACAAAAAAACCCCAAAAATCCTGCCATAAACAGTGTAAAAGCATCTGGAAAAGAAAATATTAGCTTTTATTTTGGGGTTGATGAAATGATTGTAAATATTATTAATTTGAGGAGATTTTTTTGGCTGTGTGTTTTGTTGCAGTTTTGGTGAAGGTCTTCAGTGAAAAGGCGTTGGGAAGTTTTTTGTGGTGTATGCATTTAAACATGTGTTTTTGTGTATACTGAGCACCAAAGAATTGTTATAAGATTGGATGTATCTGAGTGTCAGTGTGCATGAATTTGTATATTCTCTGGAAACCTGTCCATCATCCAGAATCTCTCTTCTCCTTCTTTCTTATTGCCCACTGTAGCCTTTGAAGGGTTGGTGTAACTTCTTTTTAATTGCTTTACTTACAGTTCTTGAAAGTGCAAGTAAACATGAAAATTATCAGGTTTAACTATGAATGTAATTAAAAAAAAAAAAATAAAACAAAAAAAACCCCAAACAAATCCAAAAACAAACCCCCAATACAGTGGGAAAAAAAGCCTTTAAAACTGAAGTGTTACTAAATTATTGATTGTTTTAAACTTTTTTGCAGATTTTTATAAATTGGACAAATGACATTTGTGTATGCACATCCATTTTGATTGTTTTTGTCAGAATAAAGGTTTGTATGAGCTAGTTCAGACTGCATACCTGTCCTGTTCAGAACATGGCTGAAAGCCCTGCCTAAAAAATCTATGTAGGTAATGGAAAAAAAAAATAATGCACTTGTCTTCAAAACACTGTAGTTGGTCTGAGAGGTGAGCTGATACCAGTAGGAAACAGATTTAGCCAAGTTTGAACAGTTCTGTTATCCAATCTTCCTATTGCACTAAAATTTAATTTGAAATAAAGGGAAAGTTTGCTTAATTTCAAAACCTCAGGGTAGCTGATAACTTAAATGGAGAAGACTCCAAGTTTCTGTGAGAAAGTTTCTGTGAGAATATTTAAGAATTGGTGTTACAACAGGAGGGATACTAGAAAAACAGAGGTGAAGCTAACCTAACAATAATAGTAATAATAGTAATAGTAGTAGTAGTAGTAGTAGTAGTAGTAGTAGTAGTATAATAATAATAATATAATAATAATATAATATAATAATAATAATAATATAATAATAATAATATAATAATATGTGCATTTTTGCCTCAGTTAAGTTTTGTGAGATTCTACTAAAGAAATATAGGGGGCAAATTTTCTATTAAAGAATTTTAAGCATTTAAAAATTTTTGTTATGATTATTTACAAACCAAATTAAATTATTCAGTTTTAAATAGCCTCTATCTAGTCCTTCTTTCAGTTCTTCTCTAATTTGGATTTCAGATTCTGCACAAACAAAATGATATTTGTAAAATGCTCTGGTTAGGCTGGGATTTGAAGTACTTTGTTTTCATGTTAGAATATTTATTCTTTTATAAATCTTTGATAAATTATTTCTTACTTTTGATCTTGGTAAAAAAGTTTGAACTTGATTATGAAGCAAAGAAGTGTACATTTTAAAACATCATTTCTTTCAAGAAAATTTTGTAAATATGTTCTACTTATAGAATTAATAAATAATCAATGGAGTTATAAGCTGTGGAAGAACCCAGCTCTAAGTCCACCTTAATAATAGCTGAACTGTAAATGCAGATGGATCACACAGTAATAGCAAACAAGAATTCTGAAAATACATTTTATGTCTGCTGTTCACAAATGAATATGTGATTCTAACAAAGGGAGGGAAAAAGAGGAATTTTAAAAACAACTGTAGAAGAAATGCTTGGGCTTTTTGCCTTTAAATCAAGGCAAGTGAAAGCTGTGCAGAAATAGAGATGCAGTTGGCACATGGGGCAATCATAAATAGTCCTACTGAACCCTTCTGTGCAAGGTTGGGTTATGGTGCTGGGCTGTGCGCTCTGGTGGTCTGGGGTGGGGCACAAGTTCTGTTCATCCACACTTGTAAAAATGGGACAGAAGAGGGTGGAATTTGTCTCTCTGGATTCTATTCCTTAATCTACTTCTGAGCATAGGCTTGAAACCCTTGAAAAGATGTAGCTTCTAGCAGGGGAACAGACTATGCTCTAATGGGGAAGCTCAGAATCCCCACACGGATATATTTTTGGTTCAAACCTTCTTCAGTTGGGTAGGGTTGTCCATAGATTGGAGTTAAAGCCCACTGGGATCTGGGAGACTGTTCTGTGAAATGGAATGTTTTAGAGACTTTTCCAGTAAGCTTCTGAAATGATCCACTAAGCATGTGCAAATACCAACTTTCAAAGACTTTAAGCACAGACAAAGCAGAATAAAAGACAAATCTGTCTTGCCAGGTTTCAGGTTTTTGCTCAGAAGCTGGGAATAATGCAAATCTTCTTCCAACAATCAAGAGATAATTAAAACTTATTCTTATCCAATCCATTTCCTGACAAAATGCATCTTTTTATACAGCGAAGAATTTTACTTAATTATTCTTAAAAAAGCAGTTTGAGACATTGCAGAAGGGATAAAAACTAAAGCTCAGTTATGTGCGTGGCAGAGAAACAAAATATGTAAAATAAAATTATACAGGGTAGTTTTTTAAGCACCTTTAACAATAAACGTTATTCCACCAAAACTGGGACACACTGCATTTACTAGAAAGCGGTCTTTAATAAATAGCTGCATAAACTTAGAAGTATTAATTACTTCTTCAGAGATTTCTTTTAAACTTTTTTTTAGTGCAGGAAAGCACATACTGAACCTGAACCTGCTTCTGATTAAGTCAGTGAAAGCAGGACTCTGATAAACATTTAGTTTGACAAAATGAATTCAAGATGTTGGAATTATTTTGTCCATTTTACTAAGCATTTTCCCTGAATCCTCCATTCACTGGAAGATAAGATTTTACTCCATTCACTGGAAGATAAGATTTTACTAAGTCTGTTACATCTGCCTGAGAAATTTTTAGGCTAAAGGTAAACTAAATATATCCAGAAAAGTGAATTGAATTATATGTGCTACACAGAAGGCAACATGTGCACCTCTGTAAATAAATCACATAGGGATATATTAAAGTAATCCCTGTACTTGTTCACATAGGATGGAGCACCCAGGATAATACAATGCATACACATGGTTTTGTGAAAATTTTATTGGTTTGGATATCCTTTTTATTCTGAATAGACTACCAATAAGTACAAGATGTCTTTTACTCCTGTGGAAAAAATGTCTATTTGTGAAGGCACTACTTTAAAAATACTTTTAGTTAATTAACTTGCCATGTCTGTGGATGGGATGTCTTTTTCGTTACAGAAAATAAGGGTGATAAAAATACTTCTCTGCACAGAAGCTTTCATGCTTGTTTGGAACAAAAAGTATTCATTTTACAAAATTAGATTGTTTATATTCTTTGCCGAGAAAATGAGAGTTAGTGGACCTAGTTTTCTTATTAAAAAAAAAGATGTGATTTGATTAAGAAAACCTGATTCATTTGACTGTGAAAAGTGGTTAAAATGGATACTTCTTAAGAAGACTAGGTAGGTGAACCAGTGATTTTGCTTTTAAAATGCCACTGAAGTGTTTGCATCTGTGGCAATGATGTATGCCCGTCTGAAAAGAAAATGTTGTAACTTTCTTCCAAACCAAGGGGGAAAAGACACGTGTGAGCTTTCTAAGCTGGAACTACCCATTAGGTATCTGTGTCCTGATCATACTTCAACAGGAAATCATGATATTTAAAACTGCCAAGTGAGCACGTGGGGAGCATTACGCTGTATATGCAATGAAGCTCACATTGTTTATTTTGTGTAGCATTCTTCTGCTCCCTTAAATACATGCAAGATGGAAACCCATAGACTTTTTTTAACCTTTAGCTGCTATACTTGTACAGAAACTGCTAAACAAAACCTGGCAGACTTGTAAACAACCTGAGTTAATTTTATTTCATCTAACACTGATCACATTTCCAGTAGACAACAAATAAAATGCACTGCTGACAGATGTGTAGAAATGTATATACAATTAGATGAAGAAATTGTGTTCAATGCAGTTCAAATCTCAGCTTATGCCTTTTCATTTCCTTGAATATGGCTGTAAAATTCTTACCTGCTGATGCATGGCCAGCAGCAATACCAGTTTTTTCCTGCTCATCCGGAGTGCTGCTGGGCAGGCTATCCTACCAATGGTTTAGCCAGAGCATCTCATTGTTGACTGAGGCATTTACTTGAGTAAATGGGATTCTTTGCTTTATGTGGCTTTGGGTAAAGCTTCCATTTATTTTCCCAGTTGAGATATAGTATTTCCTACATTTTCTCAAATATATTCAAGACATGAAAGCTCTGAATCTCTGTTTTGGGTTAAATGAATGTAATGTGAGGGATTAAATCCTCCAGGAGATCAACAGAATTAGGAGTATGAAAGCCAGATAATTTCATTTTCTGGAGGGGAAAAAATTCAGCAGACCCATATTTGATGGAAAGGTAGTGGGGTTTTGTTTGTTTGTTTTTCCACAGAAGAGGATCTGTGGAGCACAGAAGATAGGCAGCTTCAAAGTGAAACTTGAAATAAATTCTTACGGTGTCGGGTGTTGCCTTTTATGATTTGCCATTGATTGTCCTGGTCAGAATATGAATATCTGGGAGCTGTTGTTACTGAACCATTACAACTGTTCATCTCTTTCCTCTCCATCTCAGCCTTCTACCATGTAATAGGGTTTTCACATCCTCTGTAAGTCAATCTTCCTGTTGGCCTTTGGAGCATACATATGGTAGATCATTCTCTTGTTACACGTGGGCTGGCAACTTTGCATATATATAGCACAATTGTTTCTCTGGGGGGAAAAGAATCTGTGTAATTAATATATAAATGAAGAAGGAGTGGGCGAGCGCAGACTCCAAATTGGATTGCAATTATCGGTCTAACAAGAAATGTTCCTTGTCTGCTCTGTCTTTGTCTGAGAGAGGCAGATCTGTTGTCACTGCATGAAAGCCATCTACAGGCCCCCAGTGTAACTGTGAGGCTGGAATTCATGGCAGCCTAAATCCACTTGAAATTTTGCAAGCTTCCCAGAAATTACACAGAAGAAAACAAGTATCAAGAGATCCGAGAAGAATATACGCATTTGTAGAAGTGAAGAATTTTCCAGATGTACATGAAAGTTCTGTTCATTCACTTGTATGGGCTGTTCCTATAATTTGGTGTGGATGTAGTAATTGCTGGTGGTTGGAATACAGATAATGAGAAGTAGAAGTTCCTGTTTCAGCTTTCTTTTTATGCACAAACTCTGTGGAGTGTTGCAGGGGAAGTTTCATAAGCTTGTGTCACTTCATAATACCTAAAGGAAAAGTGGAAAATAGTGGCACTGGTGCTGTTAACTACTTTCCTGGGTTTGGTAAAAAGCAAAGATGTCAAAGGAACCTGCACTGATTTGTTTATCTGGATGCATTGCAAACTCTCCATATTAAAAAAAAAAAAAAGTTATTCTAGAAAAAGCAGATTATTTTAAATACTTGCATTCATACTGTCATCTTGTTTTTTAACAGGTCTATGGAAATGCAGGATCTAGCCAGTCCTCATAATCTTGTTGGAAGTAGTGATGCACCAGGTAGTTCCAAACTGGATAAATCTAATCTCAGTAGCACATCAGTCACTACAAATGGAACAGGAGGTAAGTATAAGACACAGCTGGCACACAGAAAGTTTTGGCTAGTTTTTAGTCATATGCATTTTTTACCATAATTTCAAGAATTACCATATACCTGTTTATAAATCCAGCAAGAATGATGAAAAATTGGCAGTCATACAAGTGTAAATTTCTAATTCCAATATCACGTCTTTGATTTGCACCAACTAAAGTAAGAGGCAGAAGTGAAACAAAGTGCAAAGATGAAATAAGGAAAAAAATTGAATGGTTGATTTGAACACAGTTAAACATTTGCTTATACCTGTTGGCAACTTACAAAATTAATTGTATTTTCTGTGTCATACTTCCTTGATGAGTCATAATTTGCTCTTATACCCTGAGTTACTTGCATTTATGTTAAATTAAAATCATTATCAAGAGAAGTGCATCACAATTAGACTTAGGAAATATGGAGGGTTTTTTGCTAATGAATTTAATTTCTTGGGAGGTAATGAAAATTTGTAATAAAGGGATTGTTTTCCTCAGCAGTAACTGGTCATTACTGCTGTAGGTGATACTGTAACACTGCCATGCAACTACAGTACAGATATTCCAATGCTTTCAGATAACCAATCCTACCACAGCAGTGGGAGGCAGGGTGCCACACATTCTGAGGTGCAGTCCATGAAAATGCTACCATGGATATGAGTCAAGCTAGAGTTCCTTCTTTACAGTTTATACATTACTGTCTCTTTTAACAGTTGGTACTAAGAACATTTTTTTGGTTTGTTCTTTGTGGCTGCAAGGTACAGCATTTTTTTCACTTACCCTACTTAAATAGAAGTCTGTCAATGTCAAAAACAAGTGGATGTGCCTGGGAGGGTAACTGAGCTCTGCATAGAAGGGCTGAACCATATTTATAAACAGAATCCTTATTCCAGCACAAAGAGTAGAGAAAACTTCCAGCATGCTATTAAAGAACACTAGTAACTGGATGCCTCTATATTATACTATGTGCATAAATAAACCAGTTAAAATAATACTGACAGGACTAATACAGTTCAGTTAAAAAGCTTGACTTAAGGTGCCAAAACACTGATTTGCCTTAAAGACTATTCATTTACGCTGAACAGACGTTGGGAGAATGAACTGTTGTACCATTCCTGTCCTCAGGAGACAACATGACTGTGTTAAATACTGCAGACTGGTTGCTGAGTTGCAGTACTCCCTCCTCTGCAACAAGTATGAGAGACGCTGGTACAGTGCATGCGTGTGCGGCGTGTCCCCATGACTGCTGTGTGACATCTCTCTCCATTTGCTCCAGTTTCTCTTATGCACTTTGAACGTTCTCATGGGGTTCCCCCTCACCCCAAGCATTTTTTTCCCACCCTTTCTCAAAGGCTATTCCCACAGCCAGAAAACTGTTGGGAAGTTGCAACAAGCAGTTATCTTACAATGCTTTGAAAGTCATTTGATGAGCAAGGAGAATTTAACCCGCTTATAATTAGCTTAGCTGTCTACATGCTCTGAGTGACTGGGATTGTCTCGTGGTGTTCAGCATTGCTGGGAATTGCCAGTAGTCAGCATTGGTGGAAATCAGACAGATGGAATTTTCACAGAATGCCCATTTGCTTTTCTTTTGCTTTTAAGTAAAGCGTTGCATGATTACCTGAGCATAAGTCAAGGTTGAGAGTGTGTTTCTTACTCCTACTAAGACTTTCATTATTAATCAAAGCCTATGTCTAATGTGCTGCCACATGTAACTTGCCACTTTACAAAATTTTGGCCGAATTTTCCAAGCTGTTGTTTTCATTTATGAGTTTCCTGACATGTATTATTAATTGTCAGAAGTTTTAAGGATTAATAATAACTCTAATTAATAATAACTCTATATGTGACATCATTGCAGTACATATGGGATTAATCATAGATATAAACATGCATCACTATGTTTCTCTACAAGTCATTACAAAGGTGCTTAAGTTGTGCAGGTTTGGACTAAAGTTAGGAAGATTTCAAAAAACTTGTCATTTTAAAAAATCCCTCAGAATCAGCTTGCCATTTGTAAAACATATGCAAAGAAAATTTACAGAAAAAAAAAGCTTACTTGAGAACAAAAGATCATTTGCACTAGAATAAGTTGTTCCATGTGAATGCTCCTGCTGAATGACAAGATATTAAGTTTAAGGAAGACTGAGATAACTTGGGCTGTTGCCTCTTTTAACTGTTCAGGTAAAAGTGGAAGGTAACAATTTAAGTAATAATTATTAGTCGTGAGGAAATACAATATGTTAGTTGTGTTAAATCTGATTTCCATAGGCAGTAGAATATGTAGAACTGTGCTTCTGGTTGAGTGTATTCCCAGAAAAACTCTTGAGGCTTGCTAAAAGAAAGAGGAAAATCATTCCTATGACAAGCTGTGTGGTTTATTGTTTTACATGAGCTTTTAAAACCAGATTTGCTTGCTGTAACTTCTGTTGCACTTGCTTGTCCTCCTTCTTGCATAGTATTAGCACTTCTTGCCCCTAAAACTGCATTCGTTTTCAGTCCTTAGCATAGAGAGAAATGCTTTAGAGAAAATAAAAAGTGGTCAGCAGAATAGCAGTAATTTTGATTTGCTAAGTCCAGTCATCAAGGTCTGTTGTAGAAGCTGTTGCTTGTTGGGAGCTATATTCTGAGTTAGCCTTAAAATAATGAAGTTTGGACGAGATCCCTGGAGGTCATTTGGGCCAAGAACTGCTCAGAGCAGAGCCAACATTGCTGTTAGATCATGTCGCTCAAGGCAGCGATGAATTTTCCTCCTACATCTAATTGGATTTTTCCCTTAGTGCAGCTTGCATGTGTTCCCACCTATTGTTTCCCAGGGCACATTTTTGAGGTGAGTGTGCCTTTGTTCTTTGTCATCTTTGCACCTTCCCATTAGATAGCTGCAGGCAACAATTAGCTCTCCCCTCAGCCTCCTCTTCCTAGGACAGAACAAGCCCCGCTTCTTGGGTCTCCTTGTACACCACGTGCCCCAGCACCTGATGATGTTGGTAGCTCTGCTCTGTCACTGTGTTGTCATGGTCTAAGCCCAGCTGGCAACTAAGCAGCACACAGATGCTTGCTCTATCCCATCTGAAAGCAGAACGTGGGCAGTCTTCACTGCTAGCAGCACTCAAATGTATTTCCAGTTAGAGGTTGCTTTTAATTTTATTTTCACTCTTTCAATACATTAACCAAAACAAAAAAAATTACTTCTTTTAAACTGATGTTAGATTATTTTCATTTCCTTAGCTAGCTTTATGCTTTTCCCCCTCTTTATGTAATGACATACAGCATAAAGAAAAGTAGGTAATAGTAAAAATCTCCAGGTACACTGAAGGACCTTGATGAATTCCTTACTGACATGAAATCTAAATGCAAAAAAAGTAGAACTGCTTAAAGTCAAGCACATATAAAAACAATTTCTATAGGTATTTTCTAACAAAACTCAGTGCCAATATAATGTTTTTCCTCAAGTTAAGTATAGGAGAGAGTTTCTTTTGTTTTAGATTATTTGCTTGACAGGGAAAGAAAAAAGATTGTTGATGGCAGTGCAGTGCAGCTGGCATTGACCAGAACTAGACACAATTCTAAAGTAAACATTTCAATTCATGACTGAAGTTTTTGTTATATATAACAGTTAAACACATACTGTCTTTTTGGATGCAAGACTGAACATTTGTAGCTCGCTATGGACAATGAAATACCTTCTTGAGCAGAAAGAGATAAAGGTACTAAAAAGTACTTTTTTTCATGTAGGTAGATGCCCAGACTTTGCAGAAGTACATAGAGGCATCCATATGTAGTAATCAGCAAAATAAATTAATTTAGGTACTTTTGATACTTCAGGCAACCATACATGTTCCACATGACTGAGAGGTTTAATGGAGGCATAATTTTGTGACAAATAGCCCTTGAACTTTTTCTTGATATGTGTTTTATTGATATGATGAAAATAAAATCACGTCCTTCTCAAATAATTAAAGAAATGGGAATGACTGATTGCTCTATTGCTCTTAAGAATTACTTTTTTTCATTTTGGGTTGTTTTTGTCACAGCTTCTTTATTTTTTTTTAATTGAAAATATAATAGCTAGCAAAATGAGGAGTGCATGACAGCTTGGGAAAATGTGGCTAAAATTCTTCCCTAATGATTCCATAATGAATTAATATCCTGCTGCTTGCAGGGAGACTATTTAGTAGTTTTAACTACTATTTATGATAGTTTTATGAAAGAGAAACAATTATGAAAAGAAGTTTACATTCAAAAGACACACATTCAAAAAGATTTTAATCTGAGACAGTATTTGGAAAGATACAACTGTGTAACTGAAACCAGAAGGTGCTACTTGGTTTGTTTGGCACTGGTGCACCAGCAATGCTGCAGGGCACTCTACCAGTCACAGAGACAAATGAATCCCAATTTGTCCTGCCTGATCCAAACAGGTGTCCCTCGGACTTCAGCGCAGGTCGCTTGTAGAGTTGTAGACACCGGCAGCATCCCATGTGACTTCCTGAAGTAAGATCCATTGGCAGTGTGACTGCAAATGGATGTGATTTGGTAGGAGAGGTAGCTCACACAGGGCTTGTCACAGGCAGCTTTAGTGGAAGCTGTGCAATTTCAAATGGTCAACTCACGGTGCTCACAGACACAGGGCAGAATAGCAGAATGGGTCTGTAGGTGTTCTGCACATTTTTCCCATGAGGAAACTAAATCCTTTATTAATCTCATGCACTGCCTTTTCCTCTGCAGACTGTATGAGAGATGGTGAGTTTGAGGGCAGCTCAGGTCACACTTGGACTGAATCAACCTCTGGAAGTACCTCTCTGTCTCAGCTAAACATAAAGGGAGATTAGTGGGCACTTTTTATATGCTTGATTTAGGTGACTTGAATCTATGCCACAGTTTTTAAATACATTGCCAGCTCAGAACATGAAATACCCCCTTTCCCTTGCCGTTGCCGGTGCAGTCAAACGTGGACGCAGTGATGTTGACAGATGAGAGCTTTGGTCAGCTTAGCTGAGGCCTCTCAGAGGCGTCAGGTAACGAGCTGGCAGAGAACGCCTCTCCTTGGCCTGTGTTCGACCTGCTGGGGGGCTCTGCCAGGCTGGCTGTCACAGCAAAGGCTTCTTCACAAATCCCAGGCTGTGCCCTCGGACTTTGGATACCTGGCAGGCAGCTGTGGTGGTTGCTTGTGCAGGTCTTCGTTGCCTCTTCACTCTGTGGCCCTGGGCACCAACCTGTGATATCCAGAAGCATGGGATGAGTGTCCATGCCCAGCCCTAACTGACCTCCATGAAGAAATTGTGCTAAAATGTCGAGGCTTCCACATTTGCCAGTCAGACAGGCTAACAGGAGCTGCAGCACATTCTCTACTGCTGTTTCTTACCTCATCAACTGGATGGGTGGTTCCCAAATTCCATTACAAAAATCCATGCCAAATGTTCTGTCCAATACTTAATTACAGAAATCTGTACTGCTTCTGTGGTGCTTTTTGTGCTTTCAGTTACAGCTTGGATGGTAAGACTGCATGATGATCCCTAAGAAATAAGTTTGAGTTCAGAGTACACTAAACTGTTTGGTAACCTCTGATTAAGAAGCTGACTTGTCATGGCTGTCATTTGTGTCCTGTCCTACTCTAGTTCTTTGGCTTTTTTTTCTTTCAAACTTCTCTCTTCAGTTATGAAAAATTGCTTGTTGGTGGCCTAGCTCAAAAAGGCCCCCACAGACTCTGTAAAAGGGGAAGGGGAAAGGCAACATGCTGGCACTGTGAAAGTAATTTCCTTCTGTATTATCATGAAACCATATGATAATTGTTTTACTTGTCAGGCAAAACTATTTTTGTTATGTGCTACATCCCTTGACAGCTAATGTTTCCTTCCTCTATGCTACTCTTAGGATATTGGTAGAATCAATTAAATTTATGTTGAAATCTCCCCCAAAGAGATATTCCAGTTGCTAAACCGATAGCTGGATGAATGCACAGGTCCAGATAAATGGGCATTCCTGACAGATTTCTGTCGATTGTCTCAGTATGGTGCTAGAGCAAAGGTTGAAGCTGTTGCACGTGTGCTTGTTTGAGCTGGACTACCACTAGTGAGACTGGCATGAGGACTGCAGTACAAACCTAGAAGTAAAATCTCATGTCTACTTATTCTTCTATGTAGTGTCTCTTCTTGCAGTCAAAACAGAACCCATGAACAACAGTGAAACAGCAACAACAACTGGAGATGCATCGCTTGACACTTTTACTGGGTCAGGTAAAGCCGTAATAAAATGACATTTTGTTACATGCACATTAATGCAGCATTTAATAACCATCACTAATGAACATTTGCATGGAAGCAACTTTTACAAAGCTACTATAAAATATTATAGTATTTTACACCTAATCATAATAGTAGAAATAATAATAGCTTTTTCATTTACAAAAAATACAACTCAGCAATTTATGCGAGGTGTGATCTTAAAGAATGCCTGATAATGATGTCTAAGACCACTGCTGTTTGCAAAAGTCTCAAAATAATACTGTTATTATGGTACTGTAGATCTTTTTTCTCAGCGTTAGTCTTGTATGATATTAGGGAAAAAAATGGGATTGTATTTGTAACAGCCATGCTAATTTGAGCAGTTTCAAATCTTAAGTTCTATACCTCAGTGCTAATCCTTTTACTCCTATTAGCAGTGTGTTAATTTAAACACTGCTCAGATTAGCTGTGTTGGTCTCTTTCCACTGGGATGAACTACTTTCTTTCCAAGAAAATGGTTTTACTTTAAATAATCATAGGCTTCAATTACTTCTCAAAAAATTCAAACAAACAGTGGTTTAAGTAGATCCCTAGAAATTATTAAAATGTCATGAACTGTGGAAAAGTACAGATAATCAGCCTTCTGATCATTAAGTTGCATCCTGCTAATAATAATATTAAAAAGGAGAGGAGGGAGAATGAATTTTGCCTCTGGAAATATGTGTTTAGTAATGGCCTGACTGAAATGAAACACCAAAGCCACGAATCACCACTCCACACTGATGATACTGTTATTTTGGTAGACTTAGGTAGTCAAGCCTTATTTAAAATATTTTGGAAATCACAGTGTTTCTGTGTAATTAATTTTTTTAAATCTGGTTTTGGAATTGTCTTTTAGCCATCAGTTAAACCCAAAAGTTAATTATTCAGAAAATTATTTATAACTAATTTAATGTCTGAAGAAAAGGGGTTTTTTTGTGAGATCTAAAGCATTTACTATTTCTGTTTAGAAAAATGTCCTCATTTTAATTTTCATTGTCCTCATTGTATTTATTCTAAGAGGGACCTCAGCCTAAAGGCTAAAAAGTTCCATAAAAATTAAATAGACTGGGCTAAAATTTAGTTTTTCTTTTTCACTCTGTTTTCACTCAATGCTAAAATTTTATTAGTAATGATTACAAATCATAAAATATCCAACTCTATATGTGATTTTTTCATTGTTGGTGAAGTTTTATCAGCTTCTGCCGTGTATTTAAGGCAGCTGAGTTTTATTCTATGGCTAAGGCAACATTGGAGTGCCAAGAATTGCAGCCTTCAGCCAGGTTTAGATAACTAAGTAACAGCTTGATTTCCGCAGGTGCCACTCAGCCATCAGCTTCCACTGACTTCAAAAGAAGTCCTGAGATCTCTACACTTAGGATGTTTGGAAAGTTGGTGCCTCAAAAAAAAAAAAGATAAAAAAAGGCAGGAATTTGAGCCTTGCATAATCCTTTTTTGCCTGTTAGCCACCTGCGTACTCAAAAGAAATACGAACCTGATTCTCAATTTAGTGCACAAACTCAAGCATTAAATGAGTACAGCCATTCTCAGTGGGAAATCAATAGTCTGCTTGTCTGGGTGACGTGCAGTCTTCATCATCAGAGCGAGACGCAGAGCTGCCCTGACAGTGCACTCAGCCTTTCATAAAGATTGAATATGTTACTTTCGGGCTTGCCTTTTACTTGTACTCCAAAATCAGACAATTTTTTCCTCTAATTTTATGGGAGAAGTGCTGAAGAGCAGTAAAAACTCAGCAAAACCAGGATTTCTCTGAGTTTTTAGCCTAACTGGTTAGTTGGGAAGTTTAGTGGGCTGCCAAAAACCAGTAAATGCTGACTAGTAGACAGATGTTGTTTCAAATGAGCCACCTGTGACTGAAAAAATGCATAGCAAAACTCAACACTGAACAGTTTGGTTTTTCCTGAAAAGGAGGGACATATATGTGTTACTCCCAACCAGGGCCAAGTCATGATGCCAGCACTTCTCTCTATTTTATGAAAATGAGATATGGGTGAAAAGAGAACTCCTGGTGCTGAGATGCATTTGAAAGTCTGCCATGCAGAAATCCTCTCCTTCAAACACTCTACCCATTAAAATTGATTTCCCTGCTCCAAAGGCAGTCAAAACACGTGACCTGTTCTGGAACTGAGCAGAAGGCTCAACAAGCCATGTGGGGTGTCAAGTAGTCATCTCTGTCCCTAATGACCAGCTGTAAGTGATGGTCAAACAGATTGTGTCAGGTATAGGACAGGAGAGACAGATTAGACTTCGCAGAAAACTGATTCTGTGAACTGTTGATTGAAAAGATAATGCACATAGATCTCTTGAATCTATAGTGGCAGCTCTCCTGGGGTTGGCAAGGCCCTGTTCAGGGCTGCAGCCCATGTGTTGCAGCTCGTGCTCAGGGCCCCCGTTCCCCTGTTCTGGAGAGCTGCCCCTGGGAGAACCTGTGCCTCTGGGCATGGGTTAGCCAGGTGAGGAGTCCCATTGTGCACCCCTCCTTCCTCCCCCTTCTTCTTCAAAGAGGAGCAGTTGGTAATGAGTGTCCTCAGTTTGCAGCTCTGTGATTCTGCAGCACGCTCCCACTGGGGTGGGCATTCCCAGGACTGGGAGAGGTGCACAGCCCTGAACTGAGAGTTTCTGCACTGTGAATTTGTTGCAGCTGCCATACTGTGATACTGTGCATATATTGCTTACAACAGTGGATTAATTTGAGAACTGTTTTATCCTTTTAGTGGAGTGGAGAGAGAGGTATTTGATGCTCTCATTGTTTTTACTTAGTATTTATTACACACAGGGTATAGAATACAGTTTATAGGTATAGAAAACAATTTCTGAAGGCTATGAAGGTGAAGTTAGGGAATGTCACTGCTGTTTAACCTGCATTTGGTTCCCTTGTGCATAGAGATTGTGATGGTACTTAAATGAGGTCCATTTAACTTAACCTTTTTGCACAGAATTTTCTAGGTGCGTAATGAAAATATACAAAACTCCAGCCCATATTAATACACTGAACCCAACACATGCTATTAAAACAGCTAATGATCATTTAAATCCTCCACAACCACCTTGGCCATTTGAACTGAGAGTGACTGGTAAGAGCTGGCTGTCAGCTTGCCCTCTCTGTGAAACAACGTTAATGGGAACTGGAGAGATCAAGGGTCTTATACCTGCCCTGAAGGGCATTCCTCTGGTAATTTCAAGTAGTGAAGTCTTAAGAATATTTGAGTTTTTAAGAGAAGAAGAAACAATTTTGTTCTGATTTGGTTTTTTTAACATAAGCACAAAAGAGCATTTAGCCCTGTTCATATAAAGCCTGCATAAAGCACCACGAAACCCAGAGGAACCTACCTCCACCATCTCCTCCACTGCCAGCAGTCCTCAGAAAAGGGATGTCAGGAGGGTATCCAGCAGTCAAAGCTGTTAAAAGTTTGATAACCATTAGAATTAGCAGCTTCATCTGTGAGATACAGGTGTGGTCTGCAGGCTCCACTCAGTCACAATGTTCTTTTATGACAGGCCTTACGCCCTGAGATATTTCTCAAACATCTCACAGTGTAAAATGTAGTGGACAAATTGCAGGGACAAGCTACACAGAAACCGTGAAAATAATGGATTTTTTTAGTCTTGCCTCTTTTCCTTACAACCGGATCATCAGGGAAAACTGGGGATAAAAGCAAGGAAATTTAAAACCAGACACATTCCAAAAGTATTTTATTTTCTTGTCTGAATTTTAAAAACAAGGTATATGCAGAAAGAATAAAAAGGCAGGCAGGGCAGTTTTTGCTGAAAAGTATTGGGTTTTGATAGCTCAAGTGATTGAAATAAATAGTAATTAATTTTTTTTTGTAGTTTACATAAGATGGAGTGGCATGGTAAATGTGCTTTAACCAGTGATTAATTGATTGAGCTCTAATCCAGCAAATCATGAGACAAAAAGTGAAGCAGTATGGCTAAAATGATCCGATAAGCCAATAATGGATCACAAAAATTCCTTGCCCTGAGAACCACCAAGGTCACTCTGCAGCTATTGCTTGTCTTTAGAAAGGTCACAGAGCTACAACAGGGAAGATTAATTACTCATCAACCCTGAAATAACCAAGAGCATTCTTTAGAGTTCTATGAACCAGTTACATTGATGAAAACAGCTATAGGTTTGTCTGACTCTGGGAATAGCTGCCTGCATAGTAGCATTGCTCCAAACCATGGAAAGGCATTCTCAAAACCAATATTCACACAAAATGAAATTTAGCAGAGTGCCGTTACAGGCAGACCCTCAATATCTTTTCAAACAGCAGCTCTTTTATGAAATCTAAGGACACATGTTTTAAAAGTTATTATCCAGTTCTTTACTTTCAAGCCATACTTAACTGCACATTTTAAAAAGAAGTTAATTGTTTTTCTTCTACTGTACTTTCCTTTTAAGTTCTATACATTCTAAATGCATTTAAACTATCTTTAAAAATATGAAGTTCTCTGTGTGTTCAAAGCAGTAGATCTGAGAGACATTAATTAGGGCTGGATGTAGAAATGTATCATGTTTCATAAAATAGTTAGGAACCTAAACCTATATGTCACTTATAAAATTCAGAATGTTCATTTCTACTACCATTATGAATAACTCAGGAAGAGGGTATACTTTGAAGTACAACTATGATTGATTAGACTAAAGAAATTCCAGTGCTTCATTGTGTACTACTTTAATCTTTCGAAAAGTGAATGAACAGCAGATGGCCTAATAAAGACACTCTGTATGTTTGCCCAGTATGGATTTGCTCTGAAGGGGTTGGTTCAACACTTTAGAGTACATATATTTGGAATACATCTGTCTTAGTCAAGACAGATGGCTAAAGGAAAGGGAAACTTCCAAACACTTGGAATTAAACCAGTGTGAGCACTGCTTCTGGATGAAATTTTAATGGGTTGTGACTATTGTTCTGTTAGCTTTCTTGGAGAATGCAGCTGTGAATAGTATAGATACACACCATTTGGATAGCTACTGAACAGGACTGTTTATGCGTACTTTAAAATAAAAATGCTGTTGTTAGGGGTTATCTTCTAATTGGCCTGTTTATAAAGAATGGTGGTTGCTTTCTATTGCTCAATGCAGTATCTTCCATCACCTAAGATAACTAAAATTAGTCACAATCATTTAAAATATGCTTTTCCTAAATTGAACTTGTTAATGTGGGGCTATAAAGGTATGTGTATGTTACTTCAACCCCATTAAATATGTTAGATCACGATTCTTTTTAACTGCCCCTTTTAATATAACTTGCAAATTTGAAAGACCTACAGTGTGTGGTGATGTATGAAATACATGCCTCTGCAATATTCTCAGAAATGTGTTAGTCAGGCTGGGAAAGTGTGACACACCCATGCTAACTAAAGAGTTCGGCACAACAGCGAAAGATTTGGAAGTTTTTTTAATTTGTTTTTTAAGATGTTGCCGTACTGGTGACATCTGCTTCCTTGGAAAGCTGTCCATTTCAATAGGCTTCTCTGTTAATGTTTCTGCTTTAGTTCACACTGGGTGGCTGTGTGGGTCTCATGGTGTTTCTAACTGCTGTACTCTTGTTTTCTGTTTTGCAGTAATAACAAGTAGTGGCTACAGTCCCAGATCAGCGCACCAGTACTCTCCACAGATATATCCCTCCAAGTTAGTGTCTGCACCTCTTCTAGTCTTTCATAGACCTTGGCTGTGGGCAGTTTTGTGGTTTGTTGCAAACAAGTGTTCAGCGGGAGAGACAGAGAAAAAGGAAAATTCTTAAGCCACGGTACTGGCTCCGGTACTGGCTCCCTCTCCAACTTTTTTTTCCTCGTGTGTCTACAGAGTAAGATCCTGCTTCATGCAGTATTGCTGCACAAGAAATACCCTTGAATGTCAGCACGCAACAGAAGTAAAATAATCAGACTGTTGCATTCTCAGACATCAGCATATTAACAGCATGTGCAGGGAATATATACAGATATATTTTGGAGAAGTCAGTTTATATATAGAAATCACAATTGCATGCACAAGTTGCATACTGGGGGGTAACCCTGTCCCTGACCCTTCCACGGCCAGCATTGCCAAATGCTTCCAAACATTCCACAATCACGAACCACCCTTTCCTTGTCCCTCTCCGATATCATAAGATTTAAAAATCAAATAAATTGGATTAGCTTTTAATCTTATTATTTTTAAGCCAACGGATGTTGTTGGAAATAAAAAATTTCTTTGTGCTTTTTTTTCTGGTGGGGGGAAACTGGCTCTTGGGCAATCACACAAATCTAGGACTGGGAATTTTAGGAAGAAGCACCAAGGATGTTGTATGAAACTGCTGCAGTTGGCAGTATATTGGTTTGCTTGTCCTGTGATCAGTGTTGTGCACAAGGGTTCTTGATTCCAGTATGCCATTTGTTTGTTTCCGTTTATTTGATACAGCTATCAGTGTGACTTTGGTACAGAGAAAACATTGAATTTAAAGACTCAAGAGCCACTTAAGCTCTTTCAAGTTTTTTTAAACAAATTTGCAATCTTATGATGGTAGCCAAAATTTATTAATACAGAAAATAGGTGTCTGAAGTAAGAGCCATCATTCCAATTTGAACAGGT
This sequence comes from Serinus canaria, assembly GCF_022539315.1. Classification (NCBI taxonomy): domain Eukaryota; kingdom Metazoa; phylum Chordata; class Aves; order Passeriformes; family Fringillidae; genus Serinus; species Serinus canaria. The sequence goes on along the minus strand of NC_066316.1, from coordinate 57,990,867 downwards.
TTTGGCAAACTACATTAGGTACTTTTGGCCAAATACATTACAAGGTTTAATAGAATTTTCAATCTACTGTTACAATTTTTTGGCATCTGAATTAATGAGTAATCCTTTTCTGATAGTAAATGCTGCCAACTGTACTGAATTAATTAGAAAGAAAAAAAATTTAAAAAAGGGAATCTGAAATTTAGTCATGGCTTTTAATGGCCAGGTTTCAGTTAGTGTAATTCTGCAGAGTGTGTTTATTCAACTCTTGGTCCATAAACTCTTACTTGACTTACAAAACAATCCAAGAAAAATGTTTCTCTGTATATTTTTGCAACTCTGGAGGGCAAAAAATTTAAACTTGATTTTATTCAATCTCTCTATAAAACCTCAGTGTTCATAAATAAAAGACCATTTTTATTTCCATTCTATTTTCCTAGCCCATATTTTCCGAACATTTAAAGCGCATCTGGTTACCAAAGTACTGGTGTCAGTATTTTTTATGCTGCTCTCCATGGGTAGGATCCATCTCCCATGGAAGCTAGAGGCTACATGTCTGTTGAAGCAGAACCTACAAAGATGACATAATGTACTAGCTTCAACATTCACCTCTGTGCTTCCTCTGTTCTTCTAGTCCAAGTTTCCCTCCACTGGATTAAAAAACTGTGGGGGCTTTTCTAATTGAAGCATTCTGATCTCGGCTGAAAGATGTTAAATCTGTATAAAGATATGCAGCAGTGGCACAGCCCACCTAAAAGTGGACACAGTAGCTTAAGAATTAAATTGTAGTGATGGGACAGCATAAAATATTCACTATGCCTTGGGGAATGTGGGACAGAGTGTCTTTCAACTTATTCCAGTGGGGGATGGAATAAATCCCAGAAGAGGAGCAGTTGGCAGAATAATGAAGTGCCTTTGGACATCTTTAAACCTTTTTCTTTACTTTATTGCTTGAATCAACATACAAAGTATTTGTTGCCACAGTAATGCTATTTTTCCTGATATTTAGGCCCTATCCGCACATTCTTTCTACACCAGCAGCTCAAACAATGTCTGCCTATGCCGGACAAACGCAGTATTCGGGAATGCAGCAGCCCGCGGTCTACACGGCTTACTCACAGACAGGACAGCCCTACAGCTTACCCACCTACGGTATTTCACCACTTCTTACTTCACCTTGCCCACAACCAAAAGCAATGCCGACTGGAATGTCATTTTTGCTTTCTCTTTTTTTTTGTTTTCCCAACTGTAACAAAATATTTTAAAGAATCAGTCGAAAATTAATTTCTTATACAGATTTGGGTGTAATGTTGCCAGGCATCAAGACGGAAAGTGGGCTCTCGCAGACCCAATCTCCTCTGCAGAGCGGCTGCCTCAGTTACAGCCCAGGGTTTTCCACCCCGCAGCCAGGCCAAACACCCTACTCCTACCAGATGCCAGGTGAGTAGCCACCTCTAAAAGTTGAGGCTACATATTCCTTCCCAGTGCTCATAGGCATATGTGTCATCATTTTGATCATCTGTTATTTCAGATCTGGGCATGGAATGCAGCTCCTGCTTGAGCCTTCTTTTGGATTTTTTAGTGCTAATTTTTTACTAATTGTTTTAGCGGCCGGACTGGAAGCACTTGTTATATTTACTAATATATAAAAGTCTCTTTCCTTTGTTTTTTATGTTCCTGAGCATGACATAATTTGCTACTTCTTTCTCCTTGGATTAACATATTTTTTTAGAATTTCTCCTTAATTGATATTTAATCTTTCATTTATTATTCAGTTAATAATTCATTGATTACCCTCTGGTCATTGGTAACCTATTTTATTTGAATAATTTTTAAGCTTCTTATACAATGGTTAATCTTCTGCATATTACAAACTGCAATATGAATAATCTGATTTATGTTGAACACAAGGACGTGCCTCGTTACAGAGTGATTAAAAACACCCAGATATAGTCTTTTGAAAAGGTTTTTATTTCACCAGCATAACACTAAAGTATTAGAAATGAAGGCAAAAGAGAAAAACAGTATTTGAGGAGAGGTGAGAATGTAATAAACTGAAAAGTGTTTCTAAATTGTGAGATGACTTACTGCTGATATCTTCCTTGCATGGTGTGGAGAGGAATGTACGCCTGTATGCGTGGAAGTGGTGTTTAATTTCTTTTAAAGTTCCATAATAATGCTTTATACTTCTAATGGAAAATACAAGTGGTTTTTTTTTCTGTTCTGTTTAATCTACATCTTAACATGGTATATTCTAATTAGAATTTTATTTTGATTCACAAACAAGTTCTCACAGGTAATTATATTTCTTAATTTTAGGTTCTAGTTTCACACCATCGTCCACTATTTATTCAAACAATTCTGTTTCAAATTCTACAAACTTCAGTAGTTCACAACAGGTATGAATATTGCCATTTTTATTTTGCCAGTAACAAAAACATTTATATAATTCCAGAGATAGCATGTTATTTTAATTTAGATCAGTTATATTCAATGAGACTCACTGTGTTTTAATGCTATTTTCTGTAGAAAATGATCAAAATCTTACTGGAAGCTAGTTACATATTTTAGCACTTAAATATTTCAGCACTTAAATATTCCCTGTAGTCTTTTAGTAAATATCTTTAAACTAAAAGACACTAAATATTCTTAAATTAAAAAAAAAAAAAAGCTAAATGAAGCCTTCAAAACACTAGCAAGAGTCATATGACTGTACAGTTAGACATATTTAATGGGAAAAAAATTCACTCATTACTGTCCTTAATGGAGTGCTCTGCTGCATCTGCTGTTTCAGGATTATTCTTCATACACAGCTTTTGGCCAAAATCAGTATGCACAGTATTACTCAGCATCAACTTATGGTGCATATATGACCTCAAACAACACGGCTGATGGCACTTCATCATCATCAACCTACCAATTACAGGACTCTCTCCCTGGCTTGACAAGTCAACCAGGTACAGATCTACATTCAGGTGAAAACAAATTTTTGTATTTTATTCTCTGTTTGTATAAAGAAAATATTTCCATATTCAGCTTGCATGGATATTGACATCTTACGTTCATGCCTCTCAGAAAACTTTATCATGTAAACCACCCAAAATAAGTTATTTTACTGTTTAGTTAGGAAACCTGACCAGTTTGTTTGCTAATTAAAGAAAGCTTTTGCAGACTGAGATGGTTGTCTGTATCACTGGCAGTGGAACAGTGCTGTTTCCACCTACACATTCTGAATTATTGCTGTGGAGAATTTAAAGCAAGATACTGTTTTTCATTTAATTATGCCTCAGCTATGCTGGCAAGAGCAGATGGGCTTTATTCAAATGTGTACAAGCCATGCTTGCTAATCCACTAATTTAAGTAACCAAAAATAGAGAAATTAGTTATTAGCACCGCAAAGAAAAATTGTATTGGAGTAGCTGAATTTGCAAGAAGAGCATTGTCAGGAGACATAAACAGTCTCCCTTTGCCTGCCCAGCCCTGCCCTCTTGTGCACAGCCACCACAGCACAGTAGCCTGCTACTTGAATTCCTAGGACATCCCTGGAGGGTAGTGGCAGTTTTTAATTTTTCTTCAGTACTCTTGGAGCAGTCTCTTTCAAGGGCACCAGCTTCACTCATCCAGCATGGGCAGTGTCAGCCATTTCTAAAAAGTCTAACTAAGTGGCTTTTGGATTAAGCTCTGAATAGGGGACGAATTTTTTATTTAGTCACAAAATCATCTTATTGCATAGATCTTCCTTACAACTTATTGAAAAATACAGTGGAAAGACTAATGTATTATTGTAATGAATTTGTACAAAGGAAAGGTAGCACTGAGTAGAAAAGTATAAGCAAGGACTCTCACATAATATAAACTGCTTAAATTTGCTAAAAGTACTGGAATTTTAGCTAAATTAGTTGAAATCTTTCCTACCCAGATATTTTCCTCAGGCTGATTTTTAAGATGTAACAGTGCATGTGTTTGTGGGTGTATGTTTGGGGTGGGGTATGGATATGGATATGGATATGGATATGGATATGGATATGGATATGGATATGGATATGGATATGGATATGGTATGGAATAGTGATAGGGAGATACATATTCCCTTGATTTTTGATGAAAAGTGCAGTGTTATTCAGTAGTCTCAGAATGCAAATCTAGCAAGAACCTAAAGGTAATGTGAAATCAAGTGAAATTTCAACAGGTGGAGGTTATCGGTAACAAACACAAATCACAGGTAAAGAATTTTTAAAAGAGTATGTAGTGTACTCAAAAGTTACGTGTTTTGATAACTCTGTATGCCCTGTGTACTTTCACTTGCTGCTTTGTTATTCCTTCATATTCTTATTTGAGAAAATCAGACAGTTTCCCATGTTGTTTCTCCCCTAGGTATCTGTTTCCTAGAAACACTGTGTAAATGTATCATGTATTTTTACAAGTACCATTAGTATTAAATAGAATTGGCAAAAAAAAAAAAAAAAAGAGGAATCTTAAATAGTTTGAACATGTTGAAAAAGTATTGAAGGCTTCACATCTGTGAAACAGTAAAGGGTTTTTTTTGCTTGTGGATTGTTTAAGCATATGAAGTTGTTCTCTTGTTAAGTAGGTTGTGCATCTGAGTTTAACAAATCCGCCCCCATCTGCTCCTTATTTCTGTGAAGGGTTGCAGTGATCATGTGGCCCTCTGCTGAGAGTGAAACACCCACTTGGGGAATGCATGACATGCCTGTGCCCTTCTGTGTCACAGTAAAAATAAATTTCCATTGGTGAGGGGCAGTGTCTGGGAGATAATTTCGGATATCATAGATCACACTGCAGTTCTTTAGCACTCACTTTGTCCACTTGCTGTCAAACAAGTCCTTAAGACTTACTCCAACAAAAACCTGAGACTAAACACAGCAAGGCACTTAATTCTTCTGGCATCTCTGCTAGCTGTTAATTCAAATATCTAATCAAAGCCTCTAGTACTATCTGCACATGCAGGATTTCTCATTTGCATAATAAATCCCCATCAGATCAAGACTTAATACCAGCTACAATTTTATTTATGATTGTGTAAAGAAAATGAGATGAAAATTGAAATAGACTTTACTCTTTCTGCTATTCATGACAAGCACTAACACACTACAAGTTGGAAAAAAAAAAAAAAAAAGCAGGCCTGTAGTGTTGGAGCTGCCTTCTGCCTGCTCTGTCTGGTAAGGATATGTAATAAAAGGCCATCCATCAGGAAAGTATGAAGGGGCTCAGGAATTATCCATTCCATTTGTGTAATGCTCAGCTCCTTAAACCAAGGACTTCTCTTCCAAGCTTGCATTCAGCCTGCCTTACATTAAGATTTACACTCTTTACCACAGGGTATTTGTGAGATAAATAGGTTTCTCCTAGGGCGCTTCATCTCAAATAGGGATAGCTCAGATGGACTGGGAGGTGAGGTCTTAGGAGATAAGTACACTTGGGTATATTTGATGAATACACCAGTACATTTAATGTGGGGCTAATAAAACTCTAGCAGAGAATATAGGCCTGGATAAAAGCTTCTTGTGAAGGCACCTTGCTATCATATATCCAGGGTTAGGAGAGGCAAATCACCATGGGATATTAGCTCCCATTCCATTACTGGGATGCAGCAAAGCTTAATTTGGTACCCACAATGAAGTCACCCTTTGCAGCTTCTCTGGGAGACAGCATTAGGTTTATATTCAGCCTGCACAAACTCTTTTTTTCCTTCCTAAGTCACAGAACCATGTTTTAACAAGGAGGAGGGGATGTTCACATCATTGAACTAGAGATGGGAAACAATGTCCTAGATGTGAAAGACCACCTCCATTTGTAATGCGTAATTCCCTTTGTAACTTGGTGCTGTAATTCCCTGTCCTCTATTGGGAGGTGCTGCAAGGTCTCCACAGCATGAAAAGCTTCATATTGGACAAGTGTATTGGATGTGTAAGAACATCTGTGATAAAGAGATCATTCAATATTCTGGTTTTAACATTTTCCTCCTGTTCTCTTGGATCACTGGCACTGCTCACAGTCCCAGTGGGAAGAGGCTGTGAGGTATATTTATTAGGCATGTGTTGAATATTGAGAAAGCTAAAAAATTTAAAGCATTGTAATAAAAAATTTAGGTCTGTTATAAGCTGCAGCAGGAGCTCTTCATGATGCTATTGTTTTCAATACTCTTTGGTACTAGAATTTCTCACATTCTTTTATGTTACAGGGCTGAATTTTTAATAAGTTTTCATTTTGTCAGCATTGACCTCATTTCTAAAGCAAACAGAGGATGAGAAAAGTGCAGTTTCTCCTTTAGACTGCTGTAGGTAAAAAGCAAATCAAGCAATTAAGCCTACAGTTGTTTAAAAAAACAAGCACCACTGACTTCTGCAGTTCTAAAATAGATGCATACCTTGCATTCAAGTAAGAGACAGCTGCTCATTCTGATTTAGAGATTAGTGTAATGAAATCAAGTTGGCTTTAAATATCTAGATTTTACAAGGAACAGCGATTAGTTACGGTACTGATTAATAGATAATTATGCAATCCCGTACAGCATTGTCCCAAGCAGAAGCCTAGAGCAACTGGTAATGGCTAATGCTAAATGAAAATTTGATTTATTTACTTCAGTTGTTGGGTGATTTCAGAGAAGATTTAGAAGAGGACTTTTTTTATATTTTATTTTTGGTAGATTAGAATAAACACAGTCATTGAGAACAGATGTTTTAATACATTACTGTGGAAATGAGTCTTGATTTTGTTGTAATGTGTTGAAATGTTATAAATAAGAAGACTTTAGTAGTAAGAATGTAAACATTCATCTTCACTTCCTTAGTTTTTGCTTTTTCTTTCTGGGGGTTTGGTTTTGTACATTTTTTCCACTCAGTCAGAAAAATCTATGAAACTATTTTTGCACAGAGCTCTTGCACACTCAGAACTTATTTTGGAGCCATTGTAGGTTTTTGCTGCCCAGGGATTCTGATTTGGATGCTTTTTGTACATTTGTAATTACCCAAGTATAATTTGCTGTTCTTATGGGGAAGAGCCAAGATAATGTGATCCTTATTGATTGCTTCACTGCCTGCTGTGACCTTGCTGACATCAACACCTTGCTGGGAATAGAAATGAGTAGTCAACAAGAACTGTCTACTCTCCCCCTTCTTTAGGGATTTCTGCCTGTGTGTCTTGTCCTTTCCCTGCATATCTCTATGAAAAGTCATTTAGCCTCTTTTAATAAGGCTCAGCCCCCATAACTGTCCTGGTGACCCTCACCTGGACCCCCACCTGACTAACTCCAGTTTGACAATATCTCTCTTCTGCTTGGGAACCCAAAACTGGGTCCCCAACACCCAGATGTGGTCTTGCTCAGAAGAGAGAAGAAAAATCAGTCTCCTTCACCTGCTGGACACTTGGTGATGCTCTTTAGTAAAAATGAAAAAAAAAATCAGATTCCAACTCAAAAACAGATGCATCACAGATGACTTTTGGGAAATGTTTGTACCAAGTGTTAATTTATTCTGCATATTTGCCATCCTGTGCACTTTTAACAAATATTACCCGTGGCCCAGGAATGCTCAATTAAAGACAGCTCAAGGACGCTCTTGAATCAAAATCTGTACAAGATGACAGATCAAAGCTGTAGCCTTTCCTCCTTTTCTGGAGAAAAATCAAATCATTATTAATAGGATAAACTAAGAAGGAGTATTTTTTGTCATTTAGCACTCAGGAACCTAGCCAAACTGCGTTTATTGCCAGAAGTTTTGTAAGCTGAAGATGCTAAGCTTCATTAAATGGGTAAGTCAGGGATGGGCTTGAGTGTGGTTAAGATGAGCTCTGCCATACCAGGTCAGAGGCCTTTCCAGCACATCTCTGTGACAGCCCACAATGCCTCATACTTAGAGAAAGACAAACAGAACACAGGAAGTACAACTTTAGGCTCTTTCAGGTACTAACTGGAATATTGCATTTAATATTATGACTTTTCTCTGACAATTTATGGGCTGAGGTATGGTGGAGGAAAAAAGTGAACTTTACTAAAGAGCAGGTGACGTGGGAGGAGGACATGAAACTGGAGGCTGCCTGACTGTTCTGGATCATGGATTAGTGCCAAAGTGTGTTCTGGTAAAAGTAAAGCAGGACTTGGAAATAAGTCTAGCTGAACTGAAAACATGGGAAATTAACTACTTTAATTAAAAAGCACTTCATGTTTTGAGAAACCATTAGTATGACTTCTAAAATACTCCTGCCTTGGATATATTGATATCTTTCCTGGGCTCATGTGTATTTGTGTATATGCACATGTATATATGTCATTTAAATTTTTGTCTTCTTCAACTAAGTTTTATAGTGTTTCGTTGGTAAAGCCAAAAGTGTGTGTGGCATCTCCTGATCCCATCTACATAAGAGATGCCACATTATCATTCTTTTTATACAACATTTTTGCATGTCTCTTGTCGTTGGCATACAGACATGTTGAACTTTGAGGGAAAAAAGTTGATGATTTAAAAATCCAGCACTAATTTTGGCATGAATGGTTGCCTCTACAGGGGAGTTTGACACAGTGCAGAGCCCCTCCACGCCAATCAAAGATCTTGATGAGAGGACATGTAGGAGTTCTGGGTCAAAGTCTCGGGGTAGAGGGCGGAAGAATAATCCATCACCCCCTCCGGACAGTGACTTGGAGGTATGTCTGTGGTAATTGATGAATGTTAATGTGGAGCTTTCTTCTGATGAAGTGTAAATTCTGAATACTGCAGCTGTGAAAATAGCTTAAAGCATTTTCAAAGACTTTATGGACTCAGTCTTACTAACTGAGTGTGGCAGAGAGTAGTAGCTGCTTTAATCTGCATGTACAGTGAGATTTACTGTTCTGCATTTACTGTTCTGCATTACGTCTGTCAGTTTCTTGTGCAATAGAACCACAAGTCTGTTCTCAAAAGTGTCACATTTTCTTTTTGTTTTTGAAACAGGAAATCTCAAATGTATCTCTCAGCTTAATTACACGTATTTATGGATGCAATGTAAATATGCAGGATCATCTGGCCATAGCCTTTTAAATATTTAGGGACCAGTTTGATCTGGCCATAGCCTTTTAAATATTTAGGGACCAGTTTGTGCTTGTGTTTGTAAGTTATGTCAGCAGATCTCAGTGAGGAGTGAGGCTTAGCTCAGTGAAGTTATGGCTGTGCCTTGCAGTGGCAGGAGCAGCAGGAGGTAGCAGGGTGCCTGTGTGTGTGTGTGACACTGCAGCTGTGGCACCAGGGATGTGCTGTGCTGCCTGCCAGGGCTGTGTGTCCCCTGCTGCCACCAGAGCAGCACGGTGAGCCAGCAGCCCTGGCCTGCCCCACTGCCCTGCCTTCACTGACCAGCCCTGGATGCAGCACAAGACAAAATTGTTCCTAGGACTTGGCTGGCCACAGGGTCTCCTCTGGGGTAGCAGAGTGGGCTGCAGGGCTAGATCAAATGCTATTGCTTTTGTACAGAAGCTTTTTTTTTTTTTTTCCCTCTTCAAAGGATTTAATTTTTCAAGTGAAAAAACTAATTTCTTTAATTTCAGGGTTTCTTTTGGTTGGTTGGGGTTTTTTATTTATTATTTTTACCAGTGAGAATCAAAACAAGTGAAATTGAACTAATGAAACTGAATTAAAATAATCTGTTTTATCCTACAATATTATTTAAATTCTATGTGGCAGTGGCATGTAGCACTTTTACCAAAGATTTTATTTACACAGCAGAAATAAAAAGAATCTTGAATCAGTGGGACTTGCAGAGAAATATCTGAAAGTACTGTTTATCCTTAACAATTATGTTTGACTCCCCAGTCACATTTCTGAAATCTGTATTACAGAGCTTTTGTGAAAAGGTTTTTAGAGAACAAATAATAAATTGTTGAAGAGTTAAAAAGTTACTGCCTTTTGACTTTTTACCGTGCATGATACACTGTTATTGCTGATTTTCAGAGAAAACCTGCTCACTTAATAAGTACTTGGTTCAACTTCTAGACTCAGTTGCCTTTTAGCCTCCCTGGGTGGTGTGGTGGTGGGACTGTGATGTTATTTGTTCAATAATATTTTCCTCTATTCTGCTTTCAGCGTGTATTTGTTTGGGATTTGGATGAAACAATCATAGTTTTTCATTCGCTGCTTACAGGATCCTATGCACAGAAGTATGGCAAGGTATGTGAGCTGGGAATTTGGTGTCAATTCTCTGCAGCTATCTGGCCTGACTATGTACATGTTTTTCACCTCTATGTTCTTTATGGCTCGTATGGGTGAAGTTAGAGGTAAAGTGTACAGTAAACCCCATTTTCAGAGGGTTAATGTGAAGAAGTCAAGGAGAGGAATGAGGCACAGACCCTTAGTACAATACATGAGGCAGGGCTGAAGTAGATGCTGCAAATAAGAGGAGAATTTATAGAGGAACAAGGATGAGGTTCCTGAATATGCCTTGGAAGAGACATTGCAGGGAGATAATAAATGAAGTGAACAAATGGAAAAAACTGACAGTATCTGGAACAGTAGAGGAAGAAAGAATAAACTGGGCTGGTGGGTGAATTTACCAGGAAATTTATGAATAGGATGAGTAAGAGTCTGACTTATTTCAATGCCAGCTGCAGATGTTGTTCTTTGACTCCCCACCTTTTTTACTGAATTTTTGGTTCCTTTGGCTGGTTCTGGGGTGAGTAATATTGGGGAGTGAAACCCTCTCCCAAGTAGTTTTAAGCATCCTCTCCCCTCCAATGAGTCCAAAAGGAGTTCATGTCCCAGAGCAGTGAGTGGGAGAGCAGGAAGAAGAGTGAGGGAGGCAAAGAGAGGCAGTGGCAGACTGCAGGAGCTCCGGAGCTGGTGCTGGGAGTCCAGGGAATGGCTGCTTGGACAAGGTGAGAAGGGTCTGGTGTGTAGCAACAGGAGCAGACTAATGGGAAAGGTAGAGCTAAGGGCCTGGATAAAACAAAAAATCAAAACAAATATGTGGAAGGAGGAAAATGGATGAAGGGGATGTCAGTATGTACATATATTGTTTTCTCTGTGCTGTGCTGTTCAAGTGAAATTAATGCAAAGATATTTCTTTTTAAGAACATGTTGTCTCAGATAAGGGGCTTGTTTAGCATGTTTTCAGCATCTTTATTCCAGCCAGAATCAGATGCTTGAGAAAAGGATGTGAGAAACAATATGTTACAGAAATGCTTTTCACAACCCCCTCCCCTACCAGTGGGTTAGAAATGTCCAAAGCTAGAACCTGTGCATTATAACCAGAGAGGGGCCAGTCTTCCATGCAATCAACCCTTTGTGGTTATTAAAAAAGAAGGTTAACAGGAAAAGCCACAGGCCAAGTGCAAAATCTGAATTTCTGGAATGCTAAGATAAGGACAGGTACTCATGCTAAGATAAGGACAGGTACTCATGTCTTGTAAAAATCAGCCTTCCTTGCTCTGCAGCTTCCCAGTACCAGATCTGAGCACTTTTCAGTACTCTGTCAAAAAATCCACTTCTGCTGTTTTTCAGACATTATTACAACAGTGACTTTGTCAGAGCCATTTCCAACTAATAGTTATCAAAACAAGAGAGAAACCTAGCTGAACATGAACTTTTGTATCTCTTTGAGAGTAGCCCATAGACAGGACTTGCTGAATTGTCACAGTGATAAAGTTATTCCTTTCAGTCTTTTTTGATTGTGCCCTTTGGATGCTTCTGTAATCAAGTGTAAAACATAGTTTTAAAAATCAGAGCACATTTTGTAGCTCACAAAAAATCTGTGGACAGCTTTGAAAACTGTCTTGGAAACAGCAACAGAAATGTAATTTCTCTTGGTAAATTAGTAATGGCATATTAACTGATAGTAGTACTGACAGCAGATAAAGTCTTACATAAACCAAAAGTGTCTCAAGGGTTAGTGAAATTATTGTAGTTATACTGCTGAGATCAGCATCAGTAAACAAATGTCAAATGCTATGGATGGCAATGAAGCAAAGGGTGCAAAATTTCAGAATTCTTAAGTAAAATCCTCTTTTTCTTTTTTCTCTCTCTGTCTTTTTTTTTTCCTGATACTCATAGGTGACATCCACACAAGTAGGTCATTTCCAGACCCTATAAAATAAAAGTAGTAGACTTTTTCCTTGCTGTAGTGACTGCCATTGCCATATTTACATAGAACTTGTGTGATGAGTCATTACCAGTGCAAGTCAAATATAAATATTGTTGACTGCAAGGAAGCTAGAACAGTAGGAAAGGGAATACAGGAAGAGCTTATTATGGGTAGGCTTTAGCTTTTGCATGTCTTTGTAGTGTTGCCTAAATTTAAGGTGGGATGTGTCTCAGCCTAAGTGCCTAAGAGGTTAGAAATGGGAGAAGTGAAAGATCCCACAGATAGACTTCACTATGCTCTGGTACATGAGATTTTTAGCACATATGGTCCTTACCTTTTCTGCATATGATTTCCATCTGTACACAAGGTCTTAATCCAGACTGAAGATTGGATTGTTATGAGAATTGGGTTGCTATGAGAGTAAATGCTCCAAGAATTGTGAGGTTGTCAGCAGAAGTTATCACATAGGTCTTTCAACATTTTTGAGAGAACTGTTTGTCTTGGAAAGGTGGTATAAAATTGTTGCCTAACAACGAAAAAAGAAACAGGGTAGTGTAAAATAGTGAAGATAGTAAATTATTTAACTGTGATGATTTGCTGTCTGATTTTAAAAAGTAAAGGCATCTAATGTCACACAGATGCTCAGCTGTGAATACCATGTACTTCCACATATATTTCATGAGCCCATTTTGTATAAAATAATCAAGGTGCTCACAAATAAGGAGAAACAACACCAAAAAAAACCTCTTGCAGGACAAGAAGAATTTTCCCCTTCTCCCATTTTTAATTTTTTACATGAGAATAGTGTGTGGTTAAAGCAAACATTGCTTTTAGGGAAGGCAACTTCTTATACCAAGTGTTCTCACTTCATACTTTGGAAGGAGTGAGATGCTGAGTTTAGAACTAGTGGGGATATACAAACAAGGAAGGATATTTCTCTTCAGTGCTTTCTCATGCACTCATTGACATAAAAACATTCATTCCTTGTTTCACCAGCTTGTACCTGTTTTTTTGAGTACCAGGTGAAAAAAAGATCAGGAATTAGTCTTTTAATCTCTCTGTTTTGCTGCAGTTCAGGCTGCACAGGGATGCAGTGAGAGGAGGTGCAGCATATTATGGCCTGGCATGGGGATCCACATGTGAGTTCAGGAGCACTTGAGACATGCAGTTGTATCTGGAAGTAAACACTTTTAAAAGATTTCTGCAGTTTAACAAGTGCTGGAGTAGAAGAAAAATAGGAAAATCAAACCAACATCTCCTTAGGCAAGGAGAGCTTCCAGAGATTATTTGGAAGGCCTGGATCCAGTAGGCAAGTTTATGGTTGTGTAGTTGTCAAGAGAACAGCAGATTTCTGACTTCTGCCTAAGGATTTATGAAGCTGAGAATAGACACTTTCCTTGGTGTATACTTCTTCAGCACTTTGCATGGAATGATGTCAAAATTTTCTAGGACATTATTAGATGTCAAAATTTTATAATAACCATGCTAAAACAGAATTAATTATTTGCTGAAGGATGCAGCTGTAAGCATCTCATTTAAAAATGGGGAAAATTGCTGCTGCTTATCTGAGTGCCAGTAGAGTACAGCTTTAAACCCAACAGAATGGGGAGAAATTCGGCCAGAATTTGGCCAGTGTATCACTTCTGCATTTAAAATATAAAGCTTTCCCAGGAGAATATTCCATACCTTGCTGTTTTCTACCTGTGCCTGTTTCTCTCTGGGTTTTGGTATATTTGTTATTCTACTGGACTAACATAGAAAGAGAATAAAAACTACAGTACACCTGTGTTAGGTTTCAGGAAAGCTGTGCTGCCTTTCAGCAGTGAGATCACCTCTCACTTTTCCACTCATTTGCTCATCTGCATTGTACTTCATGAAACCAGTACACTTCTATTTTTAATTACTTACTGCAGTAGCAAATTGTGAACATTGGCATTGGAGCTGCTACATTATGACTTGTGTGGATGATGATGGTTTTTGCAGCTGAGCACCAGCTGACAGATAAGGTTTTCTACAATGCTGAGCTCTTAAGTGGGCATTTGTTGATGTGACAGGACATCTGTTAGGAGATGTCATCATCTCTTAAAAGTTTATGAGGTACATTCTCATTCCCTCTGAACGATGTATATTCTTTGTTCCATTGCATTCCAGTTATTCTTGCTGGTTGAAGGATGATTAAGCTGGAGTTCTTCTAGCTCCAAGCATTTATATTTTATTCATTTCTCCCAGGTCAATCCAGAGGGCAAGGATTCCCAGATTAATGCTGTGACTCAAAGTGCAACTGTTTAGAAGAAGAATAAAATTCCTTTGTGAGCTTAGAAGACGGAGAATATGATTTCCAAGTGCAAAAATCAAAACAAAACCACACTTGATGATTATATTTGGCCTTTTTTTTTTTTTTTTTTTTTTTTTTTGTAACATTGCAAATGACAGAAAGTTGTCAGGGAAGCCTCATTAACTTTGTGCACTTCTCTGGAAAGGGCTCAGAAGCTTTTTACTGCTCACTGTCTGCTTGTCTGCTCATTAAACAAAAAAGCTTTGTAAACATTAACAGCCATGATGGCATTCCCAAATTCACTCATAACTATTCTCTTGTCCACCTGTATTAATAGTGTATCTCTCATCACCTCCAGTTATCCTCTCCATTCACTCCCTCCTTGTCTGAGACCTCTGAGTTGATTTTCCTACTGCCTTCTAGAGAGCATGGAACAGAAACTCCCAATGGAGTACGTGAGTTTTCCTTCATCAGCCACCAGCTATGGTTACCAAGAAGAGATGTGTTCTCTTCCTCCATCACCATGCACATGAATTTCTCCTGGGACAAGTGTCCCCTATGACAGAGTGAGGGCTGAACTTAGACCTAAGATTCCTGTGAAATATAGAGAAGTCTCTTTAAGCTAAAATATTGGTACTTAACGTTAGAATTTCCACTTTTTCCTGAGATCGGTTTTAAGTCTGTGCTGGACAGCCACCCATTGAAAATAACTACTGAAAATTTTGTTTGTTTTCTTGCTTATTTTTAAGGCTTTATGCATGCAAATTCCTCTCTACCTGGCAGTCTATTTATCTCTTTGTTTTCCAAGGTTTTATTAAAGTCACTTTGGTGTTTGCAGTTTTTTTCCCAAGAAATGAAATTATTTTGAACATGTGCTGAAACCTGACATTCCAAGACAGTATTAAATACATCTCTTCCACTAATGGACACTGAGCTTTTGGGGCTTTATTCCCGTTACTCTCCTCTTGATCAAAACATTTAAGTATTGGTCTTCCCAGGATATTTTTATCTAGTTTCCCAGGAGGCATTCCAATGGATGGACCAGTCTGGTACAGAAGTCCACAGACAGACAGTCTGGCTCCAGTTTAGTGCCTTCATCTTAACATAACTAAAGTAATTTGTATTTAGGTGTACAGAAATGTTGTAGCTGGTCTTGATTCTTCTGCACACTAATGATATCTGGCTAACATCATACCTCTGCAGGCCAAAGAGTTGTTCTTTGTTCTGTGAAATATCTGGGGAAAACTTCCAGGTTTTTTTAATCCTTTTTTCCTCTTTTGTGTGTGCTTGTGCAGAGTAGCACAAAATACAACTTTGACAGAAGTTCAGTCTGCCTCTTACTAAGTTTTTCAATTTGCTGTGCTAAGTTCTGTATCAGCAGCAAGCTTCTTGCTCTCTTTTCAAAACTCAGTCCTTTGTGCCACTTGAATCAGTATGTAACTTCTGCTTCAGGCTGAAAGACAGTAAAATGATGATTGTCATGTTCCTCCATATTGTGCAAACACTATAAAGCCACAAGACCCTTAAAAATCTCCATTCTTGTCTATTTTTTTTATGTGAAGGAAAGAACTTAACATGGCAAGAGCTGGATGGAACATAATTTTTAATTCTTGTTAAACAGTTGCAGTGCAAAACTTTGGCCAATTTATTAAGGGAAGAATTGTTCATATCTTGAGAATTCAATTCCAGCAATTCTCCCTAGCAGAAGTTGTACAAGGAGATCCCAGAGTGATTTTATGCTAAGCTGAAATGAATTCCCTTTGCTTTGCTTTATTTTATTTCACATACCATACCTAGCAGTAGCCTTCTCATGCCTTTGTCAAATCAGGAATGTAGGAAATATAATTTTAATAGTAATAGTCAGGCAAAACTGGTTACAAAAGTACTATTAATAAGAAAATCATATGAGCTTTGTCACATTTATATTTTTTAACTATACTAGGCAAGGCAGGAAATTGTCATACATAGTTGGTAGTTTCTGTAAAAACAAATCTAATTATAATGGAAAACATTATAGGAAATTTCTGCATTCAAGTCTGCTTCTACCCAGGAAGGGGTAAAAAAGAGGCTGAGATGTCTGAGATTCCAGTTTTGGAAGCACTCCAGTGAATAACTTATATAAATAATAATGAGTTACCACCTGTGCATAAAATTATGCACATGCTTTAGTGTTCATGGGTTTGAGGTTAAAAAGTGTGTTGGAAATACTCTCTGTTATATTGTATCTAGAGAGAAAATATTTATGGTTTACAATGCACAGAAAAGAAATTAAAATGAAAGAGACAAACACATGTTTATATGAGATGACATTTTGGTAAAAGCGTTATGGCTTGATGAGGAATCTCCTGAGTTCTGGGTATTTTTGTGATTTGTGTTGTCAGTGCCTAACATGAGTTTTGCTAATCTGTTAATGGTGTTCCTTAATCTTCCTCTTGGAAATCTGACCTTTGCACTTGGTGCTGCCTTCAGCCACGTGACTTTCAAGTCCAGTTAACATTACTGCAGAAGACAGAATGAATAAAATTCTGTTCCTGTGCTTGTTTTTTGCTTCTGATAGGTACTCTAGATCAGTTCAAGGGTCTACATAAAAACATTTCCTTTCACTGACAGGGAATTGGGTCTAACTTTGGACCATTACAATTTCTTGAACACTGTTCTCCCCTTCAAGTATGCCTTTGTCATGAGCAAGAGTCAAAGTATGTCAGTGTTTCAGATTTTACCATTAGTTATTAAGTGCTTGAAGCCATCTTTTATTCCATCATTGCAAAGCCCTGGAATAGTGAGTGTCTGATCCTGGTTTGGAAGCCTTTCATCCTAATGCTAACAAATGATCATTTGAGGTTTTGTAAGATTTTGTTGCTACATAATATTTACCAAAATATTTAGACTTTAAATCTCAAGGTATTTAAGAAGGGATTTCTGAAAACTTGTTCGTCTCAGTCAGAGTTTAAATGTTGAAATATTTTTTTCATATTTTGATGAGAAGAAGACCTCATGTGTTTTAAAAGTCCACTGCAGTTGTGTTAAGCATAAAAAGTTAACAGAACCCCAAAAACTCAGGCAGATGATTAAAGCAACAATCAAACTAATTATTAGGTGTCAGCAAAGCACCAGGGACCATTACTCTAAACCAGCTGTAAGGTAACACAAATCTGCTTTACCTGTATCCTACCAAACCTAGAAAATTTGAATTCATTACCTTGCCTTAGCTGTATGCTAAATGCTCTCAGACAGTGTTATTGCAGATCAGGAGATTTGTGGTGTCTTGCTGAGGCAGAGCAATTTGAGAGTGTGAAAGACAACCTTCAAACAAATGCAACATTTTGAATTAATCTTGTCCATGGACAGGATTCCCGTGTTTCATCAGCAATAAAGGGACCTGTAGCAAACAGCAGACTTATATTTGCTTTTCACAGGAATATATGTTCCTACATACATCTTTTATGAAAAGTGCCATGCCTATTTTCAATCTTATTTATACTTGTTCATATTTATGTATATGTTTATGGCCACCAGATTTATTCCTGTCAGTTCAGCCATGTTGCAAATTGCTCGGCTTTAAAAAATTTGATTTTTCAACATCCACAGCTCTCTGAATTTTCCCAGAAACAGAAGTTCAGCACTGTCTTATTACAGCATTATATTAAAATAATTTAATACTCAAAGGATTTCAGGGAAATTTCTTACAGAGTTAATTTTTCAAAACACTTTATATACATCAATTTTAAAAGTAATTCTAATAAAACTTAGAGGTATGTAATTAGCTAACCTTGTTTTTTTGTTTTTTAAGGATCCGCCCATGGCAGTGACCCTTGGACTACGAATGGAAGAAATGATTTTTAATCTTGCTGACACACATTTATTTTTTAATGATTTAGAGGTAAGAATCAAAGGAATGCTAGCACCGGTATTCCTGATTTTTAACTTAGTGGCTTTGTTGTACATTTGTGTTTATTGTGTGTGACATTTCTGCCTGTGTAGTTTTTGGGTTTGTCATACTCTAATCAGAGAGAGGTTATCTGGGTGGCACTGACTTCTGGTGGCTCCAGAGTCCTTCTGTGAAACTCAGTGAGAGAGAGAATCTGCAAACTACCCATTCCTTTCTTTGTCCATCTTTTGTTGGTTTCCACGTGTGCGAAGCTGTCATCTGCTGTCATCTCCAGGATGGCAACATACATGCCTCATGTCCTTCTCTTGAAGTTCTCCATATTCATTTGCTTTCACTGGGTGCCCTCATCTGACCAGAAGAGACTTTTCTGCTCTTGACATACCTGAGCAGCCTTTTGGCTCCAGGCCTGTGTTACTTGTTCAAATGTAGAATATTCTTCGTTTACCTCAAAGAATGCAGCATCAGAGAGCTGGGACTGTGATAGATGTTCTGATCAGTGATTTCTTTCCCCAAGGTAACCAGGCAATCAATGTATTGTCACAATTACCCAGGGAATATGATTTGGCAATTGGTCAGAAAAGGGAGAGACCTCTTCCTAGGAAGTGCCCTCTGTGGGCAGCTCACCTGTAAGAAAGACATGGATGGACTCTCACAGGGACAGTGGTCTGGGAAGCAGGCTTGTAGCTGAGCTTCACAGGAGCCCAGATCTGTTAACATAGGCAGTGACAGCCTACCACCATATGTGTCAAGACACGGGGTGAAAAATAGTTTTCAAATGAACCCAGGGGTTTTTCAGACCTTCTGGTGGTCTAAAATGGTTGTTTTCTTACTGAGAGTAGATTCCAGACTTCCCTCCATGGACAGATACTTGCCATGAATGGGAGCTGGAAGACTTTAAGGTTTTGTTTCGAATCCTAGAGAAAGGTCTATGGTGACTGAATAGACAAAATAAAGAGAAGTGAAATTTTTCAATCCACTGGGATTTTGGTTTTGTCTTTTGTTCCTTCATCAAGTAGGTAGTAATAAAAGCAGAAGGTACCAGTTGAGGTTGTCTTCGTCATCCCTTGCAGATCTGGTTTATTCTTAGCTCTTTTTGAGTCCAGAAACTGGAATCTACTTCACCCCACACCTGAACTGCACTTCCTCCTTGCAGCAGCAGAAACCAAAGAAAGTAAAGCCCTGGACATGCCTTTCTCAGTGTGTGCTTTATTGCAGTTCTAGAGAGGCGTCTCTTGACAATGCAAGTACAGTCAGTGAATGTCTCCTTCTGGTGCCCTGTACCAGGGAGAGATTCCAAAATTTTTCAAAACATAACTTAAGTTTCTTTTTAGCAGACCTTTGCCCCTGCATATTCAGAGTTTATGTGCCATGAACGAAATTTAAGCCATTCTGTAGAATCTATTCTTCAGTGTTGTGCTGAGTTCAAGTGGAAGTGTTCAGCAAAATGGAGCTTTGCCCTCTTTCCATACATCTTTATTCTTGCTTATGGCCATTGAAACTTCATTCCTGTCTCTCATTATTTATTTTGTCTGTAGATCACAAGTTCAGCTGTCATAGGGGGATCATTACATTTTGGCTAATCTTCATAGGATGGTTTTAATAACCCTGTCCAAAAACTCATATGCCAGCTCATTCCAGAGCTTGAATGTTCCCAGGTTTAGATAAATAAAAAAATATATTACTTGGGAGCTGTCTTAGAGAGTCTCATAAATCAATCAGTTTGATTTGATTAAAAGCAATTTATATATATATATATATATATATATATATATATATATATATATATATATATGTATTTAATAATCTCAATTTCTACAAGAAATTTAGTATTTTATAGCCCAGAATTCATCTTGGTCTCAAAAGCAACTCTCTTACAAAATTACCAAAATTCCAAAGTGCATGTGTTGAATTGAGTTGTATGCATACATGTCAGAAGACCAGGAATTTTCTATCTTCTTAGCAAATAGGATAAAGTGCCCAAGTATGTAGAGGCATCCTTTAATATGCTGATGGATAAACCTGTCTGTTTAAATCTGTTTGCAGAGCACATGGCCATTGCTGAATATTAAAGTGCATCTGCATGATGAGTGTGTAATGAATTCTGAGAATTCCCAGAGTGTGACTTGGGTTCTCTCCCTCATCTCCCCTCCTCTCCCCATCTCTCTTGCTCTGTCTTCCTCTCTCTGTCCTCCCCCAGGGGAGCAGAAATGAGTGCTGAGCTGCTGATGATTGTGGCCATCAAGACAGGAGACCATCAGTTCTCATTGGAGGAAATGAGACAGGCCTTTCTTTATTTGCTAGGCAGATAGACTGCTTATCCATTCATCATGTCATTTTTTCAGTGGTGAGCCCTCAGGTTCCACACCCTCTGTCTTGCTTTCATCTTCAGCCCACTGTAAACCTCGTGGCTCTGGATGACAACTGTGAAGTACTGCTGAACCTGTGTACCTGTAATATTTACTCCAGACACTACATCCCTAAACTTTTTACCCCTATCTTTCTTGGTTACAAACATTGCATAGCAGGTTCTAGGAATAATAACCAAGTTATTGAAGTTATCACATACAAAAATAAAGTTTTCCTTCCTCTATGCAAATCCGTGTCACTGCTGATGCAGAAATTCCAATCTGCTGAGACATTTTCTACCAACCCAGTAACCCACATTCTAATCAGCCAAGCTGCACTTTTATTTCAGGCTAGGCTGTTCTCCAGCTACTGCATTCTCAGGGTATAAATTTTAGTTAGCTTGAGAAGTATCACTTGGGAGGGCAGTTGGTGTTTTGCCATGAAAATAGGAGTTCCAGAAAGTTCGTGTGCCTAAACAATACTTAGGGATGGGACTCAGATTTATAATAATGGCCAAACTAAGGCATTCTCTGTTCAATCAGGTAAGGAATAAAATTGAGTTTTTCTTCATATCTCAGTATTAGTTCTAAGACAGCATTTAGAATTGTTGGTAAGGCCTATTATGCACACCAAAAAAAACAATTTCTGCAAATTGCAGAAATGAATCTTCCAACTCTATTATTCCACTCCACTCTCAGGTCAATGAAAAGAGAGAGTATTAATTTCAAACAAACTGAATTATATTTCAATTTTTATCATTATCCTATTGTTTTTTAAAGGAGATTTTGTCCTTTTTTTTTTCTCACTATAAATAGAAATGAGAAATTAAAAATAAGATTTAGGTAAGTCTCAGAATTTGGGAGGCAGATAAGACTAGTTTTAACAGAGACTGAAGCATATATATTAAAAAGGGTTTTCAGTATAGCCTAAGAAAGCACCGTGCAGTTTTGTGTTCAGCTTTTGGTCAGTGTTTTTACTGGATAATGAAATTATTGTCTGGTCCAAGATTATAAGTTTCATGGATGATGAATTGATTCTTTACTCTCAAAATTTCAGGCTCTAAAAATTGCTGCAAAGAATTGACTGCATTCAGATATAATTTTAATTAGTATTGCTTCAAACAAAAGCTAGATTCCTTACTTAGATTTCTTTTCCTGCATTTGCTCTAATAAGAAATGTATTTTTATGTTTCTTAGTTTTGACATTGCACTGATAGCCACTTTGACTTGAGCTTAACCAGTACTACTGTAGCTGATGTATTTTAAAAAGTATTTTACCTTAAAAAAGTATTTTACCTTAATATTTAAGTTGACAGAGAGCTTGCTTTCTTTCCCATAACCCTTTAGTGTCATCTAAAAGCAAACTCAGATGTAGTGTTGTGCCACCAGTTTTCATTTCTTTTGAGAAAAGTAGAGAGCTATCTCAAATCCGCTCAAACTATCTGCTTTTTCTTTTTTTATAGCAAGATTTTTCCACACCATGTCAGTGAATTTGTAAAAGGTAAACATTTTGGTTGAAGTAGATAAGTAGACAAAAAAACAAAGTAAAAAAAAAAAAAAAAAAAAAAAAAAAAAAAAAAAAAGATGGGCCCATAAACTTGTTTGCTGGTCAGAAAATGTGTATTGCCAGCATGTAGAAGAGGAGATGACCCATTGATCCAGAGGAGAAGAGGAAAGGGGAAAAGAGGGAAACTGGAGAGTGCTGTTGGGTTTGATCTCCTATATAACATATATGTTAACTCCTATATTAACAACCTTCTTGCAGGGACAAGGGGGCGAGTAATCAGAAAGCTGCATGGTCCCCTCATCCTGTTTCTGGAGTCAGTCACAGAATCACAATGAACCAACTGTGAGACAAAACAAATTAAACACCTGAGCCTTTGCTGCCCACTCATACTTAACTTAGTAATGAAATTATCAGCAGAACAGTTACCTAGAATTTTCAAGGCTGAAACAATGCAGCTGAAAGGCTTAACAAAACCCAAACAGCAGCAGACACTCCTTATCCATCAAGGCTTTTGTGTGCCTTCCATTTAATTAGTATACCTTCATATCCACAAGATTTTTAAACTTTTAAAACTTTTATGAGTTCCAGGGAAATCTGTGGAGGTGATTAGAAAGCCAGATATTGCCCAGATGTTGCAAAATATAGAGTCAGAACTTTTCCCAGTAGGGCTTTTTGTCTGATTTTTGAGTTCCTGTCCTACACTGGGTGAAGCATAGTTCCATTTTTTTCTAGAGTGTAAATGATGAATAAGGATAAAGAAATTAATCTTCTATTTCAGCTGCCACATTCCCTTTACTTTCTCCCTTCACCTGCTATTTACATCCAAAAATAGCTTATTTAAAATATTCTACATCTCAAGATAATCTCCTCAGACAGATCTAAAAATTTTTATTTCTCCAGTGAGGGGAAGAATGCTTCATTCCTGTTCCTTGAACATAGCTCTGTTATCCTATCTTAGTGGGTTCAGCCACATAAGCAGAGCTTGGTAACTCTTTCTTTTAGCTTTGGCCCTTTATTTTAAATTATGATTGCTTGTATGATGCAATGAAATTATGTATTTCAAAATTAAATTATATGTATTTGTTTTATACATAATTGCCTCTTTTTTTTTAACATCTTAGTTCATGTGAGTCGAAGTCTCTTAAGTTTTTGTTCATTGCAAAGCAAACAAAGTAGAAAGATGAAATGATAATTCCCTAAATTCACACTCTGGGAACTTGTGGCTTACACATTTGGAAATCACTCCTCTGTTCAGATTTATCCTTTATCTGTACAATTTACCACTGTTACGAGACAAAGACTGAAAACCTAGAAGGACATAGCCATGCATGTCACAGAGAGTCTGAATTAAGTGCTGACTTAAATGGACACTGATTTTCAGGTTTGTCTTTGGGTTAAGATGTTAGTTCCAGCAACTATTGAAAACAATTATAAAATGCATGATGGCTTGGCTTATATATTTAGTTTTGTTTTCACCACAGTTTCTTTTCTTTGTGCTCTAACCACTGTGCAGATAAGGATATTTGATAGCTGTACAATTGTAACCCCCTCTTGGAGGGGAATTCATATTTCCAATGTACCTCAGTACACTTCAGTTCTTTCCATCCCTTCCAAAGCCAGTAAATAATCAACTTCTGTAGGATTGCTGATTATATGTGATTTTCCAGCCAAAGGCACTCACATAAATTAAAATAAGAACCTGATAAGTGCCCAAACTACTTAACATCAGTCTTAGCCTGTTGAGGTTCACCATCAATTGCTTTTAGGGAGTGGGAAAATAAGGTTTATGTGATTTTCAAGTATTGGTAAACTAGGGAGGCTGTAAATGAGACTTGCAATTTTGGTGGCTTTACAATTAAGATAATTTTACTCCTAAAAATCACCCCAAAACTGCGTATTTCTTTTCTGAAGGTCTGTTTTAACTAGTGACTCACACTGTTTAGACGTTGAAGTTTACTTTTCTAAAGATGCCGATGGCGGTAGGAGACTGTGGGTGTGCACAGGCTGCCACCTTCTGGTGCAGCCAGTGGCCTGCGCCGCTCCTTTCTTCATCTGTACCAAGCCTGTGGTGAGCACAGAGTCGTTCGGTTGGAAAATATCTCTAATATCCCCTCGTCCAGCCATTAGCCCAGCCCACCGTGCTCACCACTAAACCGTGTCCCCAAGTGCCACATCCACACTCCTTCTGGACCCTTCCAGGAACAGTGATGGCACTCCCTCATAAGATAAATTTGTAATTTGGGTTTGCTTTCTTTTCTTTCTGACAGGAATGTGATCAAGTTCATATAGATGATGTTTCTTCAGATGATAATGGACAAGACCTAAGGTAAGATACAGAAATCTTTTTTCTTTTTTTTTTTTTTTTAAGATGAAATAATTTGAGCACTTACAGGAATACATTGTATTTATTTTTACTGTATTTTGGGTGTTTGCAGTACCTACAGTTTTGCAACTGATGGCTTCCATGCAGCTGCAAGTAGTGCAAACCTTTGTCTGCCAACAGGTGTAAGAGGAGGGGTTGACTGGATGAGGAAGCTGGCTTTCCGTTACAGAAGAGTAAAAGAGTTGTATAATACTTACAAGAACAACATAGGAGGTGAGTTCAATTACCAAAAGCAACTTTGAGCGCTGATCAGTCTAAGCTGCGTGGTGATGAGCTGCCACCCAGGGAGAGAGCCTGGGAAGCCACAGAGGGAATGGAGAGTGATGGGACTGAACCAATGGATATTGAAAGCTGCTGACTGTAAAGGCAAAGCCGCATGCTGTTCTGCAGGGGAAATGCAGTTGGAAAAACAAAGCAAGCTTCCATTTAGTTTCCACAGAGCCCATTTTCCTCCCTCAGAGCCAGCTAGTCTTACCTGATTTGTTGAACCACTTAGTCTACCTCAGATTTGCTGTTGTTCTAAGAAAGATATTGTGTAGTTTCACAGCACAGATTGGCTGTGGATGGCCATTTCCATCCTACATTTTCATTATCTGGTTGGTAACAACTCTGTCACCTAAACTTTCTGCTGGGTACCTGGTAGTCTGTTTTCACCAGTGGATGCAAGAAAATTCTGTCACTGCCATGCCAGTGATAGAATTTGTTGACTCTGTAGCTTTTGTTGACTCTGTAGCTTACACAGTTTTGTCTCCAATAAGTCCAAATCTCATTTGGGACAAGAACTTTGCTGTTACTCTTTTAATTCATGGACTCACTTATGTCTGCACCAGCAGATTGTAGGCAATCAGGCAGCAGAGCCAAAAGAATCTGTTCTGCAGAGTCCTGTGTGCCTTGCAGAGACAGACAGCCCTCTTGTGAGGAGGGAAGTGTGCCAATTGACCCCCTCAACAATAGACTGTGAGAACAGGGATTACTTAGAAGTCTTCAGTAATTGCTACATTCATGTATTTTCACTCTTAGCAGTTCAGTCTTTCCTTACCACAAGGTGAAGCAATAGGACCAAAGTAGTAGAGGGCTGACTTTCACTTGCCCTACTTTGCCTTTCATTGGTGTTGTGAATTGAGTTATATATTAATAATTCTTGAAACAGTGTTAACCAAAACTTTACTGGGTTTTCTTATATCTCCTGATACATCTAAGATTCTAAAGCTGCTGTATTTCATAAAACACTGATAAGAGAACAAGTCCAAGAGCACAGGGAGACACAGTGAGAGAAACAAACAGGGTGCAGATATGTTGTGCACTAGATTAAGATTTTTATTATCTCCAACATATCCTGCATCTGAAATACAAGCCATCCTTAATGGGAAGGTTTCTTCATTTGTCATCCATATCTTAGCCTTTTTAATAATCTTCTTAGCTTATCTGTACCTGCTTATTTCAAAAGAGCTGCTAGAAATTATCAGAAGGCAATCCATATATAATCCATATAATCCATATAATCCAATATATGGATTAATCCATATATTTTTAGATTATTTCACTTCTGATTTTTGAAGACAGCCATCATCACTTGTAGGGTGTGAAAGAGAAGAGGGATACTAAAGGTCAGGAAGCCTATTTCCCTGCTCTTCCGAATCTACATATAAAATACGTTGGTTCCAGCAAATTCATGTCTCATCATTCAATAGGCTGGGTATTTTTAAATGTCTGACAATTTATACCCAAAAAGAGATTTTTGAGGACTAACTTTTAAGGACCAACTGAGATATGAGAACATAAGATGTGCAGCCATTTCAGGCTCTAAATGCTGTAAAAGGAACCAGCTGCAACAGGACATGAAGAGCAAGCCATGAGCAAACAAATAGATACCTGTATGTGTAACCTGAAGTTCACACTATATGCAGAGTCATAAGTAGGGGGGTTTTAAACAGTTTTTTCCAAAGTATCTTCTTTTGTGACCATCTTCACCTATGAAGGATCCATTGGGGTGACATGGATCTCCTTGTCACTGCCTCTGATAAGGAGAATCATGTATGTGGGAGGACCTGGTTTAAAAATATGTTTCTGAAAGAAATACTTTGAAATGCAGCCTGATACATAAAGAAATGCAACTAATTACTATTATTATCTGAAATACTCTTTGACATTCCCTAATATAGTGAAGTCCAAATAAAGCCTATGATTTTCTGATTATTGAAGGCAATAGATTTTGTCTTTGATTTTTTTTTTTTTAAGTTCTAGTGGAATTTAAAATAGAAACAATGACCATAAACCCTATCTGATCCAGAATTTAATTCTATTTTTGTCACTTTTCTTACATTAAAGGACTCCTGGGTCCCGCTAAAAGAGATGCATGGTTGCAATTAAGAGCAGAGATTGAAGCTCTGACAGACTCCTGGCTAACAAATGCACTTAAATCATTATCAATTATCAGCACAAGGTATGTATCTGAGTCTGCTGTAAAATAAGTTTCTAGACACGTAATGGATGTTTTTTTACATTTTAGATTACAATAAATTAGTGCCTTTAAAGAACAGAGCAGGTCTACTATGACTTTTGACTTTTGAGTAGGACGCAGGAAAAATGGAAAGTGGTTTAATTTATCATGATTCCAGCATTTACTAAAGATAGTATGAAATGTCTTCTCAAATGTGTGTACATTGAAAGTGTATTGTAGAATTCTGAGACAGCTTTTAATTCATTGCCTTGTGGACAGCATTCTCTGAACTCCACAACTCCTGTTCTGTCCTTCGATGTTTGTGCCTATCTGCAGTGCAACCTAAATACTGTACAGATACCAGAACATAATGACATTTTTCTTCTGTCCTTCCAAGCAAACCAGTATATCTCAGTATAAATCTTAAGTTTCCACAAGAGCAAAAATCTCTTTTAACTAAAAGTCTGAGTTCCCAATATTGAGACATAAAACATATTGTTCCTCTGAAACAATAAAACTGTGAACCCTGCTGCTGCTTAGTAAGCCGTGCAATTTGTGTCTTACCAGAAATCCTAAAAAATCCTGGTTTTAAACCACAAAAAAGAGCAACATTAAGTCATCTTGCTTTCTGATCATGTCTGGGAAAAAACTCAGCGTGAAGTGGAAAGAACAAACTTGGAAAGACACAAAAACCTTTATTTTGACATAACAACTTTTGCAATAAGCTTATCTCTTAATTGTTATTTAACAATGTGTGAAGCACTTCAGGAGAAGAAAAGTAACAAATTTGTGTAAGCTGTTGTATTTAGCTCTACATTTCTTTCTGAAAGTCTCTTCTGAGAGACTTTTGGTAATGAAGGCCATTTGAGCATCGGTGGATGAGTCTGGAAAACTGTTATCCTTCACTCAGGATTGTTAAATAACAGTCTTTTGTCACGTCTTCAAGGAACTGTACGACTGTAAACCTTCAGAAGCTACCTGTGAGTCAGCTAAACATGACTGATATGTTATAACAGGAAATTGAGGTACATAAAGGTGAAAATAGCAGCCTAGGGTCGTGCTTGGAGTTTGTGGAAATGCCAGGAGGAAAACTCACAAGCATTTACTTTCAGCTCCATGTCCACATCATGGTCGTGCTCATACTCCAGCCTGTCAGTGCCTGAAGTAGCTCAGCTCTGAGTTCTTTGGCCTGCACAACTTCTCCATTCAAGTTTCCATCCTCACCATTCAATGGTTTAATTTATTGTGATTCCAGCACTTACTAAAGATAGTATTCTTACTAACATAATCATTCTTATCTGTCCCTCTCTTCAGAGACATTCTTACTCTTGAAACTTGAAAAAAGCAGTGCCATTGTGGAGAATAGTGTAGATAAAAGAGTAGATAAAAGATAGATAAAAGAGTAACAAATCACATTTTTGTGTTCTCTTAACTATTTTATTTTGCTGGTGGCTACTGACAGTTAACTGCCAGCATGAAATTATGCTTTCAAAGCATTCAAATACCTTTTTTTGGAGGCTGTTGATGGTCTTAAATATCTGTATTTTACTAGACCCATCTTCAAAGACCTGATTCTTTACACATCAGTGTGGAATATTGCCTACAAAACAGGCCGACATATTTTTAAAGGCTTTCACCAGGGGTTTTATGTACATTTTCTGTAAATTATGGTGCTGAGCAGCTGTACTGTGTGAATGGAAGTAAATGTTGAGGGATCTTAAATATGCTCTCCACAGCTGGTTCACCTCATCAGCATTTGGGTTCTGTTTTAAAACTATTTAAACTTAAACTATTTCTCTCATTTTAGGAGTAATTGTGTAAACGTGTTGGTAACAACAACCCAGCTTATCCCAGCACTTGCAAAAGTTCTACTGTACAGCTTAGGTGGAGCTTTTCCTATTGAAAATATATACAGTGCAACCAAAATAGGTAAGAAAATGATTCTTTCCATTCTGACTACAATGCATTACCTTTTCTTTTTTTTTTTCTCAGTAATGGATATATTCCAAAACACTTCCCTGACACTTAGCAGTTTTAGCTAAAAGATTTAGGCATTGCATGTGCTCAGATGTATTTATGTCAAAGAGTTCCAGATTCACCTTATTTTCAATGATGCCTAAAGGAATAGAGATGCTGATTAAAAGCCTCAGGAACTCCTCAGTATGGTTCAGAAAACAAAGAGCTTGCAGAAAAGAATGAAGAAAAGTTTTTTGTGAATTCAAATCTGAGCAGAAGTTCTGTTAGATTAGCCTCTGCTCTGACCTTCAGCTCTATGCAAGCCAGGCCACAGCTTCACAAACCTTTTCCTGAGGCATAGTATGTCAGTGATGGGAATGGCAGCTGTTTCTGACAGAACCTGTGTTGCTGGATTAAAAAAAGGGCACTTCCACATTCTGTTCATAGCCATGTGCCTTTTGTGCATTATGGTTTGGAAATGTGTGGCTTCTGGAAATTGCATGCAAAACTGTAAACCAAGAGAAGCAGTCATTCCTGTGAAATGTGATGCAGCATACAATGACTGATAATTTTGCAGATTTTGCTAATCATCAGTTCAGGAATGTTTCATTTCTACAGCTATGACAATCTTTATAACATGGAATGTGTCACTTCATTGACAAAAGGATTGCAATATGTTTCATAAATGATTTTCACAAGGGAAAAAGCAGTGCATATTCTAGCAGCGTCAGGTAAACTATTACCTCAGTCATCATTTAATTAAGTTTTTTCATTACTACCTCACTCATTGTTGCAGATACATTAGAATTAAGCTTTCTACTTTCCTAGTAAGAATATTATTGCAATCATAAGGAAATATATAAATTCAATTATTCATTTGCTGACCTATTCATTTTTGCAGTGCTGCTAATTCCTTTGTCTTAGTGGCTTTCCTGTAAAGATTAAGAGGTCTAGTTTTACCTGAAACATCTTAGTGTCATTAAGGGAATCCGTTGCTTCTTACCAGATTTGGCTCTAAATCCCAAGGTTGGGAACTTTTTAAAAGTAGTGGTAGCAATGTCTTACCATTGCAAAAATCCTCTGTAAGGCTTCACCGTAACTCACTTGATAGCTTGAATAAACAGTGCATTGTTTTTCAGGCAAAGAGAGCTGTTTTGAGCGTATAGTGTCCAGATTTGGCACTAACATAACTTATGTTGTGATTGGAGATGGCCGAGATGAGGAACATGCAGCTAATCAGGTAACTTCACTCTGAACTCTTATCTCATTTATCTTCCAGGAAAAGAAAGTTGCTTTGAACGAATAATGCAAAGGTTTGGCAGAAAAGTAGTATATGTTGTAATTGGGGATGGTGTAGAAGAAGAGCAGGCAGCAAAAAAGGTAACCTGTCTTCTGAAATGTTGGTGTGATACATAGCTACTAATGCAAGCCTTTCTGTTTGCATTTCTGTCAGTGTTGCACAAAATGACAAATAATTTCAGTCCACAGATGCAAGGCAACAAGAGCATGATGAGACCAGCACTTAGAGTAAAATGAACCATTTGGATTCTAGCATTTGCTTCACTTCACTTTGGGAAGGAAAAAAAAAAAAAAACTAAACCAAAAAATTATTTTTAAAACAGATGGAAAAATAATGCAGAAAAAATACTTGACAAACTTCAAGCAAATTAAAAGATAAACAGAAGTGATAGGAAGGGTTATAATATAATGGTTGGGTGGAGTTTTTCTTAAAATGCTGAAATTAGGAATGTTTCAAGAGAAGTGTTACAGAGAATGTGGAAAACATCTAAAAGACTGTGCAAATTTTTTGCTCAGATAGATGAAGATCCATAGTTTACTGGGGCAAATATGATAAAAACGTAATTTTCTTCAAGAAAGACATATCTGCTAAAGGAAAAAGAACACAATGTAGAGATTTTGCACCAAATCTGTATTTCCAAAAAAGAACTGTTTCCTAGTTTCCTCATGATAATTCAAGTCTAATTTCAGAACAGAAGTTTTTAATGTTCAGAAACATCAAATTAGTAATTTGTGCTGTGCTTCCCAGTATAACCCATGGAAGTGTGCAGAAAATTATTTTTTTCTTCACAATGTCTGTACAGGACCAGTTATGTAAATCTTGTTGTGCTAGATGTAGCAAAATTAAGCACTATCTTAGCATTGTAGTTGGAGTGGAGACAAAATGGAAATAACCAAAATGCTCATTCCAAATGGTTCCTTAATATGGGTACAGTACTGGTGATGGGTTCTTTACAATTTTTGCTAAACAGTGGTGGTTGGATTGTGGGCTTTCTGATTGGGCATGCTTTTTCCTTAACATTGGCTATATTGCATGGATAGATGTAGAATTCAGAGAGATGGATGAATATAGCACATTTCAAATAGATCTAAACTCAACATGGAAGTTTTCTGTTCTGATGAATTATTGAAGGAGAATAGTATATATACCTGCATCTCTCACAGACACTGATGCTTTCTGCAACACAAATTATCTTTTCTTAAACTAGAAATGTGTTATTTTCTTATCCAAAGACATTTCTTTTTCTGCCTGGATGGAGAAAAAATGTAATTCAGCTCTGTTTTGAAGTGTTGAGTGAGAAGCATCTTTTCATGGAAGTCGTATAGTCCTTTAAATGATGATTCAGTATTTTGCAGTCAAATAAGTGGAGCATCAAATGATTTCCTATTAATGCTCCTTTGTACAGGCTTGCATGCTAGCAATGAGCAAGTAGCTCTTACTAAGTAACAGGCATTTTCCAAAGAAACTATTAAGAAAGTTTATCATCTAATTATTTTAACTCCAGTTGAGCTACTAAGCTCAGATCTATTTTGCTCTGACTTTTGTCGGTACTCGAACAGCAAAAATCAATCCAGAAACACAGTGGTGTAAGATAGGTGCTGGTAATCTCTAACTGTCCTTGTGTGTCATATCCTTGTGTGCCTCCCTGTGTCACAGTGTTCATCTTTCCTGACCTTTTCCCTCCTCTAACAAACACAGCACAACATGCCTTTCTGGAGGATATCCAGTCATTCGGACCTCTTGGCTCTCCATCAAGCACTGGAACTAGAGTATTTGTAACTGTGTCCTAAAGCTGGTGATCCTTTTATATGTATATGTATATGTATATGTATATATATACACACATACATATATATATATATATATATGTATACATATTTCAAGTACACTGAATTTTTATGTGTGATTCAATGCCTCTGGCTTTACACATATGAATTGTCTTAAGAAGGGAAGAAATATTTGGAATTAAAAATTCCAAACTGAAGAATTCAGATTGCTGAATGGAGTTAAAACATTAGTGCTGCGTAAGAAAGCTCTATGGTCTTATATATGCAACGTTTTTAAATGAATTAAAACTGTGGAGGTTGCTGGTACACACCAAGTGAGCCCTGACAGGAGTGAACAAAGGACTCAAACTGGCAAAGCACCAAAACGCATTTTCCGGCCAACGAGGTGGTGTTCAACAACATTCCTCAAAATGGGATATATTCTCAGCACTGAGGTTTGAACCAGACTTTAGCCTACCTAACCCAAAAAATCTGAATTGGAATGCACTCAGACTGTATAATGACAATCCTGTCTAGACGTGTAATTTGTGTAAATTATTGATGAAAATAATTTACTGTGACTTTATTAGCAGCTGATTTTGGAAGTGGATGCAATTTTTCTTTCTTTTTTTTGGGGTGGGGGCAGGGGAGGGAAAGGGTTATATAATATTGTCTCTTTTATAAGTTTGGCAAACAGAATGTGCATATGATGTGTTGTGCCTTAAAGAGAAGACTGTGTTCATGTGTTATAATGTAATTTTGGTTAAAAACTCTGTAGATAAACAAAAAA
This sequence comes from Serinus canaria, assembly GCF_022539315.1. Classification (NCBI taxonomy): domain Eukaryota; kingdom Metazoa; phylum Chordata; class Aves; order Passeriformes; family Fringillidae; genus Serinus; species Serinus canaria. The sequence continues at coordinate 57,958,177 of NC_066316.1, read as the reverse complement.
AAAAAAAAACCTTTGTGATAATTTTTGACATGACCAAATTTGAAATTCAAAGAAATCAAAGAGCAGGGCTGCACCAAAGAATTTAAGTATTTGTTGCAGTAAGAAAAAATAATAAAGGAAAGTTTGTGTTTTTATTTGGATTCTGAATAATTCCACTGATTTTTTGAGAAAAGTTAAGAAAATATTGGGAGGTTGATACTGGGGACCGCTTCCTGGAAAGGTAAAAGAAGAAATAGTTCAGCATCATTTCTTGATTCTCCAGCAAGAGAACTAAGAGCCATATTCATTAATTACCGAGTCCACTGAAAGCCATACAACGAGTGCATCTGCTGTGTATAACAGAACAAAGTTCCACCCAGCAGACAAAGTATTCAGGTGGCACTACTGGAAGGTGAAAATGTGGAGTTAATCCCAGATGGGGAATAAAACACAAGTTCATTAGGCATAAAAAATTACTGAAGAAGCTCTTACCTGTCAGATGTGGAAATGATGCTACATTTAGCATATTCAGGATCAACACAAGCTGCTGAAATTGCTGGCTTGATGACATTGGCCATTTCAGGAGAATAATCCACTTTGGTAAAGAAAACAACATTTTGGTAGCAGCTTTTCCATTCTGTTCCACATTTTTGTGTATTTTGTTTTGGGTCAGCATGATTTTTCTCATCCATTTTTGATTGCTCAACATAATTACACAGGGACAACCCTAAATGTTTTTGAATCAGAAATTTCAATTGCATGTCAGGCATCTGAGGTAAGGATAAGGAGGTGATTTTCATGAAGAAAGATTGAGAAATATATCACCTTATCTTTAAGAATTTCTATTGAAAGTTATGGTCCATACAGCAACAATTTCCTTGCAAGTTTTGAACGTGCTGCCATATGGAAAATGAGCAAGATCCATATTGCACACAGGTCCCTTAATGTTCCATGTGCAGCTTGAGCACTCTGCAATGACAGCAAGTGGCTCATCTCTCCTGGCAGAAGGTGGAAACTACTTTTTCAATTTTTAACACTGTATGTGGAGACACCTGAGGCTGAATGTGCACTGACTGTGTGAAGAGGTATTTGCAAGAGAAGATGTTAAAGGCAAACTCCAGGATGTCTGCACAAGCACAGTAGTCAGCACTGAGGTGAAAATCCTCTGTCTTTGTGCTCTGAAGCCATCATATGCCATAGTTACCAGGCAGTAACTTTGTTCATTTAAACTTTGTTGAGCTTTTTAACAAAGTTACTTGGTAGGTGAAAGCCGGAGCTGCTACAAGTCCAAGGTGAAACTCCTCTATAAATTCATAAATATGGATTTCATTGCTGTGTTGGAATTGTTCACCACACAACAAACTAGCAATAATTTTTTTATCACTGGGCAGTTTAAAGCCATCACATGAGACTCCCTACATGTGAAATCACTGTAGACTAGGTAGATACTTGGGTGATAGATTTGTGTGCCCAAAGCGAAAATAATTATGCATACCTTCTTTATATTTTCAGTACCTGGAAATACATGTCATAAAAATCTGTGGTACAGCTTTTTTAGTTTTTCAGGTGGGAAAAAAAGTGTTTCTACTGGAATGCGAGACAACTTCAACTCCTTCTCAAGTTCCAGCATTACATAAAAATCTCAATGTAAAGGATGTGACAAAACAAAAAATTTGTTTGGTTAACTAGCTTTTTTCTTTTTTTTTTTTGACATGTCATATTGTTATTTAAATGCATGAAGTAATATTATTTCTCAAGTTATTTGTTCAGCTTTTCAATGTTCTTTTCCTAATCAAATGAAAGAACAAAAAGTAGCCCAGCAACAGCCATTGGTTCTTATTAAAGGTTTGCAGTGCCTTCTTTGGAGTTGTGCTTAGCTTTCTGTGGCAGATATGGCTCAATTAAAATATGGACTTCTAGAGAGGAGATGGAGGCAAAAGGAGGGAACTTTTACAGAGCATGACAAGGTTCTGTGTGCCACCATAGCAGAAATTAATTGTTAAAACAAGTAATCCACATAAACATGTATCCAAAGAAAATTCAAGGATGTAGCTCAAAAGGCTTTGCAATACCAAAACCCTAAAACAAAATTTCAGAGAATGAATACTCTCTTGCTAAGCAAAAATTGCTATATATCTTTAAATAAAATTGTGTAGTACATGCCTGCCTTGTAGAGAGAATTTAGTCTGATATATTTTCCTGCATGAACAATACAGAGGAGAAAATAACCAAGGCAGAGACAGTCACACCAGACTGTTCCAGATGGGCCTAAGAAGATTAAACTGAAGGTTGGTCACTTTGACATTGAGTGCATTTTAATTCAGAAGCATATTGATCAGAAACTAACTTCCCTTCAGCCTCTCCTCAACAACAAGATTGAGCACAAGGCCCTAGTTGCAAGTATTTTGGGCAAGTGAAACAGAATAAAATGCCTCCAGCAGTTCTCAGTACAGAACCTGAATGTTCCTTAGGCATTTGAGTGGTCAGCTTGCAAAATACAAATATTGTGTGATTACAGTCATGGGATAGTATCTTAGACATAACTCTGTGCAGTTCAGTAAAAGAGAGCAGAAAAACCTAAAAATTATGCTTATTTTTAGATGCCTGTGGAGATTGTTCACAAAGATATAGGTAGCAGCTAGCTCCCAGATCTGTTCCCACCTGAATCCAGTGTGAGCAGCAGTGTCTGCATCTGAAGCAGATGCAGAGCGTGTTCCAGAGTAAGCATTAACAAGGGAGATGAGGCCAAATCAAAGTCCTCTAAACAAGCACTCTTCATCTTGGGGCAGATGAAATCTTACATCTCATCAGAACTGCAGAGTTTGTGGAGAATATAGGCTTGACCCATGATAGGAAGGCTTGGTTTTAGCAGTGAAGTTGTATCCAGATCCAGGGTTTCAGTTCAAAAGTCATCTCTGCTTTATAGGATTGACACCTGGCATATGCTGTAAATGAATATGGTATTTAGTATCTCTGAAGAGGAGCTGAAGTGACATTAGCCAAAATCCCAGCAATAGCAGCATTTTGGAGATTTGAAGCCAAGGGTCTCTGTCATGTATTAGCAGATTATAGTTTTTTAGGGCCTACCTAATTTAAGAAAAATGTAAATTAAAATTAAAAGCTTGTAAAATTATGTACATCTTTACTATTTCTCAATAAATACACTTGGAAGTGTCATTTTCTGCACTATACAATGTTGTAAGTTGTTTGGTGTGTGGTGGAAAGATGCAGTGTCTCTTACAGGAGCTGAGCTTGGACTCTGAGGTCCATGCTGCCCTTGTCACTCATGCCTGGAGAAGCCCTGAGCCCATCCATGGGTCTGATAGGCACTGCCTCACCCGTGGACTGTGCCTTGCTCCACGTGCAGCCTGAGAGACAATTAGCAGCTCTTGCAGTGTCCTTGAAACAAAACACAGAAAAAAACAATTGGATGATGTAGACACCCAGTGTATGCATGCAAATCCCCATGTCATTCACTCACTAATGTTATGCTAATACCTTTCTGGTCATGGGTTGTTCAGGAGACAGACTGGGCTACTGAGGAGCAAGTAGCCTGTCCAGTTGAAGACCACCCTCATGAAACTCTAAATGTTTTTGAGAGCAGTACTTTATTATTTAGTGAGGTGCTGAATTTTGTTTTGAGGCAGTCCCTCCACAGTCTGCTGTCTATCACAGAGGCCAAGGTGGGATCACAGAATTGTCAGCACACTTAGATGTGACATTACGATCTTGGGAAGTACATGGCAAGTGGCAGAACCTTGGTAGCCACAGTGATTCAGCCACAAGAAGCAGCTTGTAAGTAGTGGGCTTCTTTGCAAGGGGTTAGATTAAAGCATGTCTCTTACAAACACAGCTGTTCTGTCTGTACATCTGCTGCCTTCTCAGTATAAGGAACAAAAAAGAAGATCTGTCAAAAATCAAGTGGATGAAATACAAAGAAATTTCATCTACTGAGCAGAGAAACCCAAAGTAAACAGTGTCTCCCAAAGGGGTTTGCATGTGACTCCAGAGAAGAACTATTCAGTAACATTTCAGAAGAGTGAGATAAAAGGTACTCAGAAATTGGGTGATAGCACAACATTACCTTCATTTCTCCTTGATGAGAAACTCAGGGCTATCACTGTGCCCTGCACATGATGTTCACAGTGATGAACTAAAGTAAAAATATCATACTGAGAACATTTATGGGTGGACTCTTCCTCATTTGGGTGCAAAAATGCTTCTTCATCATTATCCATTCCCTATATTTTTCCTCCAGAAAAATGCACTTTAGGGTTGACTTGTTTGATTAATTTTCTTTTTTTTTTTTTTTCAAACAAATAATGGATTCTGAAACATTTTGGAAATGTTTATAAGTCTGGTAGAAGTTTTTTGATTTTCCACAAGCCCAGGCAGTAGAGGGAATTCTGAGAAAGTCAAAACATCACACGTTTGTTTTTCCATGTTAGTTTCTCTACAAATTTCAAGGTCTAATTTTCAAAGGACTGAGTATCTAACTTGAAATAATCAATTAAAAAATGAAGAATTTGTTTTTCTGGTTGGAAAGTAAAGACAGAAAAGAAGAAAACACCAGAAAGTTTCAGAAATCTATTTTTTAAGTGGACAAGCAAAGAAACTCCTTTGGTACACAAAAAAAAGGCTTCTCAAATTTTGCGGATAACTTAGGGATCAGACATCCATGTAAACATTATTAGAAATTTACATATTAGAAATTAGGCTATTAGAAATTCATGTACTTCAGTGAACATGAAGCAAGAGAGCAGAGGGGTATGAAGGCCAGGATTTATAGGAATTATATGAAGGAGTCAGGCTAGAATGGAGCTTTATTAGGTTCCATTTTTCTGCCTTGCTCATAGTGTCTGGGAGAATGGAGTGCAGCAGAGAGGCAAATGGAAAGTGATTCATGTTTCCCACACTACTATACTACTGTGCCCTTCACCAGGAAGCACATGCTTCTTCTACATAAAAAAAACCCCAAAAACAACTGGAGCTATTTGGAAAATATTAGAAATTGTTGACTCACTGAAACCAAAATGTGTTTTGGGAGTGCGCACACCAATGTCAATGAATGGAACTTTTCTAGTCCTATTTAGAGAAAGAGTGAATCAAGGGCCCACCACATCAGCCAGAAAAACAGTCTGAGCCATTGCAGGAGTCTGGTGCCTGTGGCTCTCAGCTGACATATCAAGCCCCTGTTCTGTGCTTTCAACTTGTCTGGATTAGGGTCTTGGTATTTAGCTTTCTGACTCAAAACAGTTCTAATTTGGTCCAATTGTGAAGAGTAATGTTTCTAAAATTAGGGAGGGTGTGGAAAGAGAAAAGATAAGTGAAGAAAAGAAATAAAGAATCAGCATAAGGAGATTATGTGTAGTATGATCCTCCTGGATAGTGGAGCAAACTCCTGGCACTTAGCAGTAGGACTTTGCTGGGTTTTTTGGGTGGTGTTGGGACAGCCTTGGCTGGCAGCCAGACTCCCACCCAGCAGCTCTCTCAGGGACTGCTCTGTGCTGGGGATATCTGGTGCCAGGGGAGGCCTCTGCCTGTATCTCACCAGCATACCCCATGAGCAGCCTATAGTGTTACTTTTATAAGGATGCATTAGCCTCAAATGCTATCTTTCTCACATGGAAAGCTTTTAGTTTGATTTGGTTCTATGGTCCAAGCCACGACTGGAGCATGTGTTATACCTCTGCAGTTCATGCAAACCAGAAACCCTTAATGGGAGCTGTGCCTCACAATCACTCATGTTTAAAAGCAAAACAAAACAGGGAGGGGAAAAAATGGGAGAGGGAGAAAAATGGAGCTAAGCATGGAGGGCTGTTCCAGTCAAATGGCATATACACACTGATTTATGAAATGCAGTCCAACTCTCAGTAATCACCACAGACCACTGATGCATGGCAGCTGATGGAGGTCGGGTAATTAGCAAAGCCCAACCTCTCCAGTTACTCACTGGGAGCTAAAATGAATTTATTGCAAGCTCTGGGTAGTCGTGGTGAGGAACATAGTAATTAATGTTTAACAAGGAACTGCCTGGTGGCCAAAAGAAATGCAGTGTAGCCACCTGACCCCCATAACCAGTTGAAAGGAGAAACAGCCAGTCCAGCACAGGTCCCTTCTCAAGGGAGCCGGTCACTCCACTCACCTGGCCCCTCACCTTGCCCACCACAACCTTGCCTGCCACCATTCCACTGGGGAAAGGCAATGACCCAGGCAGCATCACGTCTGGGTGTAGCCCCCAGGGAGCAAGGGGTGCAGCTCCCAGAGCTTTGGTGATTCTGAGTTGCTTCTATATCCTCCTTAAACGAAGTTGGTTCTTGGTGGAGCAGGTATCCTAGCTAGGAGGCATCTATTGACAGAGGAAAAGAAACAGCTAATCTGGGGCCTCAAGAGGTCAAGAACTGCTCACCCCAAAAGGTATCCGAGCACTTGCCAGTGTTTTTGTTTTTCCTCTTTACCTAAATGCTTAGAAGTGAGTTTTCTTCTCTGGTTAAACTGCAGTTCCTCAAAGGAAGTTTACTTATAATTGAAAGGCTGACTCAACCTTCACTCTAATAACCAGGAAAACACAACAGTAAAATGAAACAATAAATCATTGCTCTGACAGTAATGAGGCACTTGCTTAGACATTTATCTGCCCTTCTACAGAGCAGTAATTTTATGGTTGAAAAGCCTTGGGTTAAACTTTGTCTGCAAAGAAAATGCCAAGCCCTGGCCAAACTTGCCTCATTTAGCAGACGGTAACATTGTTCATAATTAATGTGTTCATTTTCATTCTTAAAAACTAGTAAATGCAGCATATTTGAACTTCCTCTTGAAAGCTAAATTTATTATCTACAAAACATTGAGACTGTGCCAACTGTTTAAAGGAGATTATGTCCTGTCTTTCCCCTGTTTTCTAACAGTTTTCCACTAATACCACCTGGGTGGCTCTTGTCTATAAGAAACTTCAGTGCAGATAACAGCTTTCTCCTGTCCCTTTTGTTGCTTCATGATGTTTTCATGATAAACATTTCTTTCTTTCACCTCCATCTGAAAAGTAGAGAGGTTGCCACTTGTTTGCTGAAAATTACTTTAAATTCATCAGCTCTCCCAGACCTAATAAAGCTACGTGTTTACAATGCTGAAGGAAATCAGGTGTTTTAGTGTTAAAGGAAAAAAACCCATATTTATGTGGTGTTACAATAATACTGTTTGCCTGGCCT